>NC_090931.1:251760585-252065585 GCF_040938575.1 Ambystoma mexicanum | reverse complement strand
GTTCCAGGACAGTCGGGGTTGATGGTCTTGGACGCTTGTCTCCCATGTGGGTCGGCAGTCCCCCAAACCCAGCCCAGAGCTCTGGCTGGGCTGCGGTACAGCTTTTCCCTACGGGAAGAGTTGGACACGATTCCGGGGCTCCCTGGGCATTACCTCTGCACCAGCCATTCCCAGCCACACCATTGACACTTCAGCCACAGTCCCACCAACCACACTAACAATCCCCCTCCCCAACTATGATATATAACAACAAAAAGGACATTTCATACTACTTACATAAGCCAGCAAAATCTTCAGACTGCCACAACTGTAAACAAAACAAAAAACATTAATTATCTGTGGTCAGCCCAGCAAAAACAAATCCAAACTATCAAGCTCCTATCACCCTCACCCCTTTCATACAGGCCAACCTTGGTGGTCTAGTGACCCCCACACCCTAACGAAAAACACATTTTCCCCTTCCTAGGGTCAGATTGCCAGATTACACTAGCAATCTGCCCCTAGGGATGGCTAAATTACACGCCCCATCCATTTGGGGCAGGAGGGGAGAGGGCCACCCTCCATTCATGCAAGCCATCCTTGGTGGTGTAGTGACCCCCCCCCCCCCGCCCCAGTAAAAACACATTTGCCACTTCCTAGGGACAGATTTGCAGATTACACTGGCAAACTGCCACCAGGGAGGGCTCCATGACATGCCCCATCCATTTGGGGCAGGAGTGGGAGAGGGCCACTCCCATCCATGGTGGTCTAGTGACCCCCTCCACCTCCAGTAAAAAGAAATGTACCCCTTCCCAGGGGCAGATTGGCAGATTACACTGGCAATCTGCCACCATGGAGGGCTACATGACATGCCCCAATCCATTTGAGGTAAGGGGGAAGAGGGTCAACCCAGTTTCATATTACAAAATCCCTGGTGGTCTAGGGACCCCCCCGCCCCCAATCGACAGAACAACCCCAACAAAAAAAGTACTTTTTAAATGTTTTCGTTTGGCCCTTTCCTAGGGGCAGATTAGTATGCCCATCTGCCCCCAGATGGGCAAAACGTAATGAATCATGCATTGGGGGCTGGAGGGGAAGAGGGCCACTTATATACTAAGCGGCCCCTTCACCCCCCACTTCAAAAATGATCCCTGGTGGTCTAGTGGCATTGCTGGGTGGGGAATCGAGCAATCCATGCCAAGCAATTCTTAAAGGTAGGGGTCCTTGGAAAGGGGAGAGTCTCCCCTTTCCAACGATACCTCCCTCAATCAAAATCGCATGGAAATACCAGAGATAGGGAGAACGTTACTTTCACCTTCACTCGCTGCAGCCAAAAAGGCTGCAGCGAGTGAAATTACATTCAGTGTCACGTCAGCGTGCATTACGCATGCTGGCGCGATACTGAATGAAATCCAACCCCCGGGCCATAAGGAGGAACCTCCTTGTCACATAGCCCAGAGGTTGGATTTAGGGTTTGTGCAGCGATCACACAAACAAGTACTAGAAAGGACGAGCTATCTCATTCTCTGAACTGCAAACGTAGTTCTGAGGACGTGATAGCTCATCCTTAGCACTTAAGCGGTTAAGTGGGGTAAGAAATTGAGCGGGGGGGGCTCATTTGGGGGCATGGCTTGCATGATTGGTGTGGCTTAAGAAGGTATGGGCATGGCCTAAAGACGAACATGCAAAAATTGTCCGGCCTACATTACCAAGTACATATCGTACCACAGACTGCTTGCTACATGCCTTAAAGTATAACCAATCAAAGCTCAATGTAATTATTTATTGGACCCTTAACTGGGGCCGTTGACAAAAGGTTAGGTGTTGAGGTGCATTAGCAGGTGCATTCAAGTTATTAAACACATGAGGTTGCTCACAGTGCCTTTGCTCAACTGTTCGTCTCCCTTTTGCCAGCCAGCGTTACACAAAGGACAATGGCTTAAAAGCTTTTACTGGAGGGCCATTACGTTTCAGCCATAAACATGAAGAAATAGTGGCCACATGGAGAGATGCTCGCTTTAGCAAAGCAACTACATTCGTGGCACTGAAGCCCCTTTCACAATCTGCATTACTTGCAGGCAGCGTTTCCATGCAAGCAACTAAAGCCCTAAATGCTTCAGGGCACCTTTTGCCACAAAAGTCCTTAAAATCCATGGAGAAGGCACAGAGTTTCCATTGATGCCAGCATCTGGGAAAGTTCACCTTCATTGATTATGTTTTAACAGCAGCTTTGAGCCATGCAATACCTTTCATATATTCGATTTACCACAAGAACTACCAGCTGTGGGTGATATGGTTTTGTGGTGCTTACTACTGCAGCGCAAGACCTTCGCTTTCATAGGTTCAGCAATGGGAGTGCAAGCATTCACAGTACACTGATTTACTCACATATTGCCCTCATGCTAGCAGAGGACTCTTACTTGCATTTATTTTAGGAGTTGACCAATGCCCCACATGGAAAGCAGAGTAATTTAGGAGTGCCATGACAAAGGGAAAGGAGGACAGGGGTTTCCAGAGGCAAGAAAGAAAGAGGCTGAGGGGGAATATGTTAGCTTGCCACGAACGTGCACCTCCATGTACTTTAAGGCCAGAATGACATTTTCAAGCTGGCGTTAAAGCAATGTATCCGGATTCTTCTGGACACCTTCTGCTTTTATCAAGTCCAAAAAGCAGGCGGACTCCACAGGGAGCGCTTGCAAACTTCGCATTTTACACTTTTTCCATAGCATAGTGGAAAAAGTAACCTTTTTTGCCAGGTTTATGGAGCCCTGAATTGTGTTATGGCTGTTTTGCCTCATCACAGCGGTGGACAAGATGGTGTGCCTACTGTCCAGACCCAACTTGAAGATTCATTGACATTTCAACTGAGAAAATGTTTCGAGACCAACAGGTCATCCATATTCTCTTCTCCCCACCCATAATATCGCCATATTTATGGTTGTGGGGGAAGGCCATAGGCAATATTATTAGTGGGGATCATTTATGGGGTTATCGGGACCGGAGTAATCCCCCGATCCATTAAAACAATATGGGGGTTTCAGGGGTGTCCCCCGCAGGTTCTATGGCTTAATATTGCAGAACAAATATGGCGATATTTTTGTATGGCAATATTTCTTTGCGGGGTTATTAACACATGGAACCTTACACACTCAATAGCCGAGGATGGGGGGGGGGGGGAGTTAGTGGCCGTAAAGAAGGTCGTAGTATGTTTTTATAGCACAGGCAACTAGGTTGGTGAAAGATTCTAGGAAGTAAAATAGGCAGGTATGGCAATTATTTTGCCATGGCTGCAAAAATAGTTTTTGAAAAATAAACCAAACTCAGTTGAAGTCGGTCAGTATACTTCTCCAATGAGGAATTATCAGCAATAAACCGTGTTTAAATAAAATGCAATGCACGCATTCACGTTTTCACCTGGGATAGCAAAGCAATCTGGGAGGCCTAGTGACACCGGCCGTTTACAAAAAGTCTACATCGCAAAGGAGCTGCGAATGATAACTTTTAAAGCCTTTCCCAATCAAATAATGCCATTCAAAATTATGTTTATTTGTACTATGTCCTAACAGTTATAGCTGAACACTTATGATAGGAGAGAAAGAAACCCATTTCCTCACACATGGAAGTCCTTCTTGAGAGCTCACATTTGTCAACAACATTTGCATAGGCAACAACAAAGTTGGATATCCCCAGCGCAATAATGATTTCAAACGCACTGAGATGGCAGCAATCCTTTTTAGTGCATGAGCATATGAGCTGAAAATGAAGTGCTGCATCTTTGTATAACACAATGCACAGTACAATGTTAACTTTAAGGTAAGAAGAAGAATTATCCTTGACCAAGCTGCATGCTACACATTCTTATTGCTGGTTGTGAGTGCAAAACTGACAAGAATTTACAAGAAACAGTCAAGAGGGCAGAGCTTAGTGTTGATGGTGAAATGTGGGCAGAGAACTGCACTGAGGGGCAAATCGGGGCACAACCTGACACTGGGGGGGAAAAATGGGGGCATAACAAGGCAATGATGGACTAATGGGACAGACCTCAGACTGAGGGCATAAGGGCAACAGAACTTGCAACGAGAGGTCGGTGGGTCAGAACTGGTCCACGAGTGCAAAATGAGAATAGCTGGCACTGAGGAGCAAATAGGGCAGAGCTGGGAACTTGGGGACAAATGAGGGGGTTGGGGGGAGAACTGGGTGCTGAAGGGCACATGGGGCAAAACTGGCACCGAGAGCCAATGGTGGCAGATAGGACATTATTTAAAATGCACAATTGCATCACACTTTGTCCAAAAACTCCACCTTGGTTACTATTCACAGTGTCACAAAGGAATGGATAGCCATTTTCAACCGTTGGCCACTTTTTCCATTGGTGCCCGAGAAAATTTTATGGCCCAGCCCAACCCTGACCAGCGGAACTGTGCAATTCGAGCGGTGGGCACAAAGGCATCCGAATGAAGAAAAACAAGTTTTGCGAATCGAGGGGGTGGGGGGGGATTAAAGAAATAAAGAAAGCGAGGGAAGAGAGAGCAACAGATGTGTCGCAGTTTAAGCTGGTTGAGGCAAACACACTGATGTGAGAAGTTTGCCTCGACCAGTTCAAACTGCAACAAGCAACAGCAAATCCAGTGGCAGTGAGGCAGCAGTGAATTACCGTGGATGTGTGGCTTCTTCTCCCTCGTCGGGTGCACTCCTGTCGGATGGTAGTCATCCGTCTCAGCAGGGGCTTGGAGTCCGGTGTCTGTGTGGAAGGTATGGAAATCCAAAATGGTGCACGCCGCGCACCCTTTTATCAGGGCTGGCTTAGGACTTTTAACTTCCTCTGGTGAACCTCACGACAGGTCGCCAGAGGAAGTTCCAGTTTTGAAATGCTGCGCATTGTCTGCAGGTAGCTGTGACTGACAGAAATGCCAGCAAGCCACAACAACGCTCAAACAGTTTGCACAACGCTGTGAGTGGCTGGCACTTCTGGCAGTCACAGCTGTTGTCTGACTCAATCATGGTGGCGGGGCGGGGGGGTCTCACCTCCCGTCGCGGCTCCTGTGAGATGATAACCAGCCATGGCGTGGTGGGACCGGGGGGCCCCAGCAGAGCCCCTGCTCAGACTAACTTTTTTAATACTGCCGGGGCCTGGCCCACGTAAAGCACTGGATAACACTGTAAATACTTCACAGCTGGTGAACATCCTTTCTGGCACCCTCATACTGATTTTTCTTGCTCTGTTGCAGAGAAGATCGTGAAACATTAAAGGCATAAGAGCTCTCATATCAGCGAGTGAAAGGTAGAAATGGCCACAACTCATTCTAGCTCTCGAGCTGTAGAAATTATAGCAGACAGAATTTTCTCCAAAGCTGGGTGAGTTGAAAGTAGTGGTGGGTGAAATTACCAGTGATTAAGCAAGCCCTGGTCTAAAAGAATGAATTTAGAGACCATTCTGGAGTCATCCGATGATCATCGAACTACACTAGAAGTAACTCCCACAAAATCATACGTCATCACACTGTTAAAGTCATCAGCAAAGGTCTCAGAATGGTGGGCGATGATTTGGGTATGAGCTTAGGATGACTTAATGAATATGCTAACATCATCCCTTTTTTAGAAAACGTTCCTGCTGATTTTAGGATGACTTGCTGAACACTTATAGAGATTGCATGTTTGTCCCTGATGATTTGGGGATGACCTGCTGATTACCTCTAGAGCAGGCTTGTCCAACCTTTTTGAATGTTTGGCCGAAGCATGAACTTTTTGCCACCCGGTGGGCAGGCGAGCCAAAAGTCAACACCTTCACCCAAAGGAGTATATTCAAAATCGATTGTGTGTGACCTTTGACATAATAGCATCACAGACAGCGATAGCCATGCAGTCCCAAAGATAGCTTTTGGTGTCAGGGTCAGTGATCAAAGGTTAGTTTCTCGTGATTTCTTCCACCAGTGTGTATGTGTTGATATTTTTCTGAAACGGTGGGGGCGACCGAGCGTAGCGAAGAAGCTATAACGATCTAGCGAGGGTTTGCGGGGGTTCCACCCCCAAGATTTTTTTCCAAATATAGGTCTGAAATGGGGCATTTTACAGCAGGAAAAGTGGCCCAAAAAGCCATAGGTTTACAATCAGTTCTAAAGGGGAACATGTACATTCCATGTCACCAACAGCAGACAAGAACATTGTAGAACACAACACATTTTAATGATCAATGTGTCCACAGTGTAAGACGGCACTGTCACTGATGTAACACATTGGCATGTTGGTTGTGCCCAAAATATGCCTTTGTAGCAACATGTCTATGCCGGTTGTTCCCAATTTAGGACAGCATTGTCCTGTACAAAGCATGATTGATGCTGCCTGAGCATGTGCAGTGTACCCAATACATATGCCAGCTTATCTCTGTAATACACAATCATTACTTCTTTGGTAATGGTTGATGCTGCCTGTGCAGTGTGCCCAAAACATATGGCAGCTTATCTCTGTAATACACATTCATTACGTCTGTGGTAATGAAAGAAGCATAATCCCATTCAAAAGATAAAATGTGGAAAATTGATCACCCAAAGGTGAATCCAATTGAAGAAACGCAATGCGAGCACAATCTTAAAGTATGAAGGACTTTTTTATTGCATGATTAGTAACTTTTAAAGTTGCAAATTGTAAAGCATTCAGCACAGTTAAGAAGTCCAATAATTCTATCGGACCCAACATTGCAGAAATTAATTAATCGCATCCACGGAGCGGACAAACATCAAACAAATAAATAAATAAACTGGACTGTGGCCTGTAACTGTCTCTGGTGCCCCCTTCGATGGGGCACCAGAGGCAGTTACAGTCCTCCGCCATGGCACGGTTTGTTTATTCATTTGGTCGATGTTTGTCGGGTCTGTGGACCCGATTAATTAATTTATTTCTGCAATGTTGGTCGGACCCAACCTTGCAGAAATAAATAAATTAAATCGGGTACACGGACCCGACAAACATTGAACAAATAAATAAATAAATAAACCGTGCTGTGGCCTATAAGTAACTGCCTCTGGTGCCCCCTTACAGGGGCTGCAGTCTTCCGCCATGGCCAGTTTTTTTAATGTCTTTAAAGTTTTCTTTTCGGCCTCAGATAGGGGCGTGTTCATAGGGAAGGACGCCCTCTCAGCGGAGGCCCACATTGGGCTGATCATGTAACATCTAATAACGGATCTTCTCCGTTCCTTGAGGGTTTCAGTGTTCCCTGGTTGCGTGAGTATTGACAGAATAAGGAGCCTGAATATTGATGTGGCTGATACTCTGACCAGCCTATTACAATTAGTCGCTGATCTACGCTCTGACATGACCACAGCTCAGTCGTATATCCATCATATAATGGATGCTCTACAAGATCTGGCACATCTATCCTCTCACGACTCAGAATACTCGCTGCAGCGTCAACTCCGGTGTACCGCATACCGCAGCAGAATCTGGTTGCTGTATTGAGGTCTACCCAATTCCCATTGACACCCCCGAAAGGTTCCAAGGTGATCCGAAAACCTATTGTATATTTATTAACCAGTGGAAACTACACTTCCTCTGTCGTCCTGCCTAGTTTCCAGACGCTACCACTAAAGGGGCCTTTGTTCTTTCTTACCTTGGCAGAAGCCTGGGCTAACCCTCTACTAGAATCCAACAGTTACATGTTGTACGACTGTGATGCCCTTATCAACGCCATGAACCGGGCATTTGACACTCGGTACAAAACTCAAGCCACAGAGCTAGACTTTCTGGAACTAAAACAGGTTAATGCCCCTTTGCTAACTTATTTGTCAAAGATCAACCAGTTGGCTGCAGAAACAGGATAGCCAGAAGAGAAGAAGGCAGCTGTCTACTATAGAGGGTTGTCAGGTGACCTAAAGGATATTATCGCCACAGTTCCTGTAGTGCCCGTGGGTTTCCCAGAACTACTCAATTTGATCCTCCAGATATATGCTCTTAGGGCGGAACGCAAAGGCGAAAAAAAAAGTCCTACATGTTCCTCCCACAAGATTGGAGACTCCTGCCACTACTCCATCGGATAGCGAACCCATGCAAATCGGCGCTGTACGTGGTCCTTAGTCGACTGCGGAGAGGGAACGTAGACGTTCCGTTAATTTATGTATGTATTGTGGCTCAGCAGACCATTTCTTGCATAACTGCCCAAAGAAGACATTGCGGAAACCGGGAAAACCTCAGTCGAGTTTTGATCCTTTGGACTCCTTGTCCCCGGCAACCTTACTACCTGTTCATCTGTCTCTTTGACATCGTCTGACAATCTAAACATCCAGACTCGAGTGGACTTGGATTCTGGGGCCAGTGGGAATTCTATGAATATTACCTATGCCCAACAGATCAGCTGTACGCAAAGCGCAGCTCGAAATGGTTAGTGCTGTCGATGGTACTGCTCTAATTTGAGGGTTGGTGACCAAACAAATCCCCGTCATCATGATGACTGCCACCTAAGGACACCAATAACAGCTATCTTGATCTAATCTCGGCCCCTCAATACTAAGTTATTTTGGGGATCCCGTGGCTACAACAACACAACCCACACATAAAAATGTGACCTCTCGAGTAATCCAGTCTATCAAAACATTGTCAATATTCTTGTTTCAGTTCTGATACTGTTTTTCTCAATTCCCCCTATGTGGCCTTTCTTGAAGCGGTTTCCTTGATTGGTGCCATAACTAAATTTACCGACATCACAATCCCTGCCCATTACAGGGATTATATGGATGTGTTTGATAAAGCCAGAGCCGAACAACTACCTCCTCACCGGCCTCATGATTGTCCAATTGATCTGCTTCCTGGTTCAAAAATCCCTTCTGGTCGTGTATACTCACTCACTGTAAAGGAAGACTGTGTTCTCTAAAAATATCTGGACTCAGCCCTCACAAATGGATTAATCTGTCCTTTTAGTTCTCCCGCTGCTTCTCCCTTATTTTTCATTCGCACGACGGAGACCTCGGGGCCTGTATTGATTATAGAGCCTTGAATGCCATCACCGTGAAGAATCAGTACCCGCTACCACTAATCTCGGTCATGTTGGATCAACTAGGTTCCTTCACCATCTTTACTAAAATGGATTTGTGTGGCACCTATAATCTAGTGCGGATTAGAAAAATGGACGACTAGAAGACCGCATTTTCAACCTGTTATGGCCTATATGAATACCTGGTCATGCCCTTAGGGCTATGTAACGCTCCCACCACTTTTCAGTACTTTATGAACAACATATTTCAGGACATAGCAGACCAGTACATGGTCATATATCTAGATGACATCCTGATTTTTTCAGAATCCATCAAACAATATGTTGCACATGTCCGTTCGGTTCTAGAGACTGAGGGAACATCACTTGTATGCCAAGGAGGAAAAGTGTGGTCTTTCACACGACTGATGTCGAATTTTTGGGCTTTAACATTACGGATAAAGGAGTCAAGATGTGTCACTCAAAAGTGAAGGCCATATTGGATTGGCCCGTTCCTTGTTCACTAAAACTAAAAGCTCTACAGTCTTTGATTGGTTAATTCATTCTTTATCCTCTATCGTTAGTCCTTTACCCAGCCTAACAATTCCTAAATCGCCTTTTAGATGGAACCCAACCACCGAAGAAGCGTTTGAGCGTCTTAAAACAGTGTTAACCTCTGCTTCTGTGCTACAACACCCTGACCCTATGCTACCTTTTATAGTGGAAGCTGATGCTTCTGACGTTGTTGGGGCTGTCCTTTCCCATACATATCGTGGTGCTGGTACAACACATTCCATGGCCTTCTATTTGTGTAAGCTCACAGTTGTTTCTGAACGGAATTATACTGTCACAGAACGTGAACTTCTGGCCATTAAGGATGCTTTCACTGAGTGGCGCCATCATTTGTTGGGAGCATGTAATAAGGTTACCGTTTTTACAGATCACCGAAAAATGCTTGCTTTGAAATCGGTGAGGTGTTCATCTGCTAGACAAGCACGCTGGCATTTTCTTTCCCCCTTTTTGATTTCGTTATTACATATAGGGCTGCCGTTCTCCATACCAAGGCAGACTCCCTCTCTCGCCTGGGAGTTGATGATTCCTCGCCGGGAATTGCACAACCCTTCTTGCTTCTCCACCAGGTGGCTTGCGGGTGTACACCGCACAGGTCACTCGGAGATAAGATCCAGTCCTGGGTTCTTGCCCATCCTGCAGAAGTGGAGGACATCAAAGCACATATGATCAATGGGTTGCCGTACATTCAAGACAAAATATTCATTCCGAGTCACGTCTATGTGCCATGCAATGATGCAGATGGTCTTAGTGGCCTACCATGTCACGAGATGTTATCGATTATATTGCAAGGTATTCTATCTGTGTATAGTGTAACAGCCAGACACAGAAACCAGTGGGCCTCTTACGCCCTATTCCCGTTCCTCACAAGCCTTGGTATATGGTATCAATGTACTTCATTGCTGAGATTTCACTGATCCATGATACCATATGGGTTATCATTGACAATTTCACAAAGTTAGCAATTTTTGTACCCTGCATCGGGGTGCCTTCTGCTGCGGTTTTGGAGGCTCAGTATTTCAAACATGTCTTTTCTTTGGATTACCTTCCATTATTGTCTCTGACAGGGGGACTCAGTTTACTTCAAACTTCTGGTGGGCCTCGACTTCCTCCTTAGGCATCGAGGATCGATATTCCAGTGCCTATCATCCTCTGATGTGCAAACTGAGAGGCTAAACGCCACTTTAGAGCAATATCTGTGCTGTCTTTGCGGATAGTACCAAGAGTCCTGGTTAAATGTCCTTTTTTTCCGCTGAATAACTCTGTCCATTCCTCTACTGGCTCCTCTCCTTTTTACGCCTAATATGTACAAAACCCCTGATCGATCCCCCTTGAAGCTCCTCTTCCCTCTGAGCATCCTGCTGCTCACGTTTCCGTTAGGGATCTTGTGACCTTAAATGACTCAGTCAAGGAACATTTAGTTCCAGCACAGGACCGCGCATAGAAATATGCGGATTTGTGCTGCATCACTGCTCCAGTCTATCGAGCTGGAATGAAGGTCTGGTTATCGACCAGAAACCTGAAAATACATGGTACGCGTAAACTATTGCCACGTTACGGTGGTCCATACGAGGTACTCCAGGTCATCAATCCTGTTGCACTTCGCTTACGGCTACTTGATGCATGGCATGTCCATCCTGTGTTCCACCTATCTCTCCTTAAGCCATGTTTGCCCGCTTCCCGATTGTCCGCTCCCGGTTGAGCTAGATGGTGATGAGGAATAAGAGGTTAACGCTATCTTGGACATGAGGTTGCGAAAGGGCAGACAGTTCTATTTAGTGGACTTATCACATCTTAAGGAAACTTGTAGAGTGCAACATCAGCCCAAAGGCATCTTGGCGCTGAGCTAAAAGGGATATCTGTCCAATCCACAGGAAAAAGCTAAAAAAGAAAAGTCTTAAGCGCTCGATGGAACAATAGATGAGATTTGATTCTGTGCAAAGGGAAAGGAAGCTGGTTCCAGGCCTTTGCAGCAGCCATAGAGAAAGCACGCCCACCCATACGGACAAGCCTGACCCTTGGGACTGTATGGTCTTCAGATTCTGTGAATGTAATGACCTGGAAGGTATTTACAGTCTAAATTTCTTCTGAAGAAATTGAGTACCTAAACCTTAGAAGGCCTTGTGTACTATACACAACACTTTGAACCTAATACGTTGCTCTACAGGGAGCCAGTGGAGATGCTTCACCAACAGAGTCATGTGAGCAGCCCAGGGGGGGGCGAAGAACGGCTCTGGCAGCCAAATTCTGCAGTAGCTGGAGACGCTGCAAGAGATGTTTTGGGATGGTTAGGTAGAGGGCATTCCAATAGTCAATGTTGCTAATGACTAAGGGGGAAACAACAGGGGCATGAAAACTACCAGGCATACACGGCAGGACTCCCAAGAGTCCGTACCTTGAAATGAGCTTTTTGGCATACTTGAGAGACCTGGTCAGCCATAGAAAGAGAGGCCAAGATTTGAATGCCTAACCAAGTCTTTCACTGAGGAGACCGGGTGAGGAAAAGGACCAGGACTCGGCAGGCAAAACTCTGACGTCCAAACCAAAGAAGGAGTGGTCATACCCACTACCAACACCTCTGGCTTGAGCCAATTTCTCGCCATCCACTCACCAATGGCTAATAAAAAAACTTTCAATTGGCCTGCCGATTCAGATTTAGCAAGATCCAACCGCACAATGATTTGGGGGTCATCGGCGTAGGAATAAGATAGCAGGCCTTTTGGATTATAGCCAGAAGAGGTTGGATATATAGATTAAACAAAGTGGGCGACAGAGAAGAACCCCACACAGAAGAGAGAACACCTGAGAGTAAAAAAGTTGGAAGAGATACAGACTGAGAGCGTCCTGTCAGGAAAGAAGAGAACCAAGCTAGTACTTGGCCAGAGATGCCAGCAGTGGAGAGGTGGGAGATCAGGGTGGGATGGTCTATGGTATCAAAGGCTGCTGATAAATCTAACAAAATCAGAGCTCCCACCCCACCCTGGTCGACCAGACAAGTCAAATCGTCCACAACAGAGACTAAGACCGACTCTGTCCCCCTTCCAGGACGAAACCCAGATTGAAATGGATCCAAGAAGTTAAGACAATTCCAAAAAAAGTACTAAGAAGAGGGGACACCAAAGATTCCAACAACTTCATCAAACAAGGGAGTAAAGAGATAGGGTGGAAATTAGACAACACTGCCGGATCGAGACCAGACTTTCAACAGAGGAATGACAAGAGCATGTTTCAGGTTGTCGGGAATGATCTCGGAGGCATAGGAGTCATTGACAGCCTTAAGTCATACCACAATAGCACCAGAGATATCTTTAAGTATAGATAGTGGAACCGAATCCTGAGTGGATGCAGATTTAAGGCCATTGAGCACAACCAGTACTTCCACCTCTGAGAACACAGTGAAAGAAGACCACTGCGAAACCGATTCGGCGACAGTAATAACATTAAAAGGAGAGGGGAGATTTTGAGAAGGAGACGGGCAGGATGTGACAATGCCTTCTCGAATTTTAACTATCTAATCATTAAAAAAAGAGAGTCACACATTTCCTGTAAATTGGGAATACTAGGCTGGGACTTAGCCTGCACGGCGAGAGATTGAACAATTGAACATTTTGGGTGAATCCCTAAAGCAAGCAGATTTGAGAGCAGAACTGGAGGCGGAAGAAATCAGAATAAACAGCCTGCGTGAAGGTAAACTGAAAGGCAGTGGGGAAACAAAGGGGGCCTCCCCACAAGGAGAAAAAAATAAGGAGGGTAAGGAGTGCCTGCCAGGGAATGTCTTGTCTCAGACCCCAATAGATGCATCTGAAACCACCTTTTAAGAGGTGTTTCCACAGGAAATGGGACAGATCTGTAGCTCGGTTGGCTCTCAAGGTGGAGACTCAGTTTTGGAAGAGAATAACACTACATCATCTCAAGGCTCCTCCACACTATCATCAGGATCGCCCCACCAATGCTGTGATTGTGTAAGGAAAAACTTGAAGGGAAACCCTCCTTTGGGATCTGAGGATTGGTCCCACCTCAAACAATTTATGATGGCCTGCCAACTCTACGAGGCTATAACAACTAACCTCCAGGATAAATCTACCTTGATCATCAGACTATCGAACAAACTGATGGAGATCTTGGCAACTACGATGGAGGTGAGGATGGGCAAAGAGGCAGAGACCTCTAATAACTGGCAAAATCGCCTGTGCAATTTGGTGCGGAGGGAGACAATGGAAAAGACATCTATGATGGTGGCCCTGCTGTTAGATGGCGAGTGGATGAGGGCTCAAATTAAGATGCTGCAGAGTCTGAAAAATACGCAAAGTGATTCCCAAACAACAGACCTAGTGCGACTGGATCCAAAAGTATCGGGCAAGGCGGCATCTCAAAAAGAAAGTACGCCAATGATGCCCAAGGATGGAAATGTCTTCCCTTTGGTCAGAGTTTCAAAGGCAATGGACGATAAAGCCAGACATAGCACGGTGCCCACTACAAATAAGAAATCCAGGCAAAACAAGAAGAAAACTAAGAACATACCATCAAATATAAAGAGGAAATCAAATGGCTCAAGAGCGTTTTTAAGAAACCTCTCCCCCAGCAAGTGATAAACCCGAGCCAAAAAGGGCAAGGAAAGAACTGGTGATCGTGGAAAAGCAAAGTAATGGGGCAATGAGGCGGTGGATGAAGAAATCATCAATCTATCAGGAATCGATTTTAGCGATCTCATAGAAGAAATCGAAAGGGTGGAAGATGACGAAAGGTGGAAAGACATAAGTAACTCTGAGTGGGCAAAAATTGAGAACCAACTGGAAGAAATTATAAAACTACTTCAGAAGAATAATATAAAATCAAAGGATAATGCAAGGGTTAATACCCTTCAGAACAATGTAGGACAAGAGAAAGGGGCCAGTTGCAAAAGATCCCACGGAATTGAGAGAAGAAGAGTGGGCAATAAGATTGAGGCTGAGGGAAAATTCCAAATTTCCCATTGCAAAGACCAATAAAGGCGAAAAAAAGGAAAACGCCATGAGCCCCCAGAGAGTTACCTTTAAATTATATGTGGAAAGAATCATGGGAAGCACAGATTCACCAGTTCTTAATAGAAGTAACTGCCTTTGCTTACTGAATTGCATCGTGCCAATGCATCAGATTACCACAAGAGATATTAACATCGTGGAATTTGTTTTGGATAAAAAAACGAATTGGGTTATACTCCATCTGGTAGCGTAAGCCAAGAGGCACCTAATCCTATTCCTGACAGATACATTTCTTTTTCAGGCTACGAAGTGAGCGACTTTCAGGAACGGATAAGAGAGAACTGGAGTGAAGTAACGATGCAGAGGGAAATCAGCAAGAAGCCCAAAGGGGAATCCCCTCAAAAGAACCAAAGTATTGCCGAAGTGACAACTGTTTTGCCCAGGAGGGAAAATCTGAAATCCTTGAAATTTACAATTGACAATCAGAATAGTAAGGGAGATGCTAAAAGATAGGAAAAAAGGGGCAAATTGTGCCAGAAGATTCATGGTCTTGGGTATATAGTGCTTTGAGTGGTGGCCGGTTTCGGTCTTTATTTACTGAAAGAACCCTGGAACTAGAAAAATGTAATCTATTATGCTTCCAGGAAACCTGGTTAATGGCCACGCCAGTGTCTGATGGGTATGCAGCATCTTTAATCCCAGCACCATAGGGGATAACCAGCCGACTATACTCCGGCCTCCTGACTCTTGTGAAAGTTGACTCAGGTTGGACTATTACGAATGTTAAATGCCTGAATCCTTATGTACAGATTATGCTTTCAGAACAAAAGCAGAAGTCCTTCTTAGCCCGATGCTCATGATCAACATCTATTGGCAGGTGAAATGAGTAAGGAAATTAAGTTTGTGGAAAGTATTGGATGAAATGATGTGGGAGAAGGACAATGTTAATCTCATCTGTGGTGACAAACTTCAAATTATTAAGTAAAAGAGGACATTCACTGTGTAAGAACGAATGGAATGCAAGGGAAAAGGAGTGGATGAATGCAATGAAAGCAAGGAATATGTTTATGTTAAATGGACAAACTGTGCGGGATACACCATGAGGTGTACTTGGAAACGCGGTGAGCAGAGATCATGCATCGACTTTTGCTTCGTCTCCGGAAATCTTAGAATGAAAGTGGAGACATTTAAGATCATGCCACAGCAACTGAGTGACCATGGCCTGTTGGCGATCTCCTTAAGAAATAATGAGGGGAGGAAGAAAGGGTTAAAATGGGAGAGGTGGAATTAAAAGGGGACGAAATCGCCTTACACTAAAACAGGATGTGACGCTGTTTCTAAGTCGATAAAGGCACTCTGCTCTAGCCGATTTCTCCCTGGTGGAATATCAAGGGATCCTCCAAGAAGTGGGTGTACAGGGCAATGGTAAGAGGCCTAAAAGAGGGGGCCGGAAACATTGGTACGATCAATCCCTGGTTAAGAGGAGAAAATTGTTGACGGCGTCCATTAGAAGAACAAACAAAGAGGGTGTTAAGTTGCAAATAAATGAGAAAATTAGGATTGCCAAACAGCAGTACAGAAACTGGTACATTGGGACTAAGAGTATGGGAGCCCAAAACAATGCCAAAAACATGCTAAGAGTGGTTTGTGAGAAGAGCACTAGAAATCTTTGGGACCTAATCAATAACGATGGTGCCCTTAGACCGAGTCTTACTATTGGCATGGTTTTGGAATCGGACTAGATAGCTCATTACACAACTTTATTTGCAGACCCGGGTTGGATGGAAGGAGAGGAGTTTCAATTCCTCATAATTGGAGTTTTGCATTTGATGGTCTAGATGCAGAAATAATGATAAAACATGTGAGCTCATCTCAAGCGGAGGGGCCCGACGGCATATCCAACCAGGAACTTAAGACATTCTTTTTTAAATGGAGCAAATTTTTGCCAGGTCTTTGCCCAGATCATGATAAATAAAAAGATAGCAGCAGCATGGAGGGAAGCAAATATTGTACTAATCTTCAAAAAAGGGGATAGGTTGGTTCCGAAAAACGCCCGCCCTATCGCCCTTCTAGAATCTATTGGAAAATTGTTTGCAATGGTTCTGTTGCGAGATCTGAGAAAATGGCTGAGAAAAGTGGTATGTTATGTCCAAGACAAACTGGGTTTGTCAAGGGCGTCGGCACTCCTTTATATCTCTTCATGATTCATATCTTGAAGGAGAAAGACCTGGAAACAAACACTTGCTTATATCTTGCATTTCTTGATCTCAAACAAGCGTTCGATGGAGTCATAAGGGAGAAGCTTTGGGCTAAATTAGAAGCATGGAATTGCCCAGAAGATTTGGTAGAGGCAATAGAGGCGCTGTACACAAACACCTCAGTGCGGATTTGACTCTCGGGCAAAAGACACCTGTCACAAAAAATACTTACCGAGGGTTGAAGCAAGGATGTGCCTTGGCCCCGTTTTTATTCTGTCTGTATATTGCTGACTTAGCTGATGCACAGAGAGAGGTCAATGCCTTCCCCCCTGAATATGGTACGCCGGTACCTTGGAAACTTTTTGCAGATGACCTGGTCTTTTAGACCTAACACCTATTGGTCTACAGCACAGAATTCATGCATTTAATTTATATTTAAGGGGAAATGGCATGAAGATGAACGTGATAAAGTCCAAGATACTGGTAATGAAAATCGGCCCATAAAAAGAAGATAGAGAAGTTCACTTGGAGAATGGAGACCGAGACCATGGAAGTGGTGGAAACAATGACCTACTTGGGTGTGGTGATAAATAGAAGTATGAGGGACACTATATGCAATTGAAATGCAAACTGACCACCCTAATAATCCAGGGAAGAATCTTCCATAGCAAATTTGGGCGATTTACAATGATTCCAACCCTGTCTTTTTATCAACAGAATATTGTGCAAGTATTAACCTATGGTTCGGAAGCCATACTACATATACCCTGAGAAATATGGGAGACATTAGAGGGTCAGTTTTGGCATCCACTGCTGCAACTTCCAAATGCAGTGCCAATATGTGTCATCAGACAAGAACTAAAGCTACAATCCCTGGAATCTTTGGTTCTATGGAAATCAGTGGCTTTATATAGGAAGTGCAGGTATGAAACAGACATTATCCCCTTTGCAATCTTTGATTCAACCAAAAACAAATCTGATAAATATTTAATTCAGTGGAAAGCAAAGATAGAAAGGATTTTGCAACAACAGGATACCAGTCCGTATGCCCTAGAGGCAAATCCTATCAACGTTAAACAAAAATTGCAAGATAGGGACTGGGTCAATATGTTAGAAATATGTGACCAAGAGAAATTGAGTTGTCCAAGATCATTAGAAAGGAAGTGCCTGAACTCCCTTCCAAGTTACTTACAGAAATGTTCATCACAGTACTATTCTGATGTGCTTCTCAGATGTAGAGTTAATTGCATACCAACTGGTGAAGTTGTGTGGGCTCGGAAGATGCCAGGCATTGAAGATGATGCATGTAGCTTCTGTAAGGAGAAAGAGGAGAAAGATCTGATGGAGACGCTATGCCACTGGGTAACAGTTTGCGGCCCATTGAAAGAAACGAGACAATTCTATTTACCAAAGTATGCTATGGGTGAAAGTACGTTGAGTCGCAATGAGTGGTGGGATTGGCCAATTATGGGGGAAAAGTCAGGTCTAATAATTGCAGTACTGAAATTCATTGATAAGAGTTTGAATGATGAATAAGGAATTAAATGAAATAATATAAGGAAAAGGTGAAAGAAAAGGGGAAAAAAAGTTTAATATATATGTCATCTTTTCTGTATATATTCTTTATTTATCTTTTTTTTCATTGCTTTTCTAGTGTAGGATGTTTTATTTCTCTGTTTAAGCTCAGTGGTAAGCCACGGCTCCGATCGGCAAGACGTTATCGAGCAGCGTTTGCATGGGGCCAGATTGGCAGCCACAGATGTAAATGTCGGAGATATAGTTGCCAAAGTGCAGCTAGTAGCCTTATTGAGATCCTCAAGAATCAAACATATAAAATTAGGAAGCAAGTTTTTATGCCAGCCTCGCTGGCCTGGACTGCAAGGTCTACGGTCCGGAGGAACGGACCTGGAACCTCGTGGGAACATTCCTGCTCCTGATTTGTTGGCTCGATTTCACGCTACTAAAGGGGTGTTGTCTCCTTTGGGGGAGGATACTGTCACGGTTCCAGTTCCCGGCGCAGATCTCCACAGTTTCCTTAAATGGAAAACTCCCAAAAAGCATATAAGACGCTCTTGCCGGTTGTCATGGAGCCTGCATGAATGTTGCGGCCTGAAGTGGCGCAACTTTTCAAGTCTATTGCATGCCCCAACTGTTGCCATGGTTACTTGAAGCGCGACCACTGTCACACACACACTTAAGTCATCATACCAAGCGCTCAGTCCAGAGCATAAAGAAGCATGAACTCCATTCAGTGAGTGCTTCTGATTGAAGTAAGTTCCCCGATTCCTTGCTCAATGGTTTCTGGTCCCTGAACTGCTGTCTCCGGGTTCCGACCTCTGCTCTTCACTACGACGTGCCTTTGATTCCGAATTTCCTCATGTTTACTGTTAGCGACCTGCGCTTTGGTATTACGACTTTGCTTTGGATTACATGTTTGTTGGTTCATTTACTGGTTTATAACACATTTTGCATTACGGAATGCCTACTGCACCCTATTGTGACAGATCATTTACCTTTCCATTTTACAGAGAGCTCTGAACTTTGGACGCCTTGCTGCATCTCACGGCTCCTCTGTCCACCCTTAGAGCGCCCCGTTACGCCTGGGAATTCAGGTCCTTACTAACCATATTAACTACCCCTTCCTTTTACCCGGTCACCTCCTGGTCTCCATTTTCTTGTTCTGCCATTCTAATCCAGGAGTCCCCATGAAAAACATTATCTTGAGTTTTTAGCCACCTCTACACCAACTTTCCTTTAAAGCCGATTCCCAGCATACTCCAGTTAGTCTCCAGTAGCTTCATTGCGTTGGGTTTACTATCAAGCTCCTGTAGTAAAAAACTGTCCCTTATTTCTTTTTCAGCCTAGTGAATGCCTGGTGGTCTTTTGTGTCTTCCAGGTGAACCTCTATCACTTCCTTATCACTTTTTTATAGGGCAGGGTCGTGTTTCATAGGGAAGGACGCCTTCTCATAGGAGGCCCACAGTGGGCTGATCAAATAACAAACTAATAACGGATCTTCTCCGTTCCTTGGGGGTTTCGGTGTTCCCTGGTTGCGTAGGTATTGACATAGGCAGACTAATACAGACTGTCATTCAGCTTTTGCTTAGTTGCACTTCTGCTGAATGACCCCCAATGTAGCAAGGGTAAAGCTTGAGACTATGTTGGGCCAAAGTGGAAGCCAGAGGCCTAAACATAGCATTCACCCCCTGGGTGAGAATCTTTTGCCATCCCAGTCAAAAGCAGGAACCCAGCACCCTCACAATCAATATATTTCCATGCTGACTGCACCAACATATGCCAGTATTCACATCTTTTGTTTCACACAGTTTTCATGTTTGCTTTGCACATCATGCCAGTAATGATACTATTAGAAAACATGCCCACCATGGCTCTGCCACACACTCCTGTTGGCTTTGTCTTTAAACATTTCTTGTCACAACAAGAAAACATGTTCAAACTGTCTGCAAAATGCAGGCGAGTCTAGATGCTTAATAATGCTCATCATGTTTGCTTTACCCTTGATGCCCAAAGAAAAAAGCCACGCCACAGTAAGAAATGGCTCGACTGGCTGCCCTAAATGCCAGACTAGACACACAGTAACACTGATCATGCTTCCTTTGTCAAAGAATCCCAGTTAAAAAAAAAAAAGAATGTCATACAACAGCAAAGAATGGCTAGACTGGGTGCCCCAAAATGCCAGTGCAACCACATAAAAGCACATATCCTTTCTAAAAAATCAACATCATTTTGTACTGACATCTATGATGGATACCCATTAAAAAGTGCATTGTGATTGGGAATACTAGATGGTAGCCGAGGAGAGAGCAGTGTAATCGTGGAGCTCTCACCCCACCGGGTCCAAAGACAATAATAAAGACACATTAAAAGAGCCTTCCCCATGCAGGGATTTATCGATGTAGGCTTCGGTGGTGGCGTGCAGCAGCCCGGATTGCTGGGGGCCTTCGTCTCCGTGGTGTCTGAGGTGCAGAGGCGTTGCACCAGTGGCCGGTGCAGGCCGAGCTGAGACATGCTCACAGACCACAAGCAAGAAGAACCACTTAGGGAGACTCGTGGCAGCCGAGGATCCAGTGCAGCTGCAAGGCGGTGTGGCAGAAAGCAGCCACTGTCGGATGTCGGACGGCAGAGGAGCCCATCAGGAAGGAGCTGCAAGCTATATTGGAGGCCCATCAGGGATGTATTTGTGGAGCGCCAGTGGGAAGATCGAGGCGGGACAGAGTCGCCCCTGCACTGGAGAAGCAGTGTCTGAGGTCAGGAGGATCTGGAGGGGTCATACCCGTTGCCCACTGCTAAGAGTTGCGCAGCAGAGAATAGCACCCAGAGCGGCCAAGAGGCCTGGGAGTGACCGCACAGTGAAAGTCAAGAGGCAGCGACCCTCAGGGGCTCAGCCCCCCTAACTCTGTCTGGGGAAGAACTATCACAGGTCAGCGTGCGCCCTAGCCCAAGGAAAGGGTGCAAGCAGGCAGAGGCTGGTCAGTGCAGGCAGTGATCACAACCTTTCAGCAGCGTGGCGGTGAGGAGTGGGGGATCGTGGCGGGAGGGTCCCTGTCCAAGCTTTGGAGCCAGAACTTTGCAGAGAAGACCAGGGGAGGACCCGTGGTGTTATAGCCGGGGTGGCAGGAGGCCCATTTGAGGTAAATCTAGGAACTGCATATAGTGCCTCAGGCCTTTTTGGTGAAAGTGAAGTGAATGAACATGATGGTTTATCCCTGCTGATCACTTCTTTACACTGTACGTTCATTCCAGAGAGTGTGGTTCGAGGTGTTAGGGGAGAATTAGGAACGGGAAAGGACACATTTGATCTTGTTGACCATACACTGCTACAACAGGTTCTGGAGAAAACAGTGGGATGCTCCAAGGCAGCTCTGGCATGGTTAGCATCTTTCCTCACAGATTGTGTAGCTAGAATACACGGGGAAGCAACGTTTTCAACACCTACCCCTATAAGTGCAGGGGTACCACAGGGCGCTAGCATATCCCCTCTTCTCTTCAATCTATTCATGAAATACCTATGTGTAGTGTACTCTTAGAATCCATCAGCGTCCACTTTACAAATTACGCCGATGATACACAGCTAGTGCTCAATAAAAATTGAGCTTATGATTTCTGGCTCCAATCAAGCAAGGGGAAAGCTCGGTAAAGAATTCAAAGAGTTTACGATTAAAGACTCATGTATCAAAGTGGTCTCCCATGTTAAAACACTCGGGATAATGATGGAGTCCACCTTGGGATCGGAAGCCCACTAAATTACCTTCACAAAAATAATGCATAGTATATTAGGCTCCTGAGGACTATTCGCCCTCTCCTAAATGAGAACAATGCGGCCACAATATCCAGGCCATTATACTGGCACGCCTTGACTACGGCAACTCACTTTTGCTGGGAGCATCAAAAAAATGCATCAGCAAATGCCAGATAATGGAACCTAACGCAGCCTGGTCATAAAAGGGATCAATAGAAGAGGCCATGTGACAGAGGACAGAAGATCCCTCCATTGGCGAGGAGAGAATCCTTTTTAAATATATGACATTAGTGCATAGATGTTTGTATGGAGCGGCCCTGTCATACCTTAGATCCAAGCTCACACGATACACCCCAAACAGGACCCTAAGATCACAAACATCAGGCAAGTTACAGGTACCCCAGGCAACCCGAGCCATGGGTGCAGGGAAATCTTTTCCGGTTCAGGCGGCTCGGCAGTGGAACAACCTTCCAGTAGCGCTGAGAAAAGAACCAAACTATACAAGTTTCAGGAAAAATCTGAAGACCCACCTCTTTGAATAACGCGCCGCTTCCCTAGCCATCCCTGCTACATCTCTTTTTCCTAATGAATCCGTCTCTCTGCACCCTGATGCCCGCGGGCTACCAGCGCATTACAAACAAACATAAACACACAGGAAGGAAAGGGTACATGGGGTTTTTACTGGTTCTGCAGTCATGAACCCCAGATTTGATCATGAGCAGGTAGTGTGTTAAATACCATTAGCTCCAGAGCAAATACTGTGACTGGAATCGTTAGCCCCCGAGTATGTACTGTGCATGCCATTATTCTCGCAGAACAGGTGTTGGGTCTGTGGTTATAAGCCCCAGGTCAGGTATTCTGTCATATGTAACACCGCAGACATGCCAACATTCCGAAGCCCCTGAAAGGGAGATTTCTGCACCAAAATCGGTAGAATGCATTTTCCCCATAGGAATGCATTGGGGATATTGTTATTTTAGGCAGGAGATAATACATAATAGCACTGTTTTTAATGGAAAAAATCGTGAGTCTCCCGCCTAAATCGGGAGGATTGGCATGTACTAACGGATTAGCAGATACTGTATCAAACGTCTTTAGTTCCAGGGCAGGTACTATGCCTGGAATCGGTATCCCGGATCCGGTACTGTGTCTGTAATTGTTTGTCCCAGGGCAGGTGTTGCCAGATATAGCTGATGAGCAGGTATGTACTGTATCGGAAGTCATTAACTCCAGAGCAGGTATTGTGTCTGCACTCATTCCTCCAGCCAAAGGATGTGACGGGCCTTTACCATTAGCGGTAGTAAAGATAGTGCACTGGAACTTGAGGCAGTACACTTCTGCAATCATTAGCTGGCGCAGGTATTGTACATAGTCCCTTACACCAGACCACAGGATGTGTAGTAGCTGCACAACAGTTAATGCATCTGCGAGCATCCCAGAGCCTGAACGGTACCATAAATGAACTTCGGAGCAACTACCGGGTCTACAATACCAACAACAGACTGCCCTGTGTAATTTCAAAGCCAGATGATTAGAAAGTCACGTACTTATAATTTAATTTCAACGTGTACGAGTACACGGTAACGAATTACACGAATTACAGCTTCAGCTGCAGCCTTGCTTCAACGTGCATTTCCAGAGGTAGCAAACGGGCGCCTCTTACCAATATAACAAAAAAGTTAAAGGATGCCAAAAGAAATGCATATCAAATTCATTACAAGAGCTCGATCGGGTACACTCACCTGATGTTGCCTGGAAACTGGAAAGAAGCGTTTGTTAAAGGGAGGGCTTGTGTTGCTTTCATTCTCAATTGAAGCACACATTTAAAGTCCCTATGAGACCCGATAGCATTGTGTGTTCGTTTAAGTTTGCCGATATTTTCTAAAATGCCTTTAAGGTGTTCTACGTGAATCTGAAATGCCTTTAAGTGTTGGTGACGTTCCACGTAGGATGTCTACCAGCTAAGAGAAGCATGGAGGAAGGACGACACCATGCCTTGCACGGGCAGGTATATTTAGGTGCCGGTGGGTTTGTTTTTCCTATTTTTATTTTGGTTGCAGCAACAACATGTCTTTTGTGTGTTATTGGCTGGTTAGTATTTTTGGCAGTGCAGCGCACGCCGAGGGAATTTCAGGGCAGATGTGTTTTGCAAATGAGACTGTTAGCAAATCAGTTTTATTGTTTACATCCGCGTACTTGCATGTTTTCCACCTCCAAATGGCAGTGCTTTTTTTTGTTGCTATAATCACAGGCTTTCTTCAAAACTATATAGTGTAGCTATGGCATGAAGTTCCCTTGCCATGATTTCTGTAACTTTTCTTCCTTTACAAGGTGAGGGGTTCTGATTTGAAAGTTGCAGGGGGATGTGCCCAACTTTACCGCTCAGTGCTGCCTGGCAGTGCATTGGGCTGAACTGTCCAGAGTCTGTACCACAAGAGGTCTTTCTTGATTCTCCCCTCTGGCATGTCTTCCCTACATGTCTGTATAGGACAGAGTTCCTTAATTTCCCTGTGTTGTCGCACTAACTAGATTCCTGCATGTTCATGTATACTATTCTAGTATACAGTGAAAATGCAGTCTTGCCAGCAAGATAACAACAATTCAGTATTTTGCCCTAAAACTAGCCATACTGTAGAGCAGAGGTCTTCAATCTGGGGGGCATGGATCCTACTTGTTTGTGCATATTAAGTGGCTTTGGGTTTTCACCCAAAGTTACTAGGGTAATCCAGACGTGGAACCCTTGCTCACTGTTCTTAAGAGACACACAGCTCCACCTCACTGATGATGCCCTACCAGGCCGAAACACTTGTCTGGGATTGCTGTTGGTACTCTTGTTCAGAAGAGAACTGACTGGAATTTCTTTGCTGGACTGCCCTTGGGCAGGCCAAAGACTGATCTGTAGTGGACATTTCTCTTCTGTGTAAGGATGGTGAGCAAAAGTCTCTGGTTGAGACTCTAACCTGGGATATAGGACAGTAGCGAGACACTCCCAGGACCCCCCTTGTTTGTGCATATTAAGTAGCTTGAGGTCTTTCTTGATTCTCCCCTCTGGCATGTCTTCCCTACATGTCTGTATAGGACAGAGTTCCTTAATTTCCCTGTGTTGTCGCACTAACTAGATTCCTGCATGTTCATGTATACTATTCTAGTATACAGTGAAAATGCAGTCTTGCCAGCAAGATAACAACAATTCAGTATTTTGCCCTAAAACTAGCCATACTGTAGAGCAGAGGTCTTCAATCTGGGGGGCATGGATCCTACTTGTTTGTGCATATTAAGTGGCTTTGGGTTTTCACCCAAAGTTACTAGGGTAATCCAGACGTGGAACCCTTGCTCACTGTTCTTAAGAGACACACAGCTCCACCTCACTGATGATGCCCTACCAGGCCGAGACACTTGTCTGGGATTGCTGTTGGTACTCTTGTTCAGAAGAGAACTGACTGGAATTTCTTTGCTGGACTGCCCTTGGGCAGGCCAAAGACTGATCTGTAGTGGACATTTCTCTTCTGTGTAAGGATGGTGAGCAAAAGTCTCTGGTTGAGACTCTAACCTGGGATATAGGACAGTAGCGAGACACTCCCAGGACCCCCCTTGTTTGTGCATATTAAGTAGCTTTGGGTTTTCACCCAAAGTTACTAGGGTAGTCCAGACGTGGAACCTTTGCTCACTGTTCTTAAGAGACACACAGCTCCACCTCACTGACAATGCCCAACCAGGCCGAAACATGTGTCTGGGGTTTCTTTTGGTACTCTTGTTCAGAAGAGAATTGCCTGGCATTTCGGTGCTGGACTGCCCTTGGGCAGGGAAAAGACTGATATGTAGTGGAAATGTCTCTTCTGTGATAGGATGGTGAGCTAAAGACTCTGGTCGACACTCTAACCCGGGGTATAGGCCGTTAGAGAGACACTCCCAGGACACCCCCTTGTTTGGGCGTGGTCACATGCCTGGGGGGGCGTGATCCAGAACAGTGAGAATTTAGTTTTGTGCCGCACTTAACTATGCATGGTGAGACACTAGCCCCCCATGCACATGCTCAGTCAGTGTGACGTGATGGGCCGTGGCCACGAAAACGTAGCATGGATGTGCACTTTCCTTGATTTGGATTGTTCATCTAGGCTGCGGTACTGCTTTCTGCTGCCGCCGCTAGTGTCTACTTGCACGGTAAGTCATTCCTCTTCTCGACGCGTCCCCTCCCAACACCACTGCTGGAGGGGTTGCCAAGAAGCAAGCGTTTCAGGGCTTTCCTGGTCCCCCTGCTTCCCTCTTCCCCCTGTAGATACACAAAGGTGGCCCCAGAAGTGCCAGATCACCACAATGCCGGTCCCCCTGCATCCTGACCTTGGGGGCCACAGGGAGAGGAGGTGAGTGGTGACCGAAGCATGCATTGCTGGTGTTGGATATCTGGATCCCCCAGAGCCGATTGCTGGGCTCCAGCAATCTGCCGTTGGGGAGCCGGATATCCTACAACATCGGTCCCCCTGCTTTGGCTGCCCCTCTGCCTCGTCACCCCTCAGGTCCATGGCCGGCTCTGGCCGGCATTAGATGTATGAATGGATCTTATGACCCGGCCTGCCTCAGCCTTGAACAGGCTTTACCAAGCCCCCAGGTTCGCTAAGGGAAGCTGACGGCTAGGTAACCTTATCTTCGCTGTGCTCCTTTCCTCAGCGGTCACTCACGCATTTCCTGGCTGTTTGCTCATCCCGTTTGTTTTTTTCTGTCTTGAAAGGGACACCACAGGAATGAATGGGCCATGAACATTACTGGGGTAGGAAGGGGGGGGTCATCACTGATGAAAGCAGGCATTCTACATGCAGTGCACATTATTGTTGTTGTTCAAATGTGCATTTTACACCTTCATAGGAAAAGTAATTTCCAAACTCAAAAATGCTGTTGAAACTTGCATTCACTAGTTTTCTTTGAAAAAGTTTATTTTTGTCAGTTCACCACACCAATATTCTGTAATGTGTGTGCCCCTTGCTTTGTGTTTTATCACAGGTTGTATTTATGAAGATGGTATATGTTTGTCAAACTGGTTAATCACAAATAAATGCTTCCATTGTGCTGACAGTTATTAGCAAATTAAACTGTGTGTTCATGGGTGCCAACTTTTGGATTTTCACTACAGAGGCAGAAATACCCCAACCCATTTCCTTGGCCAAACACATTTTATAACACTTCCTTTTTTTTATAAGGAATTGCAAAAAGTCATACATTTAACATGTTTCGCATATATAACATCTCAGCAACCGCCTGTCAATCTGCTGAGCTGCCCCAGTTGCCATTTACTATAGAGCAAGTCTATGCATTCCTCGATGTACTAGAAATCACTAAATTACCAACAGTACTTTTGGTGCACCACTGCACTGCCATAGAAGTGATTTAAAGTGGAATTCATGTATACCTTCCTGCTGTGGGTGCCAGGCATGGTGCCAGGCATGTGCCTGCATGGGCCATCCCTGGCATGGGCCAGGGAAGCGGCCCGTTATTTAAAGAGGTGGGTCTTCAGATTTTTCCTGATACTTGTATTGTTTTTGGTTTATTTTAAACCTTTTCAAAAATATTTTTTTCAAGACATTAAAAGGCACAAAATAAAAACAATAACAATCACATATACACTACTTACTCATAAAATACTTAAATAACACTTACAGATCATTCACTTGATCTGTATGAATATAACAACTGATATGAAACAAATTATCATGTATCACCACTTTAAGAAAAGAGAAAAATGTTCTAATTAAGACATTCCATTATACTTTAGTTAGTTCATACTAAATCACAAATATCCCTCAGGAATTCGCTCACACGTACTTTCAAAATCGTCGAGTTTCCATGAAGCATCTCATACCAAATGTTATCTCTGTTCACTCTAGTGATGTCGTTTACAAACATAGAGAAATATTCAATTCTCTGTTTCGGCAAACTTGGACAAATCAATAACAGATGTAGTAATGACTCATTAACCCCAGTTATTTTACAATGCCTACAGGTTTTAAAGCTTACTACGTTCTTGGCTCGAATACTCTGGATCTCAAAGGTGTTCAATACATTAAACCGAAATCTCATTGTCAGATTCCGAAAGGTTCTAGATGGGTATTTTACCAAATATTTCTCAGGAACCACGTTCCACTAGTAAGTTATGTAGATGAATGATTGGAATGCCAGCAGGCTCGACATCTCAACTATTCTAGGCAGGGAATAGGGTATCGGGTAATATTATCCCCATAAATAATGTTGCCATACATATAGTCGCCGGGAAACGGCATAGGTGACATTATTTATGGGGACAATATATGGGGTAAATGGTTGCAGGGGTGTACCCCGCAGGTTCCATATGGTAATAGTGCTGCAAATAAATGCTGCCATTCTTGTGTGGTGACATTTCTGCAGGGATAGTATCACATGGAACCGGGAATAGAAAGGGTAAAATGTAACGAGGTGATGCTCTCTGTTTCTCTTGCTCTCTATCATTTTTTGTCTCTGTGAAAGAGTATGAGTCATGTTTTCAGGTATGTGCTCCGACTGCTCTCTATTCTCTGTCAGCTGGGGTAGACGGGCCTATAGGACATTTTGGAGATTTCCCGGTAGGACTCTGCACCCTAGGTCCATTTTGTGTGCAGGGGAGGAAGTGCACTGACTGAGTGTAGTGTGCAAATATTAGCCTGGTCAATCTGGTAGGCCTATTTTATTTATTTTTTATTTTTTTTGTACTTTTTCAATTGCAGGAACACACATTGGCGCTATCATCCCATCTAGGACAGCAAAGTCCCCAGCAGCAGTGTCGCCATCAAAAATCCTCCCGTCTGTGGTAGGACTTGCCGAAGGTAAGGATGCCTTTTGGAAAAACTGTAATCTGCTGTGGATGAAGGTGGGGCAATTTTATAGGTATAGTTAGGAGTCACAATCGGAGATTTCAAACCCATTTTTGAGGCTGTTCCTTTCTCTAGTCCAGTTTGGGGGGTACTGAAAGTTACAGTACAGTGTGTACTCACTCTCCTGGTTTCCCAGCTTTAGCTCCTGCTTACTAGCTGATGCCTAACACCCAAGAGTTGGGTTTGGCCCCTGTTCATCTAATCTTAATTTTGAATTCTCGGGTAGACAGACCCATGTATTCATTGATTAACTGTTTTTTTTCATTGCAGCAGCATCACTCGAAGCATCAGTTTATCAACCTAACCACCTGTGCCCCAGCAAGAAAAATCCAGTGAAGCACTTGACCCAGTATTTATTTTCTCTAGAAGTGCTATAGGTTTATATTGGCCTTGTGCAAAGTGCATCCAGGTATGGATTTCCCCACGTTTCAAAAGAAAATTCAGGGAGACCGCTATGGGGTGCAGCTCCAGGATGTTCGCGTGAGGAAGAGGCTCCGTCTCGAGCCATTGGGCCAGTGAAAATTGATCCCCCACCCCCCGGTGGAGCACAAGGCCATCCGGCACCTGCCTGGAGCCGCAGCACCCCAGGTCCCAGGTGGAATCGGAGGCTGCGCAGGGCCCTTGCCGTGAGCGGAACGAGAGGCAGTGAGGCCCTGGAGAAAAAAAAAACAGAGCCATGAAGAAAGCCGGGACGCACATGAAGAGCTGCAGAGAGTCGTGGCACCCCTGCCTACACCTTTGACTTCCAGGAGGCGTGTGCGGGTTAAGGAAGGATTTGAAGCGGCAACTAGGGACACTTGCTGCAGGTAGCGGCACTGGGTGCAGTCCCTTTTGGGCAGACTGAAGCCCTGAACTGGTCACTCGAAGGACCGCAGGAGGAAAGTGGAGGACGGCGAGGAGGCGGAGGGGTGACCCCAGCAAGCAAAGATGGGAAGCAGACAAACAGTGGTCTGAATGGGGTGATGGAGGGGCACGGCCGTTCTGAGCGAACCCCCGCTTGTGACAGTGTGGCGCGTCTGAGGCACCGGCAGCGGGAAGTGTGGAGGAAAGCGGGTCACCGCTGACTGGAGCAAACAGGAGAGCCGGTGGAAGAGCGCCAACAGACCCCAGGAACTGGAGACTGGCAGAGAGAGGAGAAGCCACCCAGGATGGTACGCGGGCTGGGTGAGGAGGAGTCGGCTGGGAACTGGGAACTGAGGGTCGCCAGGCGAAGGAGAGAAAAAGCCGCCGCAGAAGCTGCCAGCACGTGCCCATGTGGTGCTGGGAGGTTAGAGCCCCCAGGGAACTATAACACAGCGTGGGGAGACCCGAGAAGGGAATAGGGGGGGGCTGGTGACCTCTAGAACTATTGGAACCTGGGCTCGGAGGGGGTGGAATTCAGGCCTGCAGGTACATGGGGAGTGGGGGTATACTACTCTGTATGATGCCACACAGGGGGAGCCACGTGGAACACCCAAGGCGACGCAAACAGGCACCAAAGGAGAAGAGGCCAATATAAAGGGCGGTGGGACTGCCCCAGACTGGGCCGCAGTGGTGAAACTTGGCTAGAGTGCCGTAACTTGAGGCGGAAAGGGAGGGCCGGGCCCAGAACCCACACCAAGACACACCCAGGGCATGGACACAGGCATACCCTCATAGAAGGTGGGAGGAACCCCTGGTGGGGTGACAACGAGGCCCACTGTGTGGCTAGAACCTGTGTGGCAACGCTTAGTGTGCAGGGGCGGTAAGGCCCACCTGGGGGTCACGGCCAAATCAGTAGCTCTGACACACAGGGACGCAGACCCACAGAGCACCAGTGGGGGTAGCCAGAGCAGCAAAAGGCAAACTCCGAGCCTAGAGGGCAACAGACAGAACCACTGACACAATACTCCCCCCCCCCCCCAACCACAGAGGAAAGGGGCCTTCATCAGGCTGGGACAGCAGGGAGTCGCCCTGGATGAGACACAAGAGCAGATTGTAACAGCAAGGGGGGGATCCCACAGTGGTCCTGTCATTCCAAAGCTTCTGGGGACGGTCGGGGAGCGCCCAGGAGGGAACACCGTCTGACCCACACGAGATGGCGACTGGAGAGGGAGTGTCTGCTCTGATTCTGATAAGAGAGTACCTGAGGGAAATAATTCAGGAGTTCAAAGCAATCAGGACGGACATCAAGCATCTATGTGCGACCTCGGGAGCAGGGTTGATAAATTTGAGGATAAGTTGGAGGGGATGGAGAACAATCACTTACAGGTGGACATCCTCGACTTGAAGTATGAAGCTCGTTAGGCAGACCTCAAAATGCGGGAGGAACAAACATTTTTGAAGCTGGAAGATTTAGAGAACAGAGACGGGCGCAACAACCTGTGCATTCTGGGAGTGAAAGAACAGAAGGGGAGTCAGAAATGGAAGTAGGACGAAAGGTACATGGTCTGATAAACCAACTGTTTGCCCTGGAAGGGGGTAAAGAGATGCAGCTGGAAATGGCCCATAGAGACAGAGGCGGGAGTGGTAAAGGCCCAAGGTTCCTCAGATATAGAGAGAAGATGGAAGTTCTTGGAAAAGCAAAGCGCCTGGGGAGCTTCCTGTATGAAGGCGACACGATTAATGTGTTCCAGGACCTGTCGGACCTGACGTTGACCCGCCGCATAGAGTGCCGCCACCTCACGCAATGGATGACCAATAAGGGCATCCAATACCGTTGGTCCTTCTTTGCTCCCACATTTGAACGCTGAGAAGTGGTCTACCGAGTAGACAGGAGGCACAGCAGGTGCTCCAGGTCCTTGAGGGCGGAGACATGGCCGTGGATTAGGAGGCAGAGGTGGCCTCACTGGAATGGTGACTGCCCCTGGGCCCGCAGACCACAAAAAAGAAGATGCAAGACGGCAGGAAATTCAAGAAACTGAACACTCCCCCACAGAAGGAGAATGGAGATAAGAGATGAAGGTTCCTAGTGATTCCATCAACAGCCAAACCATCGACAACCATACCATTGACAAAAAAAGCATCGGAAAAAAACCATCAAATGCATTTTATTTTTTTTATGGGGGGTTCCCCCTAACTCCACTTTTTTTAACCTTAAAACTCAATTTTTACTAAACTAAATACTTTACCATTTAAAAAAATGCATTCAGTGTTTTTTTTAAGATGCATTTTTTTCAATGGAATGGTCTGTCGATGCATTGGATTCGATGGAATGACCGGATACTGAGATGAATGACAGGGAACTGCAGGCCAGCTGGAAAATGGGGGAAGCTAAATGCGCAAGACTACCACCAGGGGGAGATGAGGGGATATTGTGAACAACGGGGGAGACTAGACTTCATCCTTAGTGGCACACCTTAGGGTGGGCGTGTCGTGCAAGACAAACTTCAGGGCATTGGCAGGGGTGGAGGTGGGGCAAGGTGGACCTGGGAATTCTATATGGAATGGCAGATCCGAAGTAGCAATGGAGAAGTCTGTATTGTTTAAAACCGAGTGGTGAGGAGGGGAAATCATGGTTCCGAATGGCGCACCCATAGAAAGGGGGCTGGGTGGTGGTTCTCAAAATGGGATCTTTGAATGTTTAAGTCCTGAACTCCCCCCACTAAACGTTCATTGCTGGGGAAGGAAATGCAGAACTGCGACCTAGATTTGCTCCTGCAGGACTCTCAAATGGTACATGGGGAAGAAAGACGCATCCCAGGGGCACACATTGAGCAGGTATTGTGGGATTTGGGGGTCTCTTAAGAAGGGAGTAGTGGGGGGTCGTACTTAATCTGAGAATGGTGGACCCAGTGGTCTGGCATCGAGCTGTTGGGAGGGCTCTGGTGGTTTCGGGGACCATAGAGAATTCTTGATTGACCATCTATATATTGCCCGAATGTTGGCCAAATGCAGTTCTTGAGAGAAGCCATAGGGGAGATACTTGATAGAATGGAGGGCCTGTTCATCATAGAGGGATATTTTAACATGTGGGCGGACAGAGAAATGGACCACAGCGGTGGCTAAATCCCCCCAGGGGGGCAGGGGTGGATCTGTAGACAGAGGACTGACCGATTACATGTGGGACCAGGGGTTGATGGACGTGTAGCGGGACTGTCACCCACCTTCTTCTCGTCAGTCTACAGATCCAGAATGAGGATTGATTACCTGTTCATGCATCAGCAGCATGCCAGTAGGGTAATTAAATGCAAACACCTCCTGATTAGTTGGTCGGATCACGACATGGTGGAGATGGATGTAGCTCTGATGGGCTTGAAGCACCGGAAATCCCTTTGGCGGAGCAATGACCTCCTCCTGAGGGACGCCGTCTTTGCAGATGAAATGAAAGTTGCGATCGAAGAAATCTTCCGACTCAATGACTTATTAGGGAGGGTGCCTCTAAAAAGAGAATCGGGGCCCTACTTGCCGGAAACCTTTGGGGAGAGATCCGTCACCTAGAAAGCTTCGAAGGTAAGGGGGAAAGAGAGAGGGAGGAGGATCTCAAGTTGGCAAGGGAAAAACGTCAGGAGCTAAGGAACATAGAGACGGGGAAAGGTGCTGGCTAGTTTACAATACCTGAAACAAAGAAACTATGAGAAGGGGGTTAGGGCTAATGCACTATTTGAGGTGAGACTTTGAGGCCAGAGGGCAGAGAGGTGGGTCGTAGCGGTTCAGAACGAGGGAGGGCAGCTACACTCCAGAGCAGGGGAAGTGACCGGCGAATTCCCCACATTCTACGAGTGTCTGTATAGGAGAGGGTGGCGCGGACGAGGAAGCACTGGAGGCATATCTAGTGGAAGTACCCCTGCCGATCCTCCAGAGCGGGGAGATCACTGAATTGGACAAGCCAATCACACAGGAAGAATTGTTGAAAGCCATAGCAGGGCTGAAGCTGGGGAAGGCACATGGGGAAGATGGTTATACAGCAGGGTTCTATAAGATCTTTGCGGGGCCCCTGGCGCGATACATGGCAGGCCTATTCACTAACATCATGGCCAGCTGGAGGGCTCCGCCATCCTCTGGAAAGGCATTGGTTACGGTTATACTAAAAGCGGATAAGGACCTGGAGAGCTGTAAATCATATCGACCCCGCTCCCTACTTAATGTGAATGCAGAAAAATCTTTACTAGGGTACACGCCACACGAATGAAGGGCCTGATGCCAAAATTAATCCACTCAGATCAGGTGGGATTTATTCAAGGCTAACAAGGGGCAGACACCCTGCGCAAAACGCTACATCTAATGGAGGCTGCCACGGGGGAGGAGGGGAAACCAGTTCTGGTGGCCATAGATGCAGAGAAGGCCTTTGATCGGGTGGACTGGGGCTTCCTTTATGGGGTACTCAAGAAATGTGGATTTGGCGATGGGATCCAGAAGGGTATCCAGGCACTCTATGCTGCTCTGACGGCCAGGGTCACAGTCAATGGGAGGATATTGCAGGCTTTTATTTTACAAAGGGGGACGAGGCAGGGATGTCCCCTGTCACACCGCCTGTTCGCTCTAACGATGGAGATGCTGGTGGAGCACCTGAGAAGAACCACACAGGTTGAGGGTCTCGGGGTTGGTAATGGAGAGTATAAACTAGGTCTGTACGCAGATGATGACATGCTACACTTAATTAATCCGTTCCAGTCCATCCCTGCAGCCATGGTGGTAATTGAAGAGTTTTGGAGGTTCTCGGGTTTCAAGGTGAATAAAGGAAAATCAGTGGTTTTCCCGTTTGCTCCAGATGGCATTAGGAAGGTAGAAGAATTGAAATCAAAGGGATTGCAGATTCAGTTGGAAGTGGTGAAATACTTGGAGGTCAACATTGTTAGACCTGGAAAAGACCTGGGCCACGCTAACTATCCCCCTTTGTTTGATTTTTTCTCAGAAATGGACTCATGGGGAGAAGGACAGTTGTCGTGGATGGGGAGGCTCAATGCGGTAAAGATGAATCTCCTCCTGAGGGTATTATATTTGTTCCAAATGTTACCAATCCGGGCACCGGAAGCATACTTGAAAGATGCTAAGCGACGCATTCTGAGGTTCCTCTGGCAGGGTTAGAAGCCCAGGGTGGGATACAGGGCGCTCATAAGAAAGGGGATGGGTAGGACTACCAGACCTGATTTATTTATTTGTGTGGGAGGCAAAGAAAGCCTGCGGGCATCGGGGCACCGACATAGAGGCAGGACAGGGACAAGACAAGGAAACAGGGCACTTGGACAGTAGAGGAGGAGGACCAAACAATGGAACATTCAATTTATCTTCTTACCAGGCATGTGGTTTAATTTATTCAAACAGGAGTATTTTCAGATTTTTCCTAAAAGCGAGGTGGTTTCTCTCTAGTCTTAGGTTTAGGGGCAAGCCATTCCAGCTTGTGGCTGCCCAGATCTGAACAGCTCTGCGAAGGCCGTTTTTCTTATGTGGTTTTACTACGTTGAGTCCTAGTGCTTCTGACATGAGTGACTGTGCTGGTAGGTATTGTATAATCTTTGATTTCAGATATGTTAGAGCTTTCTGATGTAAGCACTTGTGAACTAGTGGCACGGATTTAAACAGCACACAGTCTTCAATCTTTAACCAATGTAGCTCTTTCCAAGCTTCACTGATGTGTTCCATTCTCTGCTTCTGTTTTATTATTCTGACCTCATTGTTTTATATTAGCTGATATTTGTTCATGCTTTGCTTGTTGGCTCCAAGAAGTAGTACATTGCCATAGTCCAAAAGGGACAGTATGGTTGCTCTCGTTATAGTGGTGCAGTTTGTCTCGTTGAAAAGGGGCTTGATTGCTCTGAGCAGTCTAAGATAATATGTGCAGTTTTTATTCACATAGGATTCTTGAGCCTCGGAGCTTAAAGAGTCTTGCCATTTTAGAATTGTCAGAGCACAAAGTGTGTTTATTGTGATTGTGTACATACCCTGAACCTTATTTATATGAGGACTGTGCTTTCACTAATATAGTGTGTGGACATTCCTTAGTGGACGCTTGGGGACTACACTGTACTTAAGAACCAGCCTGCATCACCTCCTGAGAGCTTAAGCCTTGATTGCTGATTCATAGCTACATTATAGAGAATCTTGGCTGGGGTGCTCTGTGCTTCAACTCTGCCATATAGAGAGCAGGAGTACAGATGCCCACTTACAGTCTTTACAGGGGAGGATTTAGTTGTTGTCTGGGGGAGCAGGGTACATCTGACGTCCCTAAGCGGAGGCATTCCCTTTTTTCACACATACAGATGAGTGCTATACAATGCCCATCACTCTTTTACAGCATCTCTATATCTGCTAGAGTAATTCTCTAAGTATAGATGGTCCACATGATTTCTCTTAGGTTATTGAGCATTTGTAGAGCACCTTTTACCATTGGTATGATCTCCAAGCGCTATGGGTTGAATGCCCTTGGGGACCGTAGTCCAAGTCAGAGTATGTGTGCAGCTAGACTGAGTTATGGGTAGCTGCATGGGGAGGGGGGAAAGCGCCAAGGAGCACAAGAATGAGTGAAAATGAAACCAAGAAGGTGGATGGAATTGTGCTTAAGGAGAGTCACCTACCCCATTGTACAGCTCAAGCTAAAAGTCTGTTGTATTGATAGTCAAATTTTGAAGTTTTAACTTGCCTTTTTCATACCTGCAGCCAAGAAACAGTGTATTGAGACACAAAACATTTGACGTAATAATTAAAAACTGTTGTGATGCAGAGGGACTAATTCAGGCTTCAGAAAGAAAGGCAGGGGAGGAAAAGCAGCTACTGGTGGCATCTGGAAATTGGGGAAGCACTGGAAAACATAGTGTTGCATGAAATACAAGACGATGATGCAGAGAAAAATCCCAAAAGAAAACAGAATTATTTGTAAAAGCTGATTGGAAACCGACTATTCCCAAACTTAGTAATGGCTGTTCAGTTATGGTCAGAAAAGCTGGAGAACCTAAGTCTTTTGGCATGGATGACTAGTGTTCTTCATGCCTGCCTCAGAACCTGCCTCTGTTACTTCATCTGAACAATTGAAAGACACAGCAGTAAATCGGCAGTATGTAATGTTGCAGTTCCCAAAGATGTACCTGTACAATGGTTACAAAATATTGGGCTATCAGGTAACCGCCAATTGTCTGATACAAAAGTTTTGTCAGACAGATCTAATTTGACTAGCTCAAACCGCCACATCTTCTCAACAGTGTCCTTGCTACAGTATGATGGTCATGCCTGTTTAGACCGTGAAGTGACACCTACACAATCGTTCAGAGGATGGTCTTTATTGAATGTAAACATCCCCACAACCGAGTTTGGTTGCTATGCCAGTCCCTGACTTGTGAAACACTTGTGTATAGGGGCGTTATAAATGCCATTATCATATCGCTGCTGCTAATTGAAAATGTAATTGTAGCTCACATGCTGCTGTGTGAAACTGAAGGTGCAAGTGCTCTTGTGTGTAGAACCATATAGATGATCTGGTGAATTTGTAGGTTGGTGCCAACTTGTAAATGGTACATGTTTTTGTGCTATTGGGTATTATTTTTATGGTTTCTGGTGGGTCAGTGAGTGTTTTCTTGGGTGTGGTAAATTGTCAAACTAATTGTTAGTTGCTCATAGTGATATTAGGTGAAGTGACTGTCATGCGGTGGACCTTTTTTAATGGATTCTGTTTAGGTCACTGAAAATGTGTATTTTAGTGCAGTGATTTGTAATTGTGGCAGTGTATTGTGTGTGTGATGCCATTTTAGCTAGAGATAAGAACTGAAATGATGGAGTGTACATGTTTGTTTGTGACATTGGGTGGATTTGTAGTTTTGTACACTAAACTGGCGAACTTAGTTAACATTTGAGTGCCCTAGCATCGAATGCAAAGATGGAAAGTGACGGCTTCAAATTCCCTTGAGGTTTTCTAGTGCACTATCCATAAGTCTAACTAGACTCACCCTATAGTAATACCACCCATTTTACACAAAAGGGGATACATTCTAGGGTAATCCAAACCCATAAATCTTTTGGATGCATCATGAAGTAACCCCCCCCCCCCCGGAGTTGTCTGCGATAATCATTCACAATTCCAAACCCATCCTGAAGTTGTCATGGGGTCATCCTGGAGTAATGCCCCACCCATCCTGAAGTTGTTATGGGGTCATCCTGGAGTAATCCCCATCCATCTTGAAGTTGTCATGCGGTCATCCTGGAGTAATCCAAGATCATCACTGGTAGTAATCAGAGCTCATCTTGAAGTAGTTTCTGCGATAACTCTAGTACCATCTCATTTAAATATTTCAATATATACACATACTTCAGGATGGTTTCTGATGATCTCCCTGAACTAGCCATGGATGATTCTAGGATGGCTCCAGAATGATTTCAGGAAGATCTTCCTTTTTGACTTGGGAGGGCTCAAAATGTACATTTGTGACAAGCAAATAGCGAGTATGAAAGATTTATATAGCGCCTTAATCCAAAGCGCTTTACAGAGCACATATTTACATACAATATCACCCAACCGAAATTGGTACTCATTTATCAACCTCGGAAGGATGAAAGGCTGAGTTGGCTTTGCCTAGATTCGAACCTGCAGATCATGTTTGAGATCGCAGCAGCGAGCGATCAACCCACTGATCTATTTTACCGGCATTAATTGACTGTGTATAAGAAATGGTGTGTAGTGTGGGGCTTTGAATGAGCAAATGACGTTTTTTTGCTGCCTAGTAGCCTGCAATTTGAAATTGTATGTGATGATAAAGTAAAATAGGAGACGTTCACATCCATTTTCGCTTCGCAAGAAAAGCGGATTTATTCCTTTGATTCAACACTTTACTGAGAATTTCTTTTGACAATCGTTCTGGTTTGGGCACCTGAAATTTCAGCGAATTACGGGACCAAAATATGATGTGGCCCTCAAATCAGCCAAAATGTGTGCCTGAATGAAAAACACCAAAAGGTAAAATCTCCAGCAGGAAAACTGCTGAAATACTCTATTTTACTTTGCAGGCAAAATTGGCTGAGCTGGAGGATTTCTCCCAGAATTTGCCAATTTTTCTGCAAAGTGAAATAAAGCACTTTCAACCACCCCTCTTAGCAGGTTTTTGGGAAAAGTCAAGCAAACATACAACCTGAATCATGCACCATAGTTGCCAACATGACCCAATCCAATCTTGCCAACATGATCCAATCTTTAAGTGCTTATCCAGTCCTGTTTTTTTTCGTTGCATTCTGGCAGTTTTATTTACACTTTTCCCATTATGAAACTTGGGCTACAAGTCCCAGAAAGCAAAGAAAAAATGTGGACTGGATAAGCACCTACAGATTGGAATGGGTCATATTCTCACCTATGCATGCTCACCAGCCAAAGAAGGGTGCAGTCCTGCTAGTCCACAACTAAGCATAATACCCGTTCCTCTATGCAAATTACCCTGCAGAATGCTAACACATTATTTGGCTTCCACAAATTGCAATATTGCAAATTGAGTTATAATGCTATGATTACTTACCGATAAACTTCATTACTCCTAGCCCTACTCTTCCTCGTCGCAGTACTGACCTCTGAGGCCCCAGCTCCGTTCCAGGACCCTTCTTCACTTTATTTTCTTCTGAGGTATACTAACTCCCAGTTACCAATTTTCAAACTGGAACATGGAACCCTTCCTGCAGGGAGGGAGTGGAGGGTTGTCGGTACTGTGACAACTAAGAGCTGGACTAGGAATAATGAAGATTACCGGTAAGTAATCATAGCATTACTTCCATGTTCCCCTTCCCCGTCCCAGTACTTACCTCCTGAGGTATATCAAATCATAGCCAAAGGGGAGAGGTCCCAATGAGAAACCGAGAGACTGAAGTGCTTCAACCCAAAACACCACTTCAACCCCCAGAACAATTACATCCCAGCAGACAAAACCCCAACCACAATAGAGCTATCCCTGGGGCGAGACACATTCACCCTGTAGTGGCTGATAAACGTGCTCTGGTCCACCCAAGTAGCAGCCCTACAAATCTCTTGCAGAGAGACCCCTTGGGTACCTTTCTCCAGGAAGCTGCCATCCCCCTAGTGGAATGACCTTGTACATGTTCAGGCACAGACAACCCAGCAGATACATAAGCCATGATATGATATGATAGTTTATTTATATAGCGCCTATACACAATGTGTTTCAAAGCGCATCAAGGCAAGGGAGGGAACAAGGGAAAATACAATGACATTCTTACAGGCCATGAACAGTAAGGATGTGAAATTAACTATCGTACTCGGCCTGGCGACATTTCAGATAGTGCAAGAGCTAAGACATAGATAAGGAACGGAGGGGAAGTGTGGGAAGGAAATGGAAACAGACAGGTGACTACCATACTAGGCCTAACGACATTTCTGGTAGAGCCGGAGAAAAACAAGAGGTGAGGGAGAGGGGTGCAGAAAGGTAGCGGAGGAACAAAACAAGCGACTATCATACTAGGCCTGATGACATTTCAGATAGTGCTGGAGGGGTGCGGGGAGGAAAAAAACAGTAAAGGGAGGGGGGAGGAGACAGGCGAGGTTGCTATCATACTAGGCCCAGGGACAATTCTGATAGAGTAAGTGCATAGAAGAAAGTAAGGGGAGGAGATAGGAAAAGGGATAAGGGAAAGGAGGAGAGAACAGAGAGTTGGCAGTCAAAAGAGTGGAGAAGCAAGAGGGGATAGTGAATATAATTGCAGAAGTCCGTAGTAACACATAACGTTGCAAGCCAGGATACAAGATGAAGATGGGAACAGCATGATTCAGGGCCACCATGAGTACAAGATGCAAAAGAAATCCTACATGAGGGTTGAGAAAGGGTGACACGCCGTGAATGAATGAAGTCCATAAAAGTCAAATCCAGCATTGGCCACAAGACGGTGATGGTGAAACCAGAATTTATCAGGACAGACTCCTGCAGAAGTAGGCTTGAGGGAGGTGAGGGAGAGAAGGGTAGAAGAATCAAGCAAAACGGGCAACACCTGTGTGCGAGAATGGTGAGGGCACCATGGAGAGGACAGTGCAAATCCACTGGCTGATGGACACCTACGAGGCCTTCTGCGCTGCCCCAGCAGTGCTAAATGTAACCAGGAGGCTGTCAGTACAACAGAACTGCTTTGTCCGAAAAAGGTATTCTAGAACAGCCCGCCGAACATCAGCAGTGTGTCAAGCCACCTTGTCAGGAGTCTGGGGATTCTGAAAGAAAGCTGGGTGAACCAGATCCTGGGACCTATCGCATAGCCTACAGCAGCAAAGGCTAAGGAACTTTCCCACCAAAAACAGACACCACCAGGATCGCAGCCACCTGGGGAGAAACCGCAAACTGGAAGGTCCCAGTGGCCTAATATATGGAGCGTGAAAGCAGGAGCCAATTTCCGCAGCGCTTGAAACCATCACCATGGCAACCACAAACCAGGGATGCAGCAACCATAGAGACGCCAGCTGAAGACCGGAGACTCTATAAACCCCTGGGACATGTTTCGGCCCTGAGATTGTTGCGGGCCTCCTTGTCTAGGGGCATATGAAGCTGCGTCTCAAGATAGACTGCTATCCTCTCTGGCACCTCCCACTGTGCCCACATTGGGTAGATGAGGCTCTCTGGGTCAAACAGGTCATCATCTTCCCCTGACCGCTTTTCTTTGAGGTTCTGCGGCCTCCGTGCCTCTGAGTACTGATCTTCCCTCTCGTCCAGACTCTCTTCGGAGGGGTTTACCCAGCTAGCCTCATTGAGGCTGCGTGAGGCAGAGGTATCCTCTACCTCAGCCTCTGCTGTCCCAGGACCTTGTGTGTTTGGGGTGCTTCCTAAGTGGTGAGCCCAGGGGGGACCCAGACTCTTGTGGCCCTGTGTGCTTTGGGTCTCCACCCTTCTCTCTGCCACTAACTAAGCTCTTGCATGCCTTGCAAAAAGGCAATAAAGTCATCCATTATGCTCAGCTGCTTGCTGATCGGCCCTAAGCCAACGCTGACATTTTTCTGCACCACCCTCCCCATGGAAGGGTGCAGCCATTGGCTGCAATTGCGGCCCGTCCAACTCCTCTGAAGAGTTGTGCTTTCAGTGGCTCATGATGTTGCTGGCTGCACTGTGCTATATTAACATGTAACTTAGGCCTGCTTCCGCTAGGTATAGCGATCTTGCTATGAAAGTGAAAGATGACACAGAACAAATGATCTGGGTGCTTAAGCAGTTTCTTGTGGACTGTGCCCATAAGAGCCCTGCCGAGTGGCTTATGGGGCTGAGGTTGCCTGGGCTGAATGATGCGTTTGTGGTGAGATTTTGCTTTTATATAAACTGGCCGCAAGCGTATCTGCCTATGCTGTGGCTTTGCAGTGCTAACGGTGGCAGGTTTCAGCTGCCGGTCTGACTCTACTGTGAGAGGTCTTGCCTGTTAACAACGGTGCCTGGCTTCAGCTGCCGCCATGAGAGGGCATGCGGAAGTACTCAGGCAAGCGCCAGAACCTCCGGTCCCGTCGCGTTTGCCTGTGGCTTCTGTGAAAGCTGTCCCCTGCTGAAGCCAGGAGACTTTGTGACGCTATTATCCCTGTGCGGAAACGTTCTGCCAATGCAAGCGCAGCACTGCCGCAGCTTCGATCTGCGAGTAACGCGCGCACTCTGTCCCAAACTATAAATCAGATCAGACACGACAAATCTCGCATCACAATACATGAGGGAATAATAAACACCACAGCAAAGAAAGAGAAGGAGCGTTAGCCAGTCAGGAGTGGTGTAGCCTCAGAGAGACTGGGATTGGATGGCAGGGTCACATGGACTTTTCTCACGCTACCAAGTTCAAACTACAAAAGGACTGTGTTACCATGGGTGTTGGGAGTTTTTTCTTGTTTGGTGTGTTTTCTATGTTTCTGGTAAAGCAGCTGCTCGAGAAGTAAAGAGTAGAGTTGAGCATAATCCTTTGCCTCTGTGTCTTTAATGCAATTATGACTTTCTGTTATGATAGTAGAGACCATTTGAATTTTATGGCAGGCTTAAAAAATGCAATAAAGAAAACCTGCCTCTAACAATGGCAGTGCTACCTAGTAGCCACCACTGGAAGTTCACATCCACATAGGAGCAACAGAGCAATGCATTGTGAGCATGCAAATTACCCGACAAACATGTCTTGTAGTTCCCTTTGGAGAATTGTCATTGTTTTATATGGAAGCTGTAAGGAACGCATGGTAGCAATAGTATGACAGAAATTAGTGACCATACTTAAAGGGTGTTTATTGAACTTTTTCAAGGGTGTGATCTAAAGATGGGAGCAAGCTACCACCATCAAATAATAAAGAAGGGGCAGGCCTAGTAGAGTCCTGTCAACATAAAAGGGCGTATACTAATAAAGACTATTGCCAATCCTTACTACTAATTTACAAATACTGTGGGATGAAGTTCATGAAAAAGAAAGAAGTGTTCATAAAATGATAAGTCAGAATGGTTGGGCTGTTCGCCTCCATTCCCAATGCTATCAGCATGGGGCAAGGCGTTTCATTCGAGCAAAGCACACGTTCTGGCTTCTGCAGCCCGAGGATTCAGTTCATTTTCCACAGTTCAGGACCTTCTGTGTCCAAGCTTATTTCTTGCAAGTCTCTTAACTCAGAGGGCCTGCTGTGCAAAAACAATACACAAACTTTCTTTTCCTTTCAATTGTATTCAAGTTGAGTGTTCACCTTGGATGCCCCTCAGCTGGGCTCAGTTCCTTTTCCAAAAGTTCCAAATTGGATCCCGCTCTTCTGGGCTCAGATCACACACCAATGTTCAAAGAATTCTTTCTCAGGTGACTCATGTTTTACCTCAGATCCCCCTCAGCCGGTCTCAGATCCTTTTTATTCCTTCAATTAGTCTCCCTCAGCCGGGCTCAGACCAATTGTGATGTACATTAAACTATAGAAGACTTTCGAATGTGCACATGATTTAGCTTGACCCGTTGCATGACCACCTTGATCTCAACATTCCCTTTTCTCACACTCAGCATCAGTTGGATACCTCAGAGATATTTTTTGAAAGCACCCCCCGTTGTGCGGGACTACTATGTGTATGGTATCTTTTCTTGGCCTCCCAAAGTTCAATTATACGGTTCAACTACTCATTTTGGTTTCCAATTATATTTGCATCACTCATTGCAAACACCTCACACACTGTTCTCTTTATACAAAGTTTCTGCTTGCAACCTTGGTTCAAAAACAAGCTGGTTTGGTGTCAGTCTCTCCGACGCACCGGCTGTGCTGTCTTTTCTGACGCTGCTTAATTGCAGGAGCCAAGGACAGTACCTCGGCGGCAAACGCTCCTCCCCGCCTGTGTCATCAACGCAAGAGAGCTCCAGGTACTTCTGACACACTTTGGTTTCTTACTTGCCAAGGCTCACAAAAGTAACGGTCTTTAGAGGTCAAGGGTACTTCCCTCCTTGCAACCCTCTCGTCTGCCATCTTGGAACTGCTGTTTCCTTGTGTGTTTTGCCACACTCCGAGTGTGCTTTCATGCTCAGCCTTTTATCTGTGTGGGGAAGTGTGATGAAGTCAGGTGTGTGTGTAATGACCTGTAATTGCCTGGCCAGGGTGTTTGTCGGGCATACAGCTCTGGTGTTAGTCCGTTGTCACTCACGGTGGGCTGTCAGTGAGAAAGTTTGTGTCGGAAAAGGGATGTGGGTTGACTTCATAGATATCATTGGTAGGATGGGGAAAAGGTGTTATTGGGAAAGGGATACCGCATCTCACCCTCCAGTGTCCCTATTCCACTCCCCGAAGACCCCTCATCCAGGTGATTTTCCTGCACTGGTCCACGCCTAGGAATTGGATCCAAAAGCGATGGCTGCGACCTGGCCACCTGGATGACAGATACCCGGGACTAGCGGGTTAGACACCTTCAGGTTTCTTGCAAAGCTCACATTACAGAACAAAACACCTCTCAACCCTTTGAGTCGCCCTTGTGGGTGAAATCAGATTAAGCAGGAGAGAGCCCATTGAAATCTATCGACAGTTATTAGGCTGGTAAAGTTCATAAACTCTCCCTAGCGTGGTACACTGGATAAAGGTGTGAGTTGTGAGGTACTCATTACAGCTAGAAGGTTTATTTGCTTTCATTTTTTAAACCTAATAATGTTCGTGTTTGGTAAATATGGCACCAAAAGTAGCTCCTGGTCATGTGTGGTGTGAAGGTAACCAGGCTGTCCTAGACTAGAAGCAGGAGCCGAATAGTTCCCAACAATTTTGAACCCTTCAGTAGAATAGCTTTCTTCCTGCTGGTGGCATTAGCAGTCCTTTCTAGTGTTTATATATGGGTCTGGAACATTGGCAGCAATTGGTTCCAGGAGCTCTTTTTCCAAGGAATGGAAAGTTGCGGCAGAACAGGTGCAAGCAGTTGGTCTGAGAAGAGAAGGGCAAGATCAGAGTTCATAGGATGGATCAGCTCCATGTCCGCAAGTGCAGAATTGGCATGCAACTTGTAGGCTGATCATTTGTTAAAAAAGATATGTGGAATTTACTTGAAGTCTCCATCATCATTTTATTTTTACTGCTAAAAGCACAATACTGCAATGCCAACGAGGATGGGATGTTCAGACCCTTAACTGAGAACAGCAAACTTAATTAATAGGCCAAAATTACAACTTCAACATTCAAGGAGCTACATTATTCACTTAATTACTAGTGAGCCTGTGAAGACCCAGATTCCCTGGAACCAATTGCTGCCAATGTTATAGATGCATAAAGAAGCCTTGTGAGGATCTGGTTATGCTGTAGAGTATTTTGTACAGGAAGGAATTACACTGAATTTAGATGCACTCAAAGCTTTCCCCGATTCCCCATCTCTGGACACAAAATAAATGAAAAGTTAAAGTTGTTTGTGGGACTTTCAGAGAACTGTACAAAATATGTTCCAGAGATTCTCGGAAAGACTGAACCAATGTGTCAACCACTGAAGAAGGTGCTGAATTTAGATGGGAACATAAACAGGTAAGAGCGTTTGCCAGCTTGAAATCCTGTATTGTGAACATTCTGTGTCTCCTACTGGTTTATCTGGAACTAGACACACATATCACAGTATATGTGAATGGATATGGACAAGGCCCAATGCCGAAGAGGGAATGTAAAATACTTTGCTTCTAAAATGCAAACCCAGTCTGCCAAGAATTATTCTGTGATTGCAAGGAAGATATTCTTCCGTACATGAGTCACAGCATACGTCAGCACATATGTCTGGGTTAGAAAGCTCTGTTTGATGACTGATCACAAACCCATATTGCGTATGATCATCCCGAGACGTACAAAAATCTCCATCTAGCAACTAAACTCCAAGAATATACATTCACCATTTAACCTGTTTCAGGATGGATAAACAGACAGACTGTTGGTTCTGTCCATCTTGTTGCGAAAGACAAGAAACCACATCTATAAGGTGAGTGTCTAGTAGCCTCTTTGGAATACGTGACAAGTGAGTATACATTGAACATAAGGGAAAGTGTGTAGAAAACACTATGGAAAATAATGTCACTTCGAAAATAGAAAGTGTGCCATAAAAGAATGGCCAGACCAGAGAAGTTTTCACATATCATAAAGTCAAGTACTCGAGAAATATCTGTGACCAAGGAAGTGATATTCAGTGTGGAGAAAGCCACAGCTCCCAATGGTGTGAAACCAAGCAATCTCTAAAGCTCACGAAGGGCATTTTGTCCTAATAAAGAGTCAGGGAAGCATGCTTGTGGCCCTAGATGGACAAACACATCAATATAGCTGTGAGCAGATGTAGCAAAAGTCTCTATCATAATGCTAGACTGCACGCAAGCCACGCCCCTAGAAAGGGTATTTAAGACCAGAGAACCCTTGTGACGATGAAAGGGTAGATTTTTGAGGTCACCCGAAGCAGATGGAAACCGATGGCCAATACAATGGGACTCATACTGAAAAACTGTTTCCGCCGCTTGATATCCCAATGCCCCTGTGACATTACAAGTTCTGGTGGCCCGGGATATCAGGAGGCAGAAAATGTTAGTCCCTGTTCCCGTGGATTCCCATAGGACTCCATGGGAATGGGGACTTGGATGCACCAGCACCGTTGCTAATGGTGCCAGTGCTTCTGTGACAACTCTGCTTTCCGGGACCGTTGAGCCCGGCAGGTCAGACCTGCCAAGCGCACATTTGCAGGAAAGCAGAGTTGTAGTCTGCCGGTCCGGAAAGGGTGCCGGTAACTTGCTACCGGCAACCTTATTTCCGGACTGACAGACTCCCATTGAGGCCCAATGTGTTGTTAGTAAATTACTTGTTCAAGTGGATAGAGTTACATTTTGTATCAGACATTACTTGTTGAACGATCATTGCAGCATTGAAGAAACTCTTCAAAAGGAAAGATTTCCTGCAAGAACTGCTTGCAAACAATGGTGTCCCATTGGTGTCTTGTAAAATTCTGCAACATCTCAGAAACTGACATATTAAGCACATCATAGAAAATCTATCTCCCCAAACCAACAGGTGCTTAAAAGCGTGAAAAGGGTGAATAAAAGTACCTTCCAGCTTCATATAAAGATGATAAATGTATAGCCTTTTGAAGCAGTGGCTACCACAGACTAACACCAAATACCATAACAAGAGTTTCACCGTTTCATGAAATGAAGGGTTGAGAGCATAGATTTTCATTCCACCATTGATGCCTGAAATCAGAAAGACTGTGTATGTCAAGGATATAGGGGACCTGTAAAAATGAGCAAAATAATGTAGTGCATAAGATATGATGTGTGGGATGATCTGACCCACTAGGCTCTGCCCTGCAACATCAATGTGTGCTGCATTCATCAGAAACAACCGGATGGCTGCCAAAAAAGCTCTATGCGCTAAAAATCTCTAAGAAGTGCGCAGGGAAACCTGAAAAATAGGCCGCCAATCCATTTTGCCTGTGTCAGTGTTGGAACCGGAGACCACATTACCAAAACCTGTCATTGGGCTGCCCAGAGAGTGAAATGGAATTACCTGAAAAGGCAGGGCTGCATTGCCAGGAAAACTCAGAAGTGCTTTAAACTCTGTTTTTCCTTGGCTGTGGAAAGTGCAAAATCATGGTTCCCAAACATCAGAACAGATCTAACATCCTTGTTGGGTGTTAAACATCACTTTATTTAAAGAATCCACATAAGCACAATGTCAGGAGAAGCACATTTCATCATAAGAAAATCCACATACAAAAAGATGCTTGCCTGGAAAAATCTGTCAGATATGGGCACAGTAGCGCCACTCGCCTGTGTCAAAGCTATCATTTACTTATACTGTTAGTTAAAACTTGTGTCTTAAAATCAAATTGTGGAAAAGAAGAGACTTGCCATCAAAAGCAATATTGGTTGCTACAATTCAATCTCTATGAAAAAGAGAACCGGTGGGCTAGCAGAATTCCAGTCCAGAACCCTTTGACCAGATCCTGACGGGCCTATTCCAAAACCATAGTTGTGAGTATCTATAGCATAGAATTGTCCATAGCCAACCTCTTATCTTTAAGTAATCCTATCCAACCCATTCTATCATATCCATAACTGCATTGTAGAACCTTTCTTGTTTTTCTGAATCTTTCCCTCATCCATATAGTCCTTTGTTAATTGTAGTGATGAATTCATCTTTGCGGTAATATATTTGCTGAAGAAAGACAAGTGTTGTGGCGGGCTAAGTCAGAGCAAAGGCGTCCCTGTTTTGGTGGCTGTCCGTTGGGTATCTTGCATCTTCATAGCCTCCTTAATGTAAAGAAAATCTGTTTGTAATTTCAAAAGCGCATCTGTCATTTGAAAACCTTGACTCTTTCTGAAAAAAATGACCTCTACTTAAACCTTCGTAACTTCTGAACCGTGCATGCTAGAAATGTCAAATTGAAGCTAACATCCTCAGCTTCCAAACTGTGAACTTCACCCTGCAAAGCCACCTAGATAGAGAGAAACAAGGGAGTAATAAGTTAATCCTGAAAAACCTGGATAGCCAGGCAGATTTTGATGAAGAGTGCCAGAAAGCTGGTGTGCTCCAAAGACAGAGGCAGGCTCTTGCTCAGGAAAGGGACACCTTAGGCCAGGAAGTCTGCTATTTAAAAGAGAAGCTGGAAGAAAATCGCATGGGCCTTCAGGGACTGGGTGACTTTCAAAAAGACCATCAAAAAATGTTAGAGCACACCAGGAGGGTGGAAGATGCTCTAGCAAGGAAGGACCAGGCCAATATGGACAGGACTCGGGCGGTAACCCTCCTGCAGCAAAGACTGGCCCAGTACTCTAAAACAACACAAGAAGGACAGAGAGAAAATGAAGCTCTCTGTGAGACCAATGACAGGCTCCACAGGCAGGTAGCCATGCAAGATAGATTGATAGAAACTAGCAAGGTCTTGATTGAGGAACAGAAAGCTCAGATTCTTGCATGGCAACAGGGAGCAGGGGCTGACAGAGATGAGGTTTGCTGGGAAAGGGAAACACCTGTGCATAACCTCAGGATCCCTAGTACCAGAGGCCTTCACCTCTTCCAATCCTTGGACTCTGCCACACCCATGTCCACTGGCGCACATGAGCCAAGGGCCACGGGGATGGCAGATTTCAATCCAATCAGAAATATGGGGCTCTTAGACCAGCACCTCCCAGGAATGGATGGGCGGGCATCTGGGTATGGGTACCCAAGTACTGTGAAATTTAGTGGGGAACTCCAAGTGAGTAGGCCCACTAAGGGCATCCTGAAAACCTCTGCCCAGCTAGGACAGTGGGGGAGGGGTGCCCATCAAATCCTGGGAGCAAGGAGGAATCAGAAGACTCCTCTGAGCGCCCAGGACACAGGGACTAGGTCCCCACATTCTGCCCGCCATTCCCAGGCTCGCAGACTCCGGGAGAGCCTAGAAGACCAAACGGGCACCTCTGGGAGCAGTGCCTCTCAGTCAGAGGAGGAGTGAACCAGGGTTACCCGAACCAAAAAGGCCAATAAGGCAAAAAGGGCCTTGCTTAAGGACCCCTTAAAGCAAATCAAGTCGATAAGGAGCGTCATCACACCCTACTATAAGAATGAAAGTATTCTGTTTGAGAGCACTTGGAGCCCTTTGAGCAGATGATGAAAACTTTCCATTTGAAGGACAGCCAAAGCTGTATTCAATATGTGAAATGGACATTCTCACCAGAATACTCCAGCTTCTTTGCGGGGCTGGAGGACCAAAATCATTCTAGATGGTTCACCTACAAGGCAGCCATCTTGAAGCATTTTGCTGTACACAGAAATCCTCAGGAAGCTCGCAAGGCAGCCTACAACTTGCAATGTGGGGAGGATCAGGCCCCACAAGAATTTGTGCAGGAATTAAAGTTGCCTTTGTGCAGACCATCGGAAGGGTGCGCACCGTTAGCAAAGAATTTGTGAATACATTTTTCCACGCTCTCCCCAAGTACATCATGACCCAGCTAGTGAGAGATTTTCATGAGAAAAGATCACTAGACTGGGTCATTGAACCGGCCACACAAATTTATAAGGTGCAAAAGCCCATATAAAAAACAAAAATAACCAAAAAAGCCTGAAACCAACCAATACCCCTGCTGCTGCTAAGGTGGCAGAGATGAAGGTTGCCCCCATTTTAGATTTGGAGATGGGGGGGGGCCTAAAAACCTGCTTGCACAAAATCAGAATAATCCCAAGCTCAGAAGGCCATCGGGCCAGTCACAGACAGGGAGCCAAGGAGGTAGTCCCACAAATGGGATCCCTCACTCCCCTTACTACATAAGTCCCCGCTAGAAGGGGAACTGACCCCTCCTGGGTTATGTGTGGACTCCTCCAGCCCAAGGGGGAGATCCAACCAAACAGCAGGTAACCCAGGGAACTTCCCTCCTCACTTCCCCCAGGAGGGCAGAAATTCCCCAAATCCTGGACAGAACTTTTTCCCCAGGTACCCGCAAAACTTTCAACCCCAAAATAATCCATCCTTCTTTCCCCACTTTCCTGAGCCCAGACAACCCAATCTGGGGGAGGGGAGGCCAAATTTTCCAAACCCGGGGTATTTTCAGAGAAGGGATAGCTACCCTACCCAGCCCTGGGGAGACAACAGAACCCCGTATCAGCCTGAGCGGGTGTCACAGCTAGAGCGCCAGGACCAAAACATGGCACAGGATCTGGGTTGCATGCTAAAGGCTCAACAGAACCCTCAGATGAGCGTGCCGGCGCAGAATGCCTCAAACTCCGGACCTGGTGCCCCAGAGCAATGACGGGGGCAGAACCCCGACAACCCACCGGTTCCCAGGGAGGAGGCACGAGGGGAAGGTGGGTGTAAAGCCTTGGAGGAAGCTTCCTTCCCCACTTTTAAACAGCCCCTGGAAACCCAGGAAACGGAACCAAAATCTCCTGCCCCTGAAAGTCTGCCACCCAAGGAGCAGAGGGGGGGGGGGAAAACAAAGAACCCAAACAGACCCATTTTGAGGAGGAGGTACAAATCTTCCAATTTGAAGGAGAGGGACCCTCATAGGATCCTGGGAAAGGGATCTTCTTCAGAGATGGGGGAACTCCTCCCAAAAAGAAATGGGTCCCAAAAGAACAAAATCCAGACTGGGTAGAATTGGGGACTGAGCTTACGCCGCCCATCATCCAACCCAGAAACAACAACATAAAAGTCCCCTGGTTCAAACTCATCCTGGTGACTGTCTCCAAAAAGGCGGGGCAGCCCAGAACCGGAACCAGGGGAACCCAAAACTTCTCCCATATCTAGTTGCCACATTTTCTTTTCAGATTCCCAAGACTCTCCACAGAATTCTGCCCAAATCACCTCCCTATCAGTGTCGAAAACTAGAAAACTAACCCACCAGTTGTCCAAAAGTGCACATTATCTGTGCCCCCGTGAGGAGAAGGAGGGAAGATTCTATGCCCCGGTCCAAATACAGGGACAGGATACAATTTTGGCACTGGTGGACACTGGATCCCAAGCTACCCTTCAGTACAAAAAGGCATTTGATAAACTAAATTCAGGAAGGGGGGAGAGTTACCAAATTCCTCTCACCCTTCTTCCTGGACAACTTCAGAACTTTGACAGGAAGGAAATTCCCGTCGAGGGGACTGCGGATTTGGATATTAAAATTGGGCGACACAAGGTGAAGCACCCGGTCATAGTGGTAACTCCAGAGGGCACCCCTTGTTTACTAGGGAATGACCTCCTGCGAAGGCTGTCACCCCTAATAGATTGTGTAAACAAGGTCCTCTGGACCCAGACTAGCCGACCAATAAATTTAAAACAGAGTGTCAACCATGTTAGTCTAAACGGCACATGCCACATGGTTGAACAAAAATCTGACCAAGTAGAATTTCACTTCCAGAACAATCAAATCCCAGACGTGACAGTAATAGCAGTAGGACAACAAACAGGTGATGGGGGGTCCTCTCTATTCCTGAAAATCAACCTTCCTTCCAGTCTAAGGTGGCATTCCACACTGGAAGGAAACACTCTAAAACATTTTACCAATCCACAATCAGACATTCCCACTCCTGTAGTCCAGAAAGATGAGAAATTAGCTCAGAGCCTGGCTGATATTCAGCAACTTGGAGAGCAGATGTTCATCCCTCTTCAGTTAAATGAAGGGAAGGACTCTGTTCTCGCCCAAGTGTGTGTGAACAACGGTAGGAGCTTCATCAGCGAAGCCATGTTCTGCAAACTCCCAAAACATCCAGCTATTCCCACATTTAGACTGATAGATAAATGGGAAATGGATCTGGAAACCCCCAATTCCAAACATCTCCTACAAAGCAGGTGTATGCTCAAAATCTCCATAGGCAACAAGAGCATAGTCCATATTTGTTGGGTCGTGCGAGACGTCGCTGCTGCCTTTTACTGAGGCAGTGACATTCTCAATTGCTTTGACATTAGTTTGGACCTAATAAACTTCAAAGCTTGGTCCCAATTAGCGGATAATCCCATCGGCTTTGATGACCCAGAGAAATCATTTAGGTCAGCTCAATTGCTGCCTTATGCAGTTGAAATTCAGATTGGAGAGGAAGTCACCATCTCAGAAAGGACCCGACAATTCTCCCTGGAAGTGAAAGTTAAAAGAGGACAGAAATTGAAAAACCCTAATGCCTATATTCATCTAAATGATTCTATCCAACAGCAACGGTTGGGGTAAACCCAACACCACTAGTCAAGATAGAACATGGCACCATTCCAATAGAGGTGTATAACAGCGACTTAAAGAGTATCACTCTAGCAGCAGGCACCATTATTGGAATGGCAGTTGATGACTGGCATTTTTCCATAGATTTAGGTAATTAACTGTTAGGACCAATCCCCAAGGACTGTTTTGACAGTGATAGTGATGACAACACAACACCAGACATGATCTCTACCTGGCATGGGGGGGGAAGTTCCTGGTGTACACTTCCTGCCCTTATGGTAAGGAAGATGTGACCTGTGACTTCAGGAGGGATGAGGTGATTTTCCAGGTCCATGAGGGCTGCCTTCCTCACTTTAAGCCACCAGTCCAAATCAGCACTTTGACCAGGGACTTATCCACCCAGCTGGAGGAGGCCGCTGAGATAGCAAAATCAGAAGTCTTTCCAGGCTTCAGGCAGATGGTTGAAGAGAGTTAACCTAGCTGATGCCTGTAAGACTCTGGAGCAGAAGCAAAAATTGAAACAAGTTTTCTTGGATTTTCATGATCTCATTGCGGTGGACTCATATGACTGTGGTCGCACCGACATCCACACAACAACAATTCCCATGGACCCGGCTTGACTCAAGTGTTTGTGAAGCAATATCGTTTGCCTCTCGCATCAATGGAGTACCTTACTGAAATAATTAAGAACCTTGAGTCCCGTGGTATAATCCGTCCAGTCCACAGCACCTTCAATAATCCGGTGCTGGGGATTTTGAAGCCAAACAGCCAGTGGAGACTCTGCGCCGACCTTATGGAGCTCAACAAACGGGTCCATACTTCCCGATGGCCTCTTCCCTACATTGACCAAGAGCTGGCCCAGATCCAAGGGTCACAGTTATTCACTGCAATAGACCTGACCAATGGATACTGGACTGTACCTGTCAGTAGGGAGGACCAATACAAGCTGGCCTTCACCTTTGGCAGGCAGCAGTACACATGGACCCAGACTCCCTTCGGATACATCAACTCTGGCAATTAATTCAACAACTTTCTACATAAGGCCATGCCCGACCTGGGTGAAAGGGGTAACCTGGCATATGTAGATGTTCTCATCAAAAGCTCAACTGTGGAGGAACACATAGCGGAGATCTCTTATGTTTTGACACAGTTGAGGGCTGCCGGAGCAAAACTCTCCTTTCAAAAGGCACAGTGGTGTAGAACCTGTGTCAATTTCTTGGGGCATGAGATTACTCCTCAGGGTCTCCAGAAGTACTCCAGAAATTCGAAGACCCCACAACTCTGCGGGAACTAAGGAGCCTCCTTGGACTGACTAATTACAGTAGAAAGTTCATTGAGGACTATGCAGAGATCACAATACCCCTGATCCATCTTTTGAAGGGGGGGGTCAAGTGGGGGTGGGGTCCAGAACAAGCCGAGGCAGTAAGACAACTCAAAAGAAGCCTCTCACAAGCGCCTTGCCTAGCTAACCCTGTCAAAAACAAGGAGTTCTTCTTGGAGGCAGGGTTCTCTAATACATGCTTGACCTCAGTATTATACCAAAAGCATGACAAAGTCAATAAAGCAATCTCCTATGCGAGTAAAACATTATCCTCTGTGGAGGAAAAATTCAACGATTGTGAGAAGGTACTCCTTGCAACGGTGTGGGCATTGAAGAATTACCGCCCGTTTATCCAGGGGGAACACATCATAGTGAAGACTCTACACTTCAGCCTCTGCAATATCTCCAAAGTGACAGAATCCGGGCCGGAAATGTAAGTAATTCCCGAATTACTTCCTGGATTCTGTCGATGCAAGGCTTTCCTGTGGAGGTCAGATATGGCCAAAACAAGAAGAGTCCCCTCGCGCAAGGTCTGGCTGACTTGCATGATTGTGCCAGAGAAAACTGTCTCTAGGACGTGAGTCTAAAAATCAAGGACAACATGGAGGCATACCTCAATTCCCCACACAAAGTCTTTGAAAAAGACAAGTGTGAGGGAATGCCCACTGTCTATGTGGATGGATGATCTTACCATGTTGACAACAACGGGGAGAAAGAACGTGTGGCCGGTGTAGGGAATGCATGGGTGAATGAGACCCCAGAACCCTCCGCTGGGTACAAGATTGGCCCCCAAAGTAGTCAGGTGGCAGAGTTGATGGCTGTGCATCAAGCCATCCTCACTGCTGTCCAACATCAACTCCACGAACTGGTCATAATCACAGATTCGGATTATGTATGGAACCGGTTCGTGGAGCACCTGGTTAACTGGAAAACCAGAGGCATGCTATGTGCTAATAATAAACCATTGAAACATGGAAAATTAATTCAAAACATTGATGATCTGGTCACCTCGAATGGGATGACCATCTACTGGAAAAAGATCAAGGGTCATTCTAAAGTAGAGGGACCAGACAAAACTGGAAATGACTTAGCTGATCAGCTGGCCAAAACCGGACCCATCCAAGGGGATCTAATTGAAATCGAGTCCCTTTTGGGGAAAATCCAGGTCACTGCTATCACTAGGTCCCAGACAAATGCTCACAATGAACTCTCAACTGCACAATGGAGTAAGGAGACCCTGGATGCTGATTTGATTATGGGTCAAAAGGGGGATCCAAAAATTGGTAAGTTTCATCAACACATTGAGGACCCTGAGAACTTTGCTCTGACCGATACCGATAACATAGGGAAAGAGGACATCAGAGTGTTTATGAAATGTCCAAAAAATGTTCTGAATCCAAGACGGTTTGTTGGTAAGGAGATCCCTAGCTGGCCATGATCAGTGGGTGGTCCCTACCTCATTCCGAAGCCTGATGTTAAGTCACGCCCATGATGCGGCCACAGCTGGTCATAGGGGGTTTCATACAACACTTGAAATCTTACGAGAGGTTGCATACTGGCCACACATGGGGCAGGACCTTGACCAATACTTGAAGGGGTGCCTTGTGTGCGCACAATTTCAGCCAACATCCCTCACACACTGTGCGCCTCTCCAAAAGAGGGGGATGACACTGCCATGGTCAGATTTGCAAGTCAATTTTATTGGGCCCGTGATTCGCTCCTCTAGGGGAAATAGGTACATGTTGACCGTGACATGCTTGTTTACTAAGTGGGTAGAATGTCTCCTGGTCCCAAATTGCAAGCTAGAAACAGCAGCTGCCCTGATGATCAACCACATCTTCTCGCATTTTGGACTACCCCAAAGGATCGAGTCAGACCGAGGTAGCCACTTTACTAGCGAAGTAATGACAAAGATGTGGGAGATACTTGGGGTCAAAAGAAATTACACATTGCCTACCGGCCAGCCTCTAGTGGTTCAGCAGAGAGATGCAACAAAACAATTGTGAGCATATTAAAACAATTTGTGGCACATTCTGGGCCAAGTTGGGATATTCGATTACCTCTTGTCCTAATGGCCATTAGATCTACCACTTCATCTGCAACTAAAATGTCACTGTTTGAGCTGATGACTGGACGCAGGATGGTGCTTCCCCAGCATCTGCTGAACAGAACCCAAGAGCAGACATTGATCAATGCCTCCACAACTCATGAGTATGTTGAAAATTTAAGAAGACACCTTCAACATGCTTTTGCCTATGCTCAGCGAAATCTAGAAAGATCTGCAGACAGCATGAAGACCCACTATGACTTACTACTAGGAAAGAATACAGTCTAGGAGACCAGGTCTACTTATACAATCTCCAAAGGAACCAGGCCAAACAGCGCACGTTTTTGCCTACCTGGAGGGGTCCTTTTGAAATTGTAGACTAAATTTCACCAGTCGCCTACAAAATCCGCATCCCCAAAGGCAGTTTGGCAGAGGGGGAAGATAAGTGGCTCCATATTAACCAACTGAAGTGTTGCCATCCTAGGCATACTCTGCAGCAACTGGATGAGTCCGCAGAGGGGGGTCACTCCAGCTCCCTAGAATTCCCACTGTAAAAAATATTCCATCTATATAGTCAATAAATTGCCAATAGAAAAATGTGTCCTGATTTGTCAAAATGTATGTGACCGCCCCACTACATTAATAGTGGTGGGGAAATGTCTACAAATATGTTTTGCTTTGTCATCCTAGAATTGGAAACCATGAAGAATAAAACCAAGAGGACCACCCGGGGACCGGAAGGAAAGACCCAAGGAGCCCGGGGTATCGCTTCATACCCACATCAGTACTGGACGAGGAACTGGTCGATCCACCCCTGATGGAAGAAAAGATGGCGAGCTTTGCCATTTTTGGAACCAAAAGAAATGAGACTGATCATCCCAGTCTTGCGACTTCCCATTGATGGACGATCAATGCCAAATCGCAAGCAGGGGGGCTTGTGGGATGTTCTGACCCACTAGGCTCTGCCCTGCAACATCACTGTGTGCTGCTTTCATCAGAAACAACCGGATGGGCGCCAAAAAGCTCTATGCACTAAAAATCTCTGAGAAGTGTGCAAGGAAACCTGAAAAATAGGCCGCCAATTCATTTTGCCTGTGTCAGTGGTGGAACCGGAGACCGCACTACCAAAACCTGTCATTGGGCTGCCCACAGAGTGAAATGGAATTACCTGAAAAGGCAGGGCTGCATTGCCAGGAAAACCCACAAGTGCTTTAAAATCTGTTTTTCCTTGGCTGTGGAAAGTGCAAAATCATGGTTCCCAAACATCAGAAAAGATCTAACATCCTTGTTGGGTGTTAAACATCACTTTAAAGAATCCACATAAGCACAATGTCAGGAGAAGCACATTTCATCATAAGAAAATCCACATTCAAAAAGATGCTTGCCTGGAAAAATCTGTCAGATATGGGCGCAGTATTGCCGCTCGCCTGTGTCAAAGCTGTCATTTACTTATACTGTTAGTTAAAACAGGTATCTTAAAATGAAATTGTGGAAAAGAAGAGACTTGCCATCAAAAGCAATATTGGTTGCTACAATTCAATCTCTATGTTTGAAAAAGACTGGAATTATGAGATCTGTGCATATTTTTGTTGAAAATGTAAGTTTATCTAGAAAAGACAATTTTAAACAAGGGGTTTTAAAAGTGAACTAATGTTAGCCACAGTACTTCAAAGGCACATTCCACAGTTTGCCCGAAACAAAGACATCTTCCCCCTGCTCTCTGCTCAGGAACTGTCATTGAGTTGTTAATGTAGGTGGGAGGAGATGTTGGCCTGTTGTTCTGAGGATAGACAAAAGACTCCCTTGATTGAAAAGATAAGCAGATTCAACTGTCAACAGAAAACAACTGCCAGCAGGAAGGGAGCCTAGGAGTGCTCTGGGCCTAGCAAACCATGGAGGCGGGGCCAGACAGATTTGTGTATCTTAGATTACAAGAAAATATCTTTTGGGAAAAAGACTCATAGAGAACTGTGCAAAACTGGTTAAAATCTGTAAGTTACAGGTTTATAATATGAAAATGCTGCTCACAGTTTGAGACTACTCTGAACTCTGTGCGATGTTCAGAGACAGGACTACTGAAATGTTGATGTTGTAGCAATTGTGATAATGTTAGAAATATGAAACTTCACAGGATTATGCCCAGATGTCATGTGCATGTATGTGGAAATATGTGTACAGATCTGACAGTGGGTAACCAACCAAAAGCGTGAAAAACTGTCAAATTTGAACCAAAGCTCTCACTAAAATGGAACTCAGGTACGTGCTCTGCTAAATCTGTAATGTGAATATGTATTATTAGCAAGCTGGTGATATTGTGAATATGATTTATGTGAAAAATAGATTTACTGTACTGAAACAAAGGGGAGGTACTCCCCGGATTGTAAAATGCAGCATCACAATGACACTAGATTGTTGAGAGATTTGATTTCTGAGAGAGTATTAATGCTTACTGACCCTTTGTTACAAAGACCAGAAAGGTGTAGTTTTATTGTAGTTGCGCCTCGTGCAGTGTCTAGTTATTTGAGGTTGTTCCCGGTAGAAGAGAAATTTAGATCTTGATGGAATGCTCTTCGACTTATGTGGTGTGCTGAACTGGGTGGAGATATTTCTATGCATGATTGGGAGGTTCTATGGAAGGTTCCAGTTAGGATGAAAATTGATCTAAATTTACAATATATTCAACAGAGGATTTTGGGGCGTCTGTTTTGGACTCCAGTTAAAATGCACAGATTTGACTTAAGGGAGGATAGTATGTGTTGGAGTTGTTCTACGGAGGAAGGCACTTTGCTTCACATGTTATGGGATTGTTCGAGGGTTAAAGGCTTTTGGAGTGAGGTTTTGGATAGAGTTGCTTTGGTCGGGAACATCTCTTTTCCAAGGACACATCATCAGTTCTTTTGAAATCACCAGTGGGCACTCGTAACTTTAGCTATGCGACTCTGTGTTGGGCTAATAAGGTGTTTTTGGTGGCGACTCGTCAAATTTTACGCCTCTGGAAGACGAGAAAGAAACCAAGTATTGATGAATGGTTATCGCAGGTGCAGTTGCTCTCAAGATTTGAGAGGATTAAGTATTATGCTTTACATAAAGAAGAATTTTATAAGGAACAATGGGAGGCTTTTAATGAACTCTATGTGTGAATTAAGTGCTGATGGGCGATGGTTTTTGTTTCAGAGTGGTTAATTTACTATTGTGTGTTGTGTGTTTGTGTTTTTTTTTTCTCTTGTTTTCCTCTGATTTTTGGCTAGTTATCATTTCAAATTAGGTTTGTTGCGATTAGTAGAGATAATTGATAGGTTTTTCTTATTTATTCTGTACTATTTGTATCAACTTGTATAATGCTTTTTTCGTTTTATTTGCCGTTTTCTTGTTATCATAATTGTTGTTTTGGAATGATATGTATTTCTTTTGATAAATCTTTAAATAAAGTTGTCAAAAAAAAAATCAGGAGAGGGGAAATACTCTAACGAATAGGATTCCTAGAGGGTGTGTTTAGTATAATTCAGCCTACTCACCCTTTTGTGAGATACATAAATAGGGACAGTTTAGGACCTAGGACACACAGATTCACCCATCAACTGACTTACTGGCAAAGCACTCTGCAGGAGGAACCCAGATCCAAGACTCCAGAACTCTGAAAGCAGAAGGCCCAATTCCAAAGCTGAACCCTTCTCAGCTTGGTCCTTAAAATCTTGCAACCTGATTTTAACCCCAGACTTCCAAGGGGCACACCAAAAATGGAACCGCCTGGCTGTGCTGCTTCTGCTTTCTTGCCAAGAACTCTTGCTAGAACCCAGAGATCCAAACCAGTAGAGCAGAGCTGTAACCAGATAGCTGTAACCCAGAACCAACCCATCAGATCCAGTCCAGAGGCCTTGCAGAGACCAGAGTGCCGTGCTGAGTGTGGAACCGGGTGCCTGAATCCTGTCCGGTGGGCTAGCAGAATTCCAGTCCAGAATCCTTTGACCAGATCCTGAAGGGTCTATACCAAAACCATGGTGTGAGTATCTATAGCATAGAACTGTCCATAGCCAACCTCTTATCTTTAAGTAATCCAATCCAACCCATTCTATCATAGCCAGAACTACATTGTAGAACCTTTCTTGTTTTTCTGAATCTTTCCCTCATCCATATAGTCCTTTGTTAATTGTAGTAATAAATTCATCTTTTCCCTAATATATTTGCTGAAGAAAGACAAGTGTCGTGGCGGGCTAAGTCAGAGCAGAGGTGCCGCTGTTCTGGTGGCTGTCCGTTGGGTATCTTGCATCTTCATATCCTCCTTAGTGTAAAGAAAATCTGTTTGTAATTTCAAAAGCGCATATGTCATTTGAAAATCTTGACTCTTTCTGAAAAAAATGACCTCTACTAAAACCTTCGTAACTTCTGAACTGTGCATGCTAGAAACAAAATTTAAGTGTCAAATTGAAGCTAACATCCTCAGTTTTCAAACAAACCTAAAAGCGCATTCCTTATAGTTTTGCTGCAATCGCGTCTTTGCATTTGGCTCAATTTCAACACGTGTAAAACAGCTATTCTTTGCATCTGACCTCAGAATTCAGTTTCCAATCTGCTAGTTGTTCAATCATCATTGCCAATGTTTACCTGAAACTATACAAAGTGGCTGCCACTAGTTGTGAATCCAATTTAGAGAATTAAATTCATTTTTCAGTATTTTTCCCATTCATTCAAAACCACATTCAAAAGCATTTAACCTGTTTTGAAATCATTCCTGTTTCTCTCGGCTTGCTGGGGGTACTGGGATTAAAACTGCGTTGGTTGAGATTGTTTATGCCTGAAACCTGTTTTCTCTCCTTCCATCTCTTCATCTTGCATATTAGGGGGGATTGAGTAGTGTACATGGGGAAAGGGTGATTACATTGCATTTGATTGAACACACAAAAGTATTATTTCTGTGCTGCAATAATTTCCTAACATTGCATTTGACTGAATCCACACAAAGTTTTATTCTATACTACATTATTCTTCTCATCCATACTCTTACTGATTAAAGAGATTATTGATTGTGATATCACCCATTGGCGATTATTGTATAAATATTAATACTATGATATATATATCTTGTTCAAAATCCATAAAATAAATCTTTTAACTTTGCAAAACAACCTGCTTCTTGGTTCAGTGAGACCGGGGGATTCAAAGGGAGGGGCGTGATATAAGGGTACATCATTCAGAAATAAAAGAACTTATGGACGCAAATATACAAATAAGGGTTCCAGCTGTGCATCACACGCTAGGCATTGACTTAGGTGGAGTTCTGGGTTGAAATCACTTACAGATGCAAGACATTCCTGCAAGATGTGCAACCTGGAGAATTAGCTATGATACAGTTAAACTGCAATGACATGGACACACTTTCAAAATAGAGTAGTTCAATGAAAATGATTGAAATAGTGGGATAGACAGCAGGGTGTGGTACATGGAGAAAGTGGCCCTCCTTCAAACGCAGAAGTCTGTGGAGTGTAGAGAAGGGGGGAGAAACATTGAAGCATGTAGAGATGGTTAAGAGAATGCACAAGAAAGGAATTCAGAATCCCATGTGGAAGAATTGTTTATCATGCCTGGGTAACCTGAACGCATGGCCAGGGCTGTTGCATGGTATGGTGAGGCCTGAGGCAAAAAATGGAGTGAGGCGTCCTTATGATTTTTTGCATTGGTCCAGCGTCGCGCTACTGCAAACAGGAGACGCGAGTTTGACTTTATGTGTGGAGAAACCAAATATGATTTATTATTACGACGGCAAATCGCCTACAGCAGTTATGTTTCTCTGTTGAAAAAAACATTTATTCCAGACTAACCTTTGTATCATATGCATAAATACATAAATAGGATGGCATGACAGTGTGTGATGCATGACGCCAGAATTAAGGAGCGCCTTGCCACTGTCTGCACATGAAAACACACATCGCACACAGTAACAGCTAGATGATGTTCAGTGGTGCCTGGTGAATTTGTTAACTGGAGGGTCTTAACTGTTTGCGGTAATTATGCGAGATCAACAGAGCACAGTGAGGGAGCCTGAACCAAACATGCAGTGTTTGAGAGGGTTTCTCACCACAGAGAAAACATTGAAACAATGGGTTAAAATATGACATTGGAAAGCACTTTTTTTTGCAAAACTGGGTAAAACGCCATACAGTTTGCAATTGTTTTCCATGTATTGTATGGTAGTACATGGAAAAAACCCAATAGATGCAAATCACCAACCGTGCATGGGAGAATTTTCAAATGCATTTCCATCCCAGCTTTGGCCACAACATATGCCAGTATAAAAACATTTTCATTTTGGCTATTCCTGTATACACCCATGCAAGCTGCACCAATATATGCCAGTATTAGCATATAGAGACTCCCAGCCAATAAAATATGCTATGCCACAGAAGTATATCCAGACTGGCTATACCAACATAGGTCATTGTATCATGTATTTACACTTATGTTCGCTTTTACGCTTAGTAAAAAAATGCCATGACACACTAATAACATATGGGCAGACTATAGCCACCAATGCAAGCTAGTCAAGCAACATATTGCCTCTTATTGTGTTTACCCTTGATGCCAAGTAAACATTAACATACACCATTAGGAAAGCATATGCAAACTGGCACTACTATTGCCAGTCTGCATATGTTTTCTTAATGTGGCATGGCATTTTCCGATTGGCCAACATGTTTAAAGCAAAGGTGATAATTGTTATTACATGGTTAGACTGGCTTAAAGTTAATGTAGGTCAGTCCAGCCATGATGCATGGTTTTGTGCATCATGGGTAAAGTAACCAAGAATACCATGCCCCTAGAAACCCTTGCCCCTAAATTTAGAGGCCCTCAGGGCTGCAAAACTGAGGGGTGAAAGCTAACACAAACACTCATATCCAACACTTTTACCCATATGATATGATTGGTCGCTTAACACCCAAAGGTTTCTAAGCGCGGACACGGGGATTGAACCTGTGCTGCACTGTGTCGTCTTGCTTCCAAGGTGAGTACGTTGCCCCTAAGCTATACTCCCAAATCAAAACCCATGCATTCATGCACCATTCACACAACTCCTTGCATGCAGGAATATATTAAAACAAACCCACCATTGACACCAACATAAACTGCACACACATACAACACTTTCAACCATGCATTAACCCACCATTCACACAACTCCTTGCATGCATGCATATTGGAAAATAACGGCCCCTCACTATTCCGGTGGATTGTGTGGATGGACCTCTGATCTCTATACTCAAAAGTAGGCCCACCTCTTAAGAAGCGAGTGCAAGCTTGTCTGTAAAGCAAGTCTATTGTATAAATTGAAGAGAGGAGCTACATGACGCCATAGAGTCCAACTAACCCAAGTTTCCCCCGAACCACACAAACATACATTATGGAAACAATTAGCACACTCCCACATATTTCATTACAAAGTCATTGCCCCAAAGATAAATGGTCAACCCTATACAAATAAATTGAATCCCCTTCAGTTCCCACGCTCTCATTTATACATTTATTTAACCACCAACCCCTTTCATCATACATTTGCATTATTTCATATTTACAGAACACCCCTTCTCAGGATCTTTCTGTAGTAGGTTGTGACATCATCACATGGTTACACCTTTGCACAACAATCCTAATTTACTACAAGTTCCAACTGGTCGGGGACCTCTAACCCCGGTCGTGATGCGCATGGCTTTTCCAAGCCTATTTCAACAATAACAGGACAGAGAGAAACAAACACGTTCCCTTGAACTGGCTAAAAAGCATCTTATCCACCCGGACATGCTTGTCGCAGCCTAGGTATGGTATCCCAGTTGCCACAGATACTACTCTCCCAGTTAGGGAAAAGTATCCTTCTGTCTTTGAACACGAAAGTCTCTAACGTGATTTGCCAAAGACTTTCCCCCCAAGAGCTCAGCCTACAATGAATCTATTCCACCTGTCAGGCTGAGGGCTTGAGTGAAAAGGCAGGAGCAGACTCAGCAGAGCTAAAGGAGGGAAGAACAGAGCAGACGTTCAGAATGCAGCCAGGTATTGCCGAATTAACAGCAAACAACACCCCCCAAGTACCCACTCTTACCTGTTCCGTAGCAAAAATGTACCAGTAACCTACTAGTAATGGACAAAGAGGGGAATTCTTATATCAATGGTGAAGGAGGAGTGCGCCAGTGCCTCAGGACCTCAGTGCTGCAAAGCGTCCCAAGAAGATATCCACAGTGTTCAAAAGTAGACTCAGCAAAGCGTCCCAAAGAATATCCCAAAGTGATCCAAATCGATATCAGCAAAGCGTCCCAATATGTCCAAAGCAATCCAATAGTAGATTCAGCAAAGCGTCCAAAAAATACCCAGAAATAACTTAAAGAGAATTCAGCAAAGCGTCCAAATTAAACAGTGTCAAAAAATGATTGTTGAAGTAAACAAAATTAAGGGCAAAGGAAATAAGCGATACTTCACACTAGTTCCTTTATTATCGTGCTCGAGTGAAAAAAGCGTCACAGCCAGAGGACTTTAACAAGTGGAGGTCGAGATGCAAGCCGAGTTCAAGGATTCCGGGGAAATCAGTCGAAGAGGGACGGGCGTCGGAAACAGGAAGGAAAGGGCAAGGGCGAAGGCTTGGATTCAGCACAGGATTCAAGATCAAACAGGAGTCAGGAAACAACGCTCGAAACTAACACAGTTTAGGAGCGCTGGGCACTCGAACAGACAGTATTAAATACGGTCTTCAGAAGACACGGCAACGTGGTGCGTGCGTGTCACGTGACTAACATAGTAGGAAGATGGGAATTGTAGTTTAGTGGGTTCTGTGTGTTGAAGAGCGCTCATATAAACGCCATGGCAATTTCCAACAAGAACGGGATGTGACAATGCTATAGTCCTCATTTCACGCTAATTTCTAACGACTACCATTTCAGCATCCATGGCCTCTGGCCACATCCTGGTCATTTCTGAGAACCTAATCAAAACCCATAAAACCTATGTCCACTCTGCCCTTTAGCACCCTTTTCACTGGGTTTATTAACCAGCCCCAAACTGACCCTACCCGGTGGCTGGACTTCCCTCGACACTGAATAACAGGCTTGCATGCACTTAAAAATATTTCATCTTCTCTCCACACTAGCACCAAGTTGAAAATCCTGAGCCTGGCCACATCTGACCATTTGATGTCACCACAGCTGCCCAAATGCGGTTAGCTGCCTTCCTCTAGCCTTCAAACCTCGATCAATCAGCTTCCCCGGTCACACAGAGTTTATTTCACCATCCCAGGTTTCAGCAGCCTACACAAACCCCTAGCTATGAGTGGATCTGTGGTACACAGATTTGTGTATTCACCATGTACCCCCTTGTTCCCCAACGTGTCCCGAACACATCTCCCTGAAGACGCCATGTATGTATGTCTGTGCATGTATGCTCAAGACTACTGTGTCCCCTCACAGTGGCTTCTCTTTCTGCAACTCTCCTTTCTTGCGTGCAAATAGGAAGCTCCTTGCTTCCCATCTTTAGTCCCTACGTGGCACGCCACACTACATCGTTTTCATATTGTATCCACAGATTTTTCATTATGTTGCTACGCACATGCAAATCTAAAATGTATCAACTAAAACACATGACACTCATTCCATTCTCATTAACTACACTAGATACATGCTAAATTGCAGGATCGCATCAACATTGCCATTATCCCAGTCACCAACATGGTGTGCGCAATGCGAACCCATCTTTCCCTTTGAGACCATTATTGACCACCCCAGCATTCCTCCCTTTAGTTAGTACATTAACTAATAAGCCAATTCCATGTTCTTTTAAACCATCTTCTTGGGGAAATGATGCCCTACAACCATCTCTCATGCACATCCCACTATGGGCATACTCCTCCGCTGAACAAGCCCAACACGTCCCTCCACCATTTCCACAATCTACCCACTGTTCCACACAATCATCCCAATTTGGTGAAGGACATAAGACCACATTTGAAGTCCAACCAACCCTGGATCAATTTCCAACTCAGTCCGAGTACCCATGTGATATGAAATGGCAGTGGTTCTAACACTGGACAGGGTCACAGTCATCATGGCAGCAGTTTCAGGTAACTGGACAGAACAGCATCGTAAGATCATGTGACAGGTACAAAATATGATGAGCATAAAGACAGAAATTGGCAAGAGAATCTTCACAGCTATGCTCATCCAGGAAGGCGCCCAAGAGAAAAGAGAGTCCAACCACGGTCACTTGCAGTTCATGCCTCCTTCCTCATGCCCTCCCACGTAGGTTATGCAATGCAGAAATTGTGTCAGTGTCCCATTTTCTGAATCATCGGGAGGCATGAAAGTCCAACACATACTCCCAATAATTTGACAGCCCCCCTTCCATGGCTGTTAGGAGGTTGAGAATATACCTATATTGAAGGGCTATGATCCTCAAGGCCCGTAGTTCCTCTTTTATCACACTGAAAGCTGACTCAGAAGAATTAACAAACATTAAGAGTTCATAGCGGGTGACCTGAAGCCATTTCACATTCATGATAGATTGAACCCCAGGGGGCAAGAGAGAAGAAAATAACTTTTCAGTCCGGCGGAACAGTTGATACTGCTCAGGAATGTTCATCAGAGCTTCTGTAGACACTGGTGAGATGTAATTTGACTGTTTCGTCCATCTCAACCATTCTGCTTCTCCATATTCAGGCAGTCAATCAATTGTCCATATCTGATGCCACAAGAGATGCAAGTGGCACAGGGGACAAAATAGGCACAGATGTGACTTCAGCTGTATGACTGGCAAGTGTTGAATAGTTTTGGGAACAATAAGAACAGGCACATGCAGTGTAGTGAAACTTAACACACATTGCAAGGCTGAAGGTAATTGTCGATATGTAAACTGTCCACAAGACCAAAATACATCGAGTAGTGTGCTTGTACCTCCAGCCAGATCAGCAATGTGAAGCGTGTGGCTGCAGTTCCCATTTGTGCCAACATGCACTGTGCCATTGCCCTTAAAACATAGAAAAACATATGAGCAACTGGATGTTAACAGGGTTTTCTGGCTCTTAAACCACGTCAAATATTTCAGATACTTTTTCCAGACATTTCCACATACCCGATTAACATGTGCCGCCCCTTCTTCTGAGAATCCCCTCATTCCTCCAGCTCTGCAACGCTTCACCCCTTGCTCCTGTAGAGGAGCAGCTGCATGCCTCTGCAGGAAACACTGCCCCCCTACCTCCCATATGTTGGAGCCCTTAGATCGTGCTGTGTGTGACACCAGCAGTTGTGCCAATACTGCAGTGTTTGATTGAGAGAAGACCCATTGAAACAATGCTACTGAATGTATCCCCGAAGGAATGATAACTTGAGGGAGGAACTCCCCGAAGCAGTATGAGAAGGAGCAGAGAAAAGAAGCCAGTGACGTCATAAAGGAATATGTACACCTTTCTGAGATACTGGCTGAAGAGGATTTATGGATCCCACAGAAACTAATGACGAAGTAAAGAATCAAGTGAACTTTTTAATATGAAAAAGAAGATTAGATGTGCACAAAGTGCTGCAGAGAATCATCCGTTCAATAACTTGAAACGCATGTAGACTAAGTCATTATAGAATCTGGCTATATGTAGTGAATAGAATGCAGGCGGTGCCACCATTGTATAGAAGCTGGACAATGGTATCATGAATTTAGTAAGCCAGGACCCATATAGAGGGAAGAAGAAACTGTGTTGCAGCAAGAATAAGCTGAATCGTGGAGCTGCATGCTGAGGTTGTCTGGCCTGGAGTCAAGACTGAAGCAACCAAGGTCAGCTATCTATTCTAGAAAGGAGTGAACGTGCGAAGGATGAATCATCCCCTGTTAAGGTGCAAAGAAAGAACACTGCACAGCTCATGCCAGCCTCTTATGAAGGAATGGATGTAAACCAGGTCCCGGGGAGCAACTGTGGCTGGCGTAGATTCCTTGGTGTTTTCTCCCATTAACTGGTGATGAAAGAACACAACCCCTCACCAAGAATCTCTGCTGACTTGTGTGCATCTGACACTGTACATGCAGGTGATAGTGGTGTGTGTAATATTTGCCCTATTACTTTTTCATGAGGACTAAGGTGATGTTCCATCTCTGGCTGATTTCTCAAATAAAATAGTGCCAACAGCAAGCAGTCAAGCCAGTTCTTACTTAAATGTCTACACAACTTTGATAAACAAACTTTAAGAACTTCATTGTAATGTTCCATGGATCCGTTGACCTGAGGGTGGTACACTGAACACAACCTGCGTTTGATCCCCAAGAGTTAAGTGATTTCTGAGGACAATGATATAATATGATATGATAGTTTATTTATATAGCGCCTATACACAATGTGTTTCAAAGCGCTTCAAGGCAAGTCAGGGAACAAGGGAAAATACAATGACATTCTTACAGGCCATGAACAGTAAGGATGTGAAATTAACTATCGTACTCGGCCTGATGACATTTCAGATATTGCAAATACTAAGACATAGATAAGGAAGGGAGGGGGAGAGTGGGAAGGAAATGTAAACAAACAGGCGACTACCGTACTAGGCCTGATGACATTTCTGGTAGAGCTAGAGAAAACAAAAGGTGAGGGAGAGGGGTGCAGAAAGGGAGGGGAGGAACAAAACAAGTGACTATCATTCTAGGCCTGATGACATTTCAGATAGTGCTGGAGGGGGGTGGGAGGAAAAAAAACAGTAATGGGAGGGTGGAAAAAACAGACGAGGTTGCTATCATATCAGGTCCAGGGACAATTCTGATAGAGTAAGTGCATAGAAGAAAGTAAGGGGAGGAGATAGGAAAAGGGAGAAGGGAAAGGAGGATAGAACAGAGTAAGCAGTCAAAAAAGTGGAGAAGCAAGAGTGGAGAGCGAATACAATTGCAGAAGTCAGTAGTAACACATAATGTTGCAAGCCAGGATACAAGATGAAGATGGGAACAGCATGATTCAGGGCCACCATGAGTACAAGATGCAAGGGAAGTCCAGCATGAGAGTTGAGAAAGGGTGACGCACCGTGAATTAATGAAGTCCATAAAAGTCAAATGCAGCATTGGCCACAGGACGGTGATGGTGAAACCAGAATGTATCAGGACAGACTCCTGCAGAAGTAGGCTGGAGGAGTTTGAGGGGGAGCAGGGTAGAAGAATCAAGCAAAACAGGCAACACCTGTGACCGAGAAGGGGGGCACACGGGAACATCACAGGGGGGATCAGAGGGGGTGGGGATGGCCTGTGGGGATAGAGGGGGTAAAACATGTTGGTGCATGCATACCTGCTGTCTGAGCAGGGGGTCAGTACCTGGGTCCTCGTGGTCCAAACAGGAATTGCCCTTTTCTTTGTCTGCCCTTCACTGCAGATGCCCGGGCGTGAGAGGCCCTTCATCTAATAGTTAAGAGCAGGAAGGGAGAGGTGGGGCTAAGAACGTGGGTGGTGCTTAGGCCAGGTGACCTAGATCCACTTGCACCTGCTCCCCATCTGCAAAGGAAAATAGGTTGGAGGGCTCCTTAAGTAGGAAAAAGAGTGGCAAGCAGGAAGGCACCAGGTGGGCAGGACTTGCTAAGTGATGAAAAAGAGCGGCAGGCAGGAAGGACCTAGATCCACATGCCCCTGCTCTCCATCTGCAAAGGAAAAGAGGCTAGAAGGCTCCTTAAGTAGGAAAAAGTGCAGCAAGCAGGAAGGCACCAGGTGGGCGGGGCTTGCTAAGTAGTGAAACAGAGCGTCAAGCAGGAAGGCACAAGGTGGGCGGGCCTTAGGCCAGGTGACCTAAATCAACTTGCACCTGCTTCCCATCTGCAAAGGAAAAGAGGTTGGAGGGCTCCTTAAGTAGGAAAAAGAGCGGCAAACAGGAAGGTACCAGGTGGGCGGGGCTTAGGCCAGGTGACCTAGATCCACTTGCATCTGCTCCCCATATGCATTAAAGAAGTGGGTCCCGTCGTCAGACTTCAGGACCTCACAAATTCCCCACGTGGAAATACCTCCCTCACCAAAAATGTTGCTGGAGGCTTAGAATCAGGGTGTAGGCAGGGACCAACCTCAAGCCATCGGGAAAATGGGCAGGGGTAGACGACCACAATGAGATATTGAAAACTATTACATCTCTGCATCATATCTACAAAGTCTATATGGAGCTCCTGAAAAGGCCCTGATGGCTGGAGCAAAACTCCTCTTACTGTCTTCATGATGTTTCCAGGATTTAATTCCATACACACTAAAGAGTTCCCTACAAATGTACTCACCTGTTCCTGGAGGTTTGGAATAAACCATTCCTCTTGGAGCTCTGCTGTGATTTGTCATCGGGAAGTGTGCAACGGGTAGTATAGTTTCTCTAAACCCACAAGAAGCAGCTTTACAGACATTACTACCTTTCCTGTAAAGCTCCTGTCACCACATCAAATCCGTGGGTGAGAGGGCACATCCCCTCTTTGCCCAGAGCTCCTTCTCATCTTAAAGTGCTCTCTGCTGCATTTCCACAATCTGAAGCAAAGGGAATGCACTATGCAGGGCTGCCAACTGTTCCTTCTGGGACACGGTTTCCCTCTTCTGCGACTCTGTGAATGGCAAATATGCGGCTTCTTTTGCTGCTCTGTCATTTCCAAGCACTATTGGGCCAGTACGGGCCAGTACGTTTAGTATGCGCAGTGCACTTAATTATTCCTACCTCTGTGACCAATGTTAACACTGATTATTCTGGATAACAGTGCAGCAAGCCAGACAGGGGTCCTGTCAGATCTTCTAATCTTATTTTGAAAGTTGTGTATTGATATCTAAGTATCCAAGAAGATGTTACATGCCATATTACAGACATTATCAGTGAAACATGGATTCTCTGATGTTTTTTGCATCATAAACATAAACTTACAACAATGCATAACATAAACATTCCATTCATAGGCATAAATCGGGTCATGAGGGAGAAGTCTGGGGGTATAATTTGGAGACCAGAGCAGTGCAGCGGACAAAGGGGCAATGGGCTCATCCAGGAGTACATTCCAAGAGTGGGCAGAGGCGGGAGGGGGTGAGAGACGGATTAAATTAAAGTAGATTGCAAAAACGATGATCGAGGCATTTAAGGAGGTTTGTCATCTGATGAATAGAACATGTCAAAGACAAGTGCTTTCCAGACTATGTAAGCGTTTGCCAAAGCAGCTTTCTGAGGTTGCAGTACCTCTGCCCAAGCCCTTGTTTCTGCTCTGCACCAAGTATTAAATGCAAGGAACCACAGTTTAAAGAGTGGACCACCATGGGATTTCCATGACATAGCGATCCTTGTCTTAGCAAGTATGCATGTCAAGTCCATATGCTTAACTACATGTTTGTGCTTGCTACTTCTAGAGTATGAACCCAGCAAGCACTCCATGGGGTAACACTCGTACCTAATGACACCAGCCCCATGGCAAGCCTGTTAAATTAGGGACCAGAACCTCTTTACACTAGTGCACTTCCAAAACATGTGAATAAGGTCAGCGCTTTCTTGATAGCACCTAGGACAGGTAGGTTGCGTGTCACTACAAAATGTAGCCATTCTGGTGGGGGCCATATATGTGCGATGAAGCAGATTAATCTGTAAGTCTAAACCTGGCATTGCAGGATACATTCCTATGGTAGACCAGCACTCGATCCCACACAGCATCCAAAATTATAGACCCCATCTCTGTTTCCCATTTCATCCTCAAAGCTGGGCTACGATACCTGGTTCCCTCCAAGAGGCAGCCATAGAGTCTAGATACAGCCCTCCAGCCATCTTCCAGCATGTATATTAGAGCCAAGAGTGCTGTTTGCTCTGACTGTTCAGGCCACCCATCCCATCTGCGTTTTGCCTCTCTCTTCACCTTCATGTATCTCAAGAATTGGCCCTTGGGCAGACCCTGTTGCTGAGTTACGTTTGCAAGGTTCCTAAATTTACCTTCGTCATATAGGTCCCCCCAGGAGTAGATCCCACATTTTTCCCATAGTCTGGAGACGCCCTGATCCTCTTGGCCTGCACATACATCAGCAACTATTGGGACGTTGGGGAAATAAGGGTGGGACACGCTAAGCACCTTTTAGGTTCTGGACCAGACTTGTCTGCCAAGTCCGACAAGCAGGTAAAAGGAATCCACTGTGATTCCTTGAGCTTGCCCAGCGCCACTAACTGCTGAAGAAATAACATTTCTGGTGTGGGGCCATCTGCTAGCCATTGTGTGACAAAGCTCAGCTGAGCAGCTAGATAGTAGCGCTCGAGCCTTGGTAGCTGAACCCCCGTCTTTGTAGGGCATGCAAACACAAATAGGGATAATTTGTGGCACCCAAGCCCCAGTGGAAGTTTCTGATCATTGAGACTAGTAACGCTGCCCCCATATAGAAATTGACATTGATGAAGTAGTACAGAAATCTAGGGAGGACTATCATCTTAATAATGACGACCCTGCCCATAAGTGACAGTGGTTGCCGGGACCAGAGAGCCATAGATTTCCTGAGTCCATCTACCACCCTGAGCATGTTGCATATGTGTGTGTCTACCGGTGTGCAGTTAATCTGTACGCTCAGGTATTTAAAGGATTTATCAAACCATGGGATGCGCAGTTCAGAAGTCAGCCATATTAAAGTCCGCCCAAGTGGAAGAGACAGTATGTGTGCTTACTGAAAGAGATTCCAGATAGCTCCACAAATCTATTTAACACATCAGAATCAAGGAAAGTTGAGTTGTTGCTCACAGAGGAAAAGTAATACATCATCTGTGTATAGTGACGTCAGGTGTCTCTGTCTGCCAATCATGATACCCGTGTCCAAATACTCCTGTCATAGGAATGCTGCAATAGGTTCCATGGCTAATATATACAGCATAGGTGAAAGCGGGCAACCCTGCCGGGTCCCTCGGCATGTATTCCAGGCCTCAGATATCTGTCAGCCAGACTTCACACTGGCTATTGGAGACTTATATAGTAGAGCCACCCACCGAATTAAACACTCACCCAGTCCCAAGCTTCACTGCGAGGCAAGCAACCATTCCCAGTATACCGAGTCAAAGGCCTTGACAGCGTCCAAGGCATATTACTCTCCACAGGGATTGGTTTGGTCAATAACATGTTGGAGCCATCAGAGGTTAAGAGCAGTGCTATGACCTGGCATGAAGCCTGTCTGGTCTGCCTGTATCAGGGAGGCGTTTTACCAGGATCGTCGTAAGAATTTTGATGTCTTAGTTCAGCATGGCAAGGAGGTGATACGAGTCACAATTGTCCATTAGTTTCCTTGACTTGGGAATGGGTATAACTAGGGTCTTCCTCATAGGCAGCACACCCCTATCGAAGGCCTCCTCAAAGACTTTCAGGAGTGTTGGAGCCAGGTTGGAGCCATAGGCCTTATAGAACTCCAGTGGGAGTCTGTCGTTTCCCAGTGTTTAACAAGTGGAGAGGGCTGCAATCGCTTCACGTACCTCTTCACAGGGACGGGCTGGTTTAAGGGGGTATTGCTGGTCAGGTGTAAGCCCCGGGAGTCGGTTCAGTGAGAGAGTCTCTTTTATATCGTCTTGGGGTATCAAATTGTCATGACTACATAATCGTGCATAGTATGTGGCAAAAATGTTGTTGTTGCCTCTATTAGTGCCACTAGTTCCACCGCCTGCAAACAGTGATGTAAAGGCAACTGTTTTTTCATCCTGACCTGGTATTCCCCATTCACAAGGCCCACAATGGTTGCACCTCTATTCCTCTCACACGTGTCCTGATTAATTGGTGAGGAACCATCAACAAAGAATACCTCACCACTCTCCAAGGCATCCTCTTTAACATTCGTCCTCTCTTCCTTTTCTCCCTCATAAGTCGCCCAGTCATGGACAATGTCATCAGGCTTAACTGATTCGGCTACAAATGTTGTGGGATTGACTAGGCATAGAAGCATTTGATAGAATAACCACATACCCCAAGGCTCTCTGTGTTAAAGTCGATTTGGACTTTTCCAAGATCACAAAAACTGCATGCTCCACATAACATGTCACCGGGCAACCCAGGGTAATGGTTGAAGACTTTTGTATCACAAAAGGCGATGCCGCTAGAGCTTGTTCACCCAGGAACTGGCCTTGCATAACTGGTCTAGCAGTCCACTGTAATAGGGCAAGGGTTCATTGGCCTAGTGATGTTTTCAGGGTCAGGACCGCTGTCATCACATGCCCATCTGAATGTGAGAATAGGAAAAATGTCTTTTTATAATCCAGGGTTACCAAGACTGGAGCATTACTAATCGCAGCCTTGAGTTCCTGAAAACAGATCACCATCTCTTTGGACCATTCAATCAGACCTTTCACCTTCTGTGCTCCCTTAAATCCTTGCAGTAAGGGCCTTGTGTAATGAGAGTAGTCAAAGATCCATGATCTACAATAGATACAGGGTCCCAAAAACTGCTGCATTTGTTTCACAGTAACTGGCTGGTGATTATTCTGAACTACAGTGGCTCTCTCAGGCATTACATTTCATCCTGCAGGTGATATCACTTACCACAAATATAAAACCTCTGTCTGGCAGTATTTTAATTTTTCTTTGTCCATTTTGTACCCCTTCTCTGCAAGCAGGGTGAAGAGTGTTATTGAGTCTCCTCGACACTGCTAATATGAAGTACTACAGACTAGTAAATTGTCCACATACTGGATTACTGTACTGGATACATGGAAATTCCCCAAATCCATCTGAACCACCCTGTTGAAAACACTCAGATTAACATTATCCCTGTGGCAACCTTGTACGCTCAAATCTCTGACCATGATATGTAAACAAGATAAGTTCGCTGTTAGGGAACTCCGGTCCCCTGCACACTATCTAGGGCTATGTAGTAATTAGATATTAATTCTAATTCTTGAATAAAGTTTAGACATTCCATTTCTTGAGTAATATTTAAACATAACGTAGTTTGATCATTAGGTATATTAACAATAGCTTTCTCATTTTTCCCTTATTTACAAAAAACAACTTGTAACTTGATCTTTAGTTTGTTCAGGATTTATTGGTCCCCTTTTATGATGTTGGCACAGTGTTGACAGTTCAAACATGGGTATGTCCCAGATTTCTGTTTCCTTAATGTAGTTTTGGTGGAGTTCTTTGGTCTTTCGGCTCTGATGACAGTGTCCCTCAAGTTTTTACCTCTCTTATACGCCAGCATTGGCGGTTCAGTGCCAACATCATAAAAGGGGACCATATAAAACACCCCAACAGTGGTAAAAAAATACCCTTGAAAGACTTTGCGACTTGTGCTGGTAAGAATTTGATCTACATACTTCGATGCCCATGTGGGAAATACTATTTGGGCAAAACAACTGGGAAAGCAAAGGAACGTTGGACGGAACACAAATCAACCATCAGAACATGCAATAACACATCGCCAGTATACAGACACTTTAAAGAAAATGGACATAACATCACCCGATTAAGATGGGCAATACTGGAAGTAATCCATCCCCTCCCAAGGAGTTGAGATTTGGCCAAAAGGTTATCCCAGAGAGAACTGTTCTGGATACATAAACTTGACGCACTAGTACCACATGGTCTCAATGAGGACTACTATTTAGGCCCCTTTTTATAAGCCCTCATCCATTATCAATGGATGTTCTAAATAATCACATGGGAGTAACTACATCATGCTACATCAAGGAATCTGTAATGTTGAGAAGTTCAGCAAACTAAATGATCTATATGAATTATAGTGGTGAAAATCGATATAGTGACAATGTAGAGGAGGTTCCAGACATGACCTGCACCCCTGCCCCTGAGCAAATGAACCAACAGACAGCAGCACTGGGACTCTGCCCAGTATACATTAGGAGATCCGTGCCTGTTGAAGTGCCCAGAACAAGACAACCCTGGGCAGCACGGTACCCTATCAGACAGCCATACCAGCCACTGATACGAAATGAGGAGTACCTTCATGCAGTCCATGAAGAGACCCCAAAAGCCTTAATGGAAGGCCAGTAGAAATGACATAAGTGCCTGAACAGACTCGCAAATGAACAAAAGTGGCTATCAAAGACAAGCACGCCAGTGCGAGTAGCTACGAAAATAAATGTAATGGACACAGAGAAGAGACAATGTTGAAACGTAAGGAAACGGTGCTACGAGACAAGATGGAAGCAACCGTCCTGTTAAACGTGTGTAAATAGGCTTGAAATGCAAGATGCTAAGAAACCGTTACTGCTTGCAATGCTTAGTAGAATAATAGAAGCAGCATGCGCAGACTATATATCTACCTCAAGAAGCACATTGTACAAGTGCGACTCCATTTTTTAAAAGCAGAAATGTACCCAGGCGGCCAGAGGCCTGACAGGCCAAGTTTTCGAAACCCAGCCAAAGGCAAGAGAAGGAGCAGAATCGAAACTCAACAAAGAGCGGCTCATGCCTAGGAAATCGAGGTTAACCAGAGAAGGGGAGGAGAGCATCAACTCGCAAGAATCAGGCTCCGGGGCATACCAGCTCGCCCATGAAGGCCAAGATAAGAGAGGGCCAGGCAGGTGGCAGAGCCGAAGCAGAATTAAATAAATAAAAGCTGGAAACTGAAGCAGATTCATGGTGAACAGACACTTGACCTGCCAGGCACGAAGAAGTACCACCGCCTGATGTCATCCAGAACCCGAAGATGCCATAACTTCTCCTGATAAGAGACTATAGTCCCGAGGCCATACCCCGCCAACTAATTGCACATAGCCCTAAGATACTGATTGATGGAAGGGAGGCAGGGTGAAACTTGGGACACCAGGCACCTGGGTTTCCATTCTGCATGCTGCTAATTAAAATGGGGATTTATGTCTAGGGGTGTAACCCGCCCAATCACAATAGACCAAGTAATCTAGGGTCCTATAGCCAGTAGAACCAATGAGACGTCGTACTTGTAGTGACGTCTATTGCGAGTAATGTAGAGGGTTGGACATAGACGCCCACCCGATAACAGTTATCCAATCCACGTGCTCTGTTACCGTATACAGATATAGCACCTATACTTAAGTTACCTTTCCTAACCAATTATATTGCATGATGATTTTTGTAAAGTTAAATGTCAATGATGACGAGTTTTATGCATAAAAGTGGCTGTTCAACTGAAGTTCGGGGAAGTCGGGGCGAGAGAGGTGATCACAACGCTGCTGATTTCCATTTGTTTTCCCTGTTTGAGATATTTGCCATTAAACGGACTTCCCTTTGCCAGCTTACTGAGTCCTCATTATTGAGTTGTGCTGGAGTATGTGAATCCTGCACCCCCTGTCCTCACATGATGCAGCTATCTTGTCCTACAAGTTCAGGAGGGTGAGTACTGACCTATGAGCCCATCAGTAACTTCCTCCCCTCTCTGAACAACAATATGTCACACAATGAATTGACAACATTGCAAATTAAGGATAGTAATTGCTCTGAATATAACATTTTGCCAGTCACAACACAAGTGACTAGATTGTGAACTCCGTATGAGACAGTGCAATTATCACAAATGTGTTCTAGTTTTGTTTCCTGAGTTATGTATCTGATTTGACGTTTTTCATCCTGTTAAGAATTGTCTAAATGCATGATTGTACTGTTTATTTGACTAACACAAGACCAGTCGATCAAGGAAGTAAATCTCTCGAATGTATGATATTATTTACCAAATGGTTTATGAGATCAACCCCCATTATATGACTAATCAATGATAAATCATGAAGAAGTTCTTAATATTAGACTTCTCCTCCCAAAAACTTCTGATACAAAATGTCCTTAAAACATAACAATTAAGTTCTGATTACAAATATACTACATCGTATGCATTTGTTTCAATAGGAAATCTAATTGTATTTTTAAATTAAGGGCAACCCCTCTTGTCTTTCCGCTCGATCAGGAGATTGAAATCCCAAAACAATCCGTCACTCGTGCTTTGTTTACTTTTGTGACGTCATGCACGTACGTAACGTAATGACGTCACACTAACAAACACCATGAATACGGCCATTGTGTATGCATGACTTACATCTGGTGTTGCACTAGCCCACCGAGCCAAACAGCACTAAAACCAGGAGAGGAACATAACCAAGATCAGTAAGTACCTCTTAGCAACTCTGAGTCTGACCTTACCTCTGTATAAATACTTAGCAGAACTTACGCGCTCTAACCCAGGGTTTCTCGATTCCCAGGTGATTTGGAGCTTGAACTGCTACACCTTTTGATTAGAACAGGGACATTAGCCTTATTACGCTTCATGAACAGACAATTCCTGTTCTCCCGGCAGAACAATCCCATATATCTTTTGAATCATTAACGCCTAGTAAGTGTTGTTTACATTGTTTTTTCATCATTAAGAACTTAATATTAAATACCTTTGAGGATTACTTCTTCTCTACCACACAAATATTTTGTTCCCAATATATTAGACAATACCATAGTGGTTTGAATCATTACCGCCTAGCAAGTGTTACCACACAAATATTTTGTTCACAATATATTAGACTCTATCATAGTGGATAGAATCATTACCGCCTAGTAAGTGTTGCTTACAACATTATTTGATTAATAGGAAACTTTTGAATTAATATAGAATATCCTCTGGGATTACTTCTTTTTCACCAAATACATATTTTTGAAGTACTGAACTATATTTACCAGACTTTATAGTACTGTCAACATCATAAATCTTTTTAGAATACATTTTTTCACACAAGTTAGACTAATCCTGTTATATATGCTCTAGAGTCTCCTGGAGAACCTAAGAACATTGTCATTTTCAAACTTATAATTACCATGGAAGGAAGAACATCCTTCTACCTAATTTTTTAAGAAAAAGAAACAGGGTAAGCACATCTTCAGTTATTATCACCACTAGGTTCTAGACTGTATTTTTTGAAGGTTCATAAAGGGTGTAGGAGAACAATTTACTGTTGAGATACCTTCTCAATATTTTCTCAGTAGGGAATAAACTACTAATCCATTGAGTTCTTTCACCAGTAGTTAACAAACCATAGATATTAGAAATAAATGGATATATTCCTTGTTGTGTTTTGACACCTACTTACCTTATCATATTGTGTATGATTTGAACATTGGGTTCTTTTTTTCCTCTTACGTGATGACAATTGTGGCCAAACTTTGATGATGCCAAAATTACGTTTATGTTACCATTATTATTTTTTGCTTAAGCAACATATGTTGGAAATGTTGTAAAACAATTTAGTTTGTATCTCGGATCTAATCTAGAATATTGTTTAATTTTCTTCACTAGATTTAAGTTTGATTTATATAACACAGCCCCTGAAGAAGAGAACCACTTTGGGCAATTTTGTTTGGACCAATAAATCCTGAGCAACCTAAAGATCAAGTTACAAGTTGTTTTTTGTACGTAAGTGAAAAATTAGAAAGCTTTTGTTAATATACCTAATGATCAGACTACGTTATGTCTAAATTTTACTCAAGAAATGGAATGTCTGAACTTTATTCAAGAATTAGAATTTATATCTAATTACTTATTCTAAAATACTTGGCTACATAGCCCTAGATAGTGTGCAGGGGACGGGAGATCCCTAACAGGGAACTTATCTTGTTTTCACTTTGTCCACAACCCACATGCCAGGGTTGTTATCTTTCTCCCCCGCACCTTGACCTCCCTTAACAACTATACAAATATAACCCCAGACTATTAAAAAAAAAGTCAACATACATTTTGGAGTGCATGGTGCTAACTCATACATGATATGTAAACACCATGACGTACTGAGAATTGGGGTTTTATGACTCACCACCTCAGTGGTTCCTAGGACTCTGAGACACTCCAGGAGTATCTGGATGTCGGAAGTTGAACTGTTCATTCTTAGCTAATCGAGGATGAGTTCTTCGTTATAATGTACCCCTATGATGTAAATATGTGAACAATCAAAGGAATCAATCAATTGAAAGATACGAAAAACATGCAAGAAGAAACCACCACCTGTAATGTAGAAAAAGAAGCAATTAGCAACACAGACCAATACTCCCTCAAAAAAGCAGAGAAGGGTAGGAATAAGCTAACCTCTATTGTGGGTACTGTTTCCTCAGATTGAGCCAGCAAATGCGTGTGTTGTGGTGCAGCGGGGGTCCCTTTGTGCTCCCAAGTCGGCCGAGGCTATCTGGGTGTAGAGGAGGTCCCAAGTACAGGCCGCACTCCAACCGTCCATTTTGAAGTACCAGGAGCATACACGCCGAAATATGTGATGTATGATGAGCAAATAAACCAGCAGAGAGCCGCAGTGGGGCTTTGTCCAGTACCTAGCAGAAGGGATGCACCTATTGAAGTACTGATACCAAGGAAACCATGGACAGTAAGGTATCCTTTGAGAAAGCCATATCAACAAATGAAACGTAATGAAGATCGCCTAAGTACAGTCCCTGAAGAAACGAAAAAGATCTTATTGGAAGACGAATGGTGACATCACAAGAAACCTGGACTGACTCATATATAGAAGGCATGATGACCTGAGTACAATAAGGAGAGACGAAACACCATGAATAAAGGATATCATGAACCTAAAGTGAAAGGACGATGTCAAACGTAAGAAGCTTAAGCCATGAGCAAAATTAAAATATTGAACCAGTTTACATGTGTACATATTCTTGGAACCGCAAGAAAGCTAAGAAAATTGTGTGGCTTGCTATGCTTAGTAGAAGGATAGTGCGGCAAGCGCCACCTATACATATCTACTTCAAAAGAAGTATGTTATATAAGTATACTTCCACTTTGCACAAAAAGCAGAATTAACCAAGACTACTAAAGGCCACACGAGAAAAGTTTCACATTCAGCAGAAACGAAACTCAGCAGAGGCAAATCGTGCCTGGTGGCAAGGTCGTATCTGTCAAGATGGACAATTTATTGAAGCAAGGAACAGAATATACTGCTCTGAAGGGTCAAGATAAGAAGCGGAAGGCAGGTGGTGGGTGAAACAAAAATAAGAAGAGGTGAATTCATGGTGTCTGAACCACGTGACCAGCCGAGCGAGCAGAAGTAAGCCTTTCACACCAACGCATGGAGCCTTATTGTACCCATCCTCAAAGTTTCTCAGACCAAGAGGCAGACTCAAGGCCAAACTACAAGGCAGTAATTGACACACGGCCACTAAGGTGATGAATGAGTGTAACATAAATTGGAGGAAAGCTCGGGTACAGACTTACTCCCTGCACCTGGCCTCATTATTCTGCATGCTGCTAAGCAAAGTGGAAAAGTGCGGGTAGGGGTTGGTGCCAACCCAATCACAATGGACCAAGTAATCTTGGGTCCTATAGTTAGTAAAACCAATGAGACTTTGTACTTTTAGTGACGTGAACAGTAACTAGTTTGAAGGTAGGGCTTAGATGCCCCACCTGACAGTGTTTACCCAATCCTCTTACTCCGTTACCATATACAGATATAGTACCTATAGTAAAGTTACCCTTTCCAAACCAATAGAATTGTTTGCCAACTTTTAAGCGTTAAACGTCAGTGATGATGAGTTTTTAGTATAAATGATGTGGTTTTTATGAAGTTCTTTGGAGTTGAAGCGAGAAGGAAGATCGCACCACTGCTGATATTCATAACTCCCTGTTTTTTCATTATTGATTTGGAGTTGGACTATTTAAACTGCACCCCCATACATCTCACAGGTGCTGCTATCTTGTCTTAAAGTGCTTATGGCAAACCCCAAATCTATGGGCTAGTTGGGGGTCTCAGAGCACCCTTGGTAGCAGAGATCGGATGGTTATCGATTATCGATTAGAATAAGACACCCATTGAATGGCGACATGAACTAACTCTGTGTCCTCTGTAATATCGTGAGTCCTCTGCCATCCGGCTGAGTAGACTATGAAGCTCCACGTAGACAGTGGTAGAATAAAAATAGAATCTGCAGAACGAGGTCTGAAGGGACCCGTGTTACCTACATAACCCCTTCCCACCCCTACGGCTAGCTAAGCGGGTGAACGGCCAGAGAAGGCGTGACAAAGGCGGTGATCCTGAGCATCCAGAGAGGAAACATGCGAACAGTGTGTGAAAAAGACTAACTGCTTTGGCAAAAAGTATATACCTCAGAACAAGTAAGGGAAAGGTAATGGAGAGAGGCAGGAAAATAAAATATAGTCAGAAGTAGAGTAAGATGTATATATGTATATATATATATATATATATATATATATATATATATATATATATATATATATATATATATATATATATATTCAGTGAAAAAACTTTGTCAAAGGGACGTTATGGTTCCAAGTAAAACCGACAAACCCTTGAAATTCGCCAGTTATGGTAAACTAAGCAACCATAACTCGCGCCACCACTGTGCACTGCTAAGACTAACACCCAGGACATCAAAGATGACATCACAAATGTCATTGATGACATCACTGATGACATCACAAGTGTATGTATTTTTCATGGAATATGTGTACAAGGGATTCTTATTATAATGTTGCGAAACAAGTGTCAAGGATCATTGCAATAAATATCATACCCTTATTAGTGCATTGAACGATGCATTGATATAAATAGCATTCTATTATGTGGTTCTATCTAGTATACTAAGCTACTCATACAGAAACATAACATTGTGTGCAATGTACAAGATGAAGGTATAATATTTGTAATGTTAATATGTTGAATAATGAAATGATAATTGTTTTCTTGATAAATTTTTGTGTACTGTGAAATATGTAATAAGTAGCTAATAAAACACATGTATTACATAATTGCATTACTATAGACAAAACACAAAGGGCCTCATTACGAGTTATGCCAGTAAGGGAAAAATGATGCATCATTTAACGTTCCATAGCATTCTGACCTGCAAACCCGTTATTTACGGTGCCGCTAATAGCGGCATAGGCACGTACACGCGCCTCTTCAGGTAGTAAATACCGGCATGCCGGTAATAGGGGGCAATCACAACCCATGCAAACATGCAAATACCGGCATCACGAACACGGTAACAATGGGCTGCATGATGCCGGAAAAACAGGCATCGCAGACCACCCGCAAACAGCAACCAAGATACAAGGCAGCTGCCACAGGTGCACACAATCCCCACAGGTGGAGTCAAAGGAGGCTGCGCCAGTATGAACTGAGCACACCCACACACCACAACCCCCCCCCCCACAGGTGTAGGTAATGCAGAGTGGCCCAGTACAAAAGGAGCACACCTCCACACCACACCCCTTCCTACACCAAAATGCTATCACTAGCATTTGCAATCATGGCGCAGGAGGACATGCCTATACTGCTACAACTACAGCAACAACAACAACAACTACAGCAGCAAGAACAGGCAGCACAGAGGAGACGCAGGAGGAGAAGGAGGGTGAGACAGGCCCAGCAATTACCACCAGCGCAGCCACCAGCGCCTCGTAGGCAGCCACCAATCCCTCGCACCAGACCCAGCCCATTCAACCTAACCCCTGCGTACATCCACACCCTGTACCGGTTGGACCGTGACACCATCACCACCATAGTGGACATGATACAGAATGACAATGCCAGCCACATACAAATACGCACTGCCATCCCCCCACTACTGAAGGTGGTGTCTGTGCTACACTTCCTGGCCACAGGCACCTACCAACACACAGTGGGCCAGCTGCATGGCATTTCACAACCACTATTCTCACGCATGCTGAACCAAGTGCTGGATGCCCTCCTGAAGCACGCAAGCACCCACATATCCCTACCACGGACTGGCCAGGAGATAGCCGAAACCAAAGTAGGCTTCCAGGCACTGCCAGGCATGCCCAATTGTGTCGGTGCCATCGACTGCACCCATGTGGAATTGGTAGTCCCCCATGCCATAGAGGCGGTGTACCGCAATCGCAAGCAATACCACTCCATCAATGTGCAAATGGTATGTGACTCCAGCAAGATCATCACCCATTGCTGCGCCCGATTTCCTGGATCCACACATGATGCCATGGTACTTGCCAACTCCACGCTACCCCGTCACATAGAGCGACATGCTGGACCACGTGCCTGGCTGCTCGGTGAGTTGCACAACAGGCCCATGGCCATGCTGTGGGGTACTCATGTGTGCGGATGCAGAAGGGGGGGGATAGTACACCTGGGTGGGAAAGGGGGGGATAGTTTACCTGGGTGGGAAAGGGGGAGTTAAAAGTACACCTGGGTGGCAATATCCAGTGAGTGGAGAATGAATGCAGAGCTTAACACTCCTCACCTGACACAGCCAAACTGAAAATGACACATCACTGGGCCACATATCACAAATAATGCAAATGGATGACAACAAGTAAGAGGCACAACCGGGGCACCATGGTGATGGCAAGCAATGCATGACTGAATAGGATGGCAACTGTGCCAATGCGGCCAGTGTGACCATGCATAGCAAAGAGTATACAGCATGAATTGGAGGCTACACATTGTCGCACTGCCACAGCACATCTGCCTCAGCATGCATGCTTACACCCTGCATCATCTATTCAACCCCATCCAGTGTTCCACACCTCTTTACAGTATACATTCCATATTGGTGACTATTTGGTACACGTACAGGGACATGTGCATGCTCACACCTAATAGCGGCTGCCATGACTGTGCTCCCTGAAGGTGTCAGAGTGACACACACCTATTTGTATCTGCTTGCAGGTGATGGAGGATATCCCTTGAGGCCGTGGCTACTTACCCCTGTGCGGAACCCGCAGAACAGCCATGAAGAGGAGTACAATCGTGTGCACACTGGTACCCGTGTTGTGATTGAGCAGACCTTTGGCCTGTTGAAGGCACGGTTCCGCTGCCTAAGCAGGTCTGGTGGGGCACTCCTATATAGGCCTGAGAAGGTGGCAAAGATCACCATGGCCTGTGTCATGCTGCACAACATGTGCGTCCGAAGGAATGTACCACTGCCACCTGACATTGACATGCATGGCCCGGGTGAGGATGAAGGGGATGGAGTCGGAGGCGAAGGAGCCCCCCTGCCAGTACGTGATGCACGGGACGGCCATGCTGTACGCCAAGCACTAATTGAAGAATACTTTTAAGACACAGGGACCATGAATGACTTTTGTCAGTCAGACACTGGGCCAATGTGAACATACACAAAGGGAATGTTGTAATTTGGACACTGAACACCGTAACACATTAAATGGATGCACACCAAAAATAACAATGTCCAGCCATGGATTGTTCTCCAGAAAACTTGTGTGTTATATGAAAGTGCAAAACTGTGCCCACTCCCCCCTCCCACAATCTCCCAACAAACTCCCTCACCCACCCCACAGATCCCAAATGTCCCCATGTGTGCAACAAACAGTGTTGCCTTCACCAATGTTAATCCTTACATTTTTTCCATTTTTCAGAAAGTCACTTTTTGGCGACTTTGGGTCTGGGGGTACCATGGCCATGCGCCGTGCGCTCCTGCGTGTTAAGCGCACAGGGCTTGATTGAACAGAGGTGGAAGGTGTTGACGTGGTGGAGGTGTCAATTGTCAATCCCCTTGCAGACCCATGGTGTGGCTGCTGCACTTGCCTGATGTTGGCTAGTAGGGCCTCGGTCAGTGACCCCATGCACTGCCTGAATGCAGACGTGGACACCTCCACGGCAGCTGTATTTGCAGCAATGGCCGTGGCTATGGCCTTCATGGTCTCATTACCGGCAACGACCTGTTGTCGCATAATCTGCAGCATCTCGTCTTGGCGGGCCTCCACCCTTGACAGACGGACCTCAAAGGGGGTTTCTGTTGCATGTGTACCGGTGGCTGGTGGGGTGGTGGAAGGCAGGGTGGTTGAAGGCAGGGTGGTGGAAGGCAGGGTGGTGGAAGGCATGGTGGTGGAAGGCTGGGTGGTGGCAGGCACCTGCGTGGGGCCCTCGTCCTGGGCACTGTCGTGCGCGAAAATGCTGATGTCCGAATCTCCTAGGTCGGAGACATGGGTCATCCAGGCTCTCTGTCTCCGCAGGGGGCGTAGGGGGTGCCAATGGGTGTTGGGCTGGGCAATCCCAAAGATTCTTCGGCCTCTTCGACCACCTCTGTGGACACGACGTCCGTGGTGGCCGGCGGTACAGCTGGCACTATCGCAGCAGGTGCACCCTGCAGAGATGATGCCTTGCGTGGCACACTGGGAGTGGTTGCAGGCAATTTTTTGGAGGAGGGGGTTGCGGTGGGCCCTGGTCCCCTTGCGTGCACTGGATGTGCTTGCCCCCCTGTCGTGGGTTCCACCTTCCTCATCGGTGCCTGGGGGATAGAAGAGATGCAGGTCATCAGTGAGATTGCCAAATGGCAGCTGTGATTTGTTGCAGCGTAATATCTTCAGGCATGATTTCATTTCTGTTGTGTGGCATTTGGTGTACTGAGGGGACATGTTGGCAATTATTGCATGGCTGGTGGCAATGGATTGTCTAGGTGTGGGGGGGCATGGGCATGGATGGGTCATGTTGCACCTCTGTTGGGTTTACAAATTTCACGCGGCATGCGTGTGGTGCAGGGGGTGGCAATCAGTATTCTGTTGGTGAGTTAATGTTGCCTTGGGCAAAGGAATTGCCTTGCCTAATCGGACTCCCACCTCACTTGTGTCACATCATGTTTTGTATTGGTGGATGTGATGGTTCACTCACCTTCCTCTGTTGTAGTAGCTGCCCCGAACTCCTGCTCTCCGATCCCCTCTATGGATTCTGGGTCGATGAATCCACTTGCAATCTCCTCCCATGTGGTGAGCTTAACAGGGGAGTGTGTGCCACCGTCTGTCGCCATTGCGGCCCTCCGGTTTGCGCAAGGATTTTCCAGACACGGAGGCGGAGGTCGTCCCAGCGCTTTCTGCAATCCCGGACACTCCTTGGGGTGCTCCACACTGCTGTTACCCTCTGCGCAACCTCCTGCCACACCTGTTTTTTACACGTTTGGGCCGCCTGCTTCAGGTCCGTGCTTCGGATTATGTCAGCATGCTGTTGTAGGGTGTCCGCTAGCATTGTCAATTCAGCATCTGAAAAGCGCTGCTTCCTCTTCCTTTGTGTGCTTTTTCCGGTGGCCTTTGACATCCTGGTTGTGTTTTGGCACTCAACAACACGGGTGTAGTTATAGTAATGGAGGATGGCAATGGATTGTGTTTTTAAAGATGGCCGCCGGCCCATTTCCCGTTCCTGCGCGATGACGTAATTTCCAGGTCCGTTTTTTGCGAACACGGTAATAACATGCCAGTATTACCGTGCCGGTATTTACGGGTTAGTGTGAGGCGGTAGCGCAATGGGCGGGCCCCGCGATGCCGGTATAGGGGGCTTGGAGGCCCTTTACCGGCATGGCGGTATTGCCACTGCCGGCATGGGGGAACGCGTGTGCTTGCGCACTCGTAATGACCCGCTATTAGCGGGTTCATACGTACACGGACCCGCTCATTCCAGCATGCCGGTAATGAACCCGGTTTTACCGGGCAACTCGTAATGAGGCCCAAAGACACAAGAACACATACCAATATGGGTATATACAGGGAAAGTGAAGTTAGCAAAAAAGCACAAGTAGTAGCAGAAACAATTCATAATTTAACTGATTATTTTCATGCAAATAAATGATTGCTCTGTTTCAAAGCTGCTATTTACCCTAGTTATATGTATCACTTGATGTGATTGGACCCTAAGGAAAGTAGTGTGAGTACAATATATACAAATATGACCATATACAGGGAAAGTACAGCCATAAAAAAAAAACAGAATTATCAGAAAGTGCTCATAAGTCTATTGATTATCTTTATTCACAAAAAGGATTGCTGTCTTTCAAGCTTGTGTCTTCCCGTATGTATATGTTTCATATGATGTGACTGGACTCTAAGGGAATTACTGTAAGAACCTACTTGAAGGATACGTCTACAAATAAAATAACATTTTTAGTTTCTGACTGTTACTGAAGAAAACCATGTGGCCTAGATATGTCAGCAAAAGAAAAAAGAGTGAGCCAGACATGTGATGTCATCAGTGATGTCATCAATGACATTTGTGATGTCATCTTTGATGTCCTGGGTGTTAGTCTTAGCAGTGCACGGTGGTGGCGTGAGTTGTGGTTGCTTAGCTTACCATAACTGGCGAATTTCAAGGGTTTTTCGGTTTTACTTGGAACCATAACGTCCCTTTGACAAAGTTTTTTCACTGAATTTCATAAGTTTCTAGTAGCGCAACTTAACCATAACATCCCTGTAACATTTTTATTAACTAAATTTTAAAGGTTTTTATTAGTGCAACATCACCATAACATCCTTTTAAATAGATGAAGACCACTAACATCTTATGTCCTCAAAGTGGGAACTCCGGGTGGTAAAAAATACAAAAAGATGTTCCTTCCTACACCGGGACGTCTGCGGCATCCCGGTGTAGGAAGGAAAATCTTTTAGCAAGATGGCCACCATGGAAAGGGAAGGCGGGGTGTATAAAGAACACAACAGGGCATGAGCGGGGGGTGAGGGGGGGAACAGGGGAGACACATAGGCATGAGCGTTGGGTGAGAGGGAACAGGGTACAAACTGGGCATGAGCAGGGGGTGGGGGGGAAAAGGAAGGAAACAGGGCGCATGAGCGGTGGTGGGGGGAACACGAGAGAGACACGGGGTATGAGCGGGGGGTGGGGAGGAACACGAGGGAGACACGGGGCATGAGCGGGGGGGTACAGGGCACACACGGGACATGAACGGGGGTGGGAGGGAAAGGAGAGAGACAAGGGGCATGAGCGGGGGGTGGGGGGAACACAAGGGAGACACGGGGCATGAGCGGGGCGGTGGGGATTAACACGGGGCATGAGCGAGGGGTGGGGGGAACACGAGGGAGACACGGGGCATGAGCGGGGGGCAACAGGAGACAGACACGGGGCATGTGCGGGGGGTGGGGTCAACAGGAGAGAGACACGGGGCATGAGAGGGGGGTGGGGAGAACAGGAGACAGACACGGGGCATGAGCGGGGGGGTGGGGAGAACAGGAAACAGACATGGGCCATGAGCGGGGGATGGGGGGAACAGGAGACAGATACGGGGCATGAGCGGGGGTGGGGAGAACAGGAGACAGACACAGGGCATGAGCAGGGGTTTGGGGGGGCACAGGACACAGACACGGGGCATGAGCGGGAGGGTGGGGGGCAACAGGAGAGAGACACAGGGTATGCGCACAGAGTGGGGGGGTACAGGAGACAGACATGGGGCATGGGTGGGGGCAACAGGAGACAGACACGGGGCATGAGAGGGGAGGTGGGGGGAACAGGAGACAGACACAGGGCATGAGCGGGGGGTGGGGGTCAACAGGAGGGAGATACGGGGCATGAGCGGGGGGTGGGGGGGTACAGGAGACAGACACGGGGCATGAGCAGGGGGTGGGGCAACAGGAGACAGACACAGGGCATGAGCGGGGGGTGGGGGCAACAGGAGAGAAACATGGGGCATGAGTGGGTGGGGGAACAGGAGACAGACACAGGGCATGAGCGGGGGGGCAACAGGAGAGAGACACGGGGCATGAGCGGGTGGGGGAACAGGATACAGACACAGACATGGGGCATGAGCAGGGGGTGGGGGGCAAAAGGAGAGACACGGGGCATGAGCGAGGGGTGGGGGAACAGGAGACAGACACGGGGCATGAGCGAGGGGTGGGAGGAACAACAGACACAGGGCATGAGCGGGGGGTGGGGAGAACAGACACGGGGCATGAGCGAGGGGGGTGGGGGGCAACAGGAGACAGACACGGGGCATGAGCGGGGGGTGGGAGGAACAGGAGACAGACACGGGGCATGAGCGGGGGGGGGAACAGGAGACAGACACGGGGCATGAGTGGGTGGGGGGAACAGGAGACAGACACGGGGCATGAGCGGGGGGTGGGGTGCAACAGGAGATAGACACGGGGCATTAGCGGGGGGTGGGGGGAACAGGACACAGACACGGGGCATGAGCGGGGGGTGGGGAGAACAGGAGACAGACACGGGGCATGAGCGGGGGGAACAGAAGACAGACACGGAGCATGAGCAGGGGGTGAGGGGAGGGAGAGAGACACACGCAGCATGAGCGGGGGCTGGACGGGAGGGATAGAGACACACGGGGCATGAGCGGGGGGTGGGGGGAAGGGGAGAGAGACACACGGGGCATGAGCGGGGGGTGGGAGGGAGGGAGAGAGACACACGGGGCATGAGCGGGGGTGGGGGGGAGGGAGAGAGACACACGGGGCGTGAGCGGGGGGTAGGGGGGAGGGAGAGAGACACACGGGGCATGAGCGGGGGGTGGACGGGTGGGGAAGAGACACACGGGGCGTGCGCGGGGGGTGGGCGGGAGGGGGAGAGACACATGGGGCATGAGCGGGGGGTGGGCGGGAGGGGGAGAGACACACGGGGCATGAGCGGGGGGTGGGCGGGAGGGGGAGAGACACATGGGGCATGAGTGGGGGGTGGGCGGGAGGGGGAGAGACACACGGGGCATGCGCGGGGGGTGGGCGGGAGGGGGAGAGACACATGGGGCAGGAGCGGGGGTGGGGGGGAGGGAGAGAGACACACGGGGCATGAGCGAGGGTGGGGGGGAGGGAGAGAGACACACGAGGCATGAGCAGGGGGTGGGGGGAAGGGGAGAGACACACGGGGCATGAGCGGGGATTGGGCAGGAGGGGGAGAGACACATGGGGAAGGAGCGGGGGTGGGGAGAGGTAGAGAAACACACCGGGCGGGGGTGGGGGGAAGGGGAGAGACACGGGGCATGAGTGGGGGTGGGGAGAAGGGGAGAGACACGGGGCATGAGCGGGGTGGGGGGAAGGGGAGAGACACACAGGGCATGAGCAGGGGGTGGGGGGCAACAGGAGAGAGACACAGGGCATGCGCATGGAGTGGGGGGTACAGGAGACAGACACGGGGCATGGGTGGGGGCAACAGGAGACAGACACGGGGCATGAGCGGGGGATGGGGGGAACAGGAGACAGATACGGGGCATGAGCGGGGGTGGGGGGAACAGAAGACAGACACGGGGCATGAGCGGGGGGGTGGGGGGCAACAGGAGAGAGACACGGGGCATGAGCGGGGGTGGGGGGTACAGGAGACAGACACGGGGCATGAGCAGGGGGTGGGGGCAACAGGAGAGAGACACGGGGCATGAGCGAGGGGTGGGGGGTACAGGAGACAGACACGGGGCATGAGCGGGGGGTGGGGGGCAACAGGAGAGAAACATGGGGCATGAGTGGGTGGGGGGAACAGGAGACAGACATGGGGCATGAGCGGGGGGGCAACAGGAGAGAGACACAGGGCATGAGCGGGTGGGGGGCACAGGAGAGACACGGGGCATGAGCGAGGGGGTGGGGGGAACAGGAGACAGATACGGGGCATGAGTGAGGGGTGGGGGGAACAACAGACACGGGGCATGAGCGGGGGGTGGGGAGAACAGACACGGGGCATGAGCGAGGGGGTGGGGGACAACAGGAGACAGACACGGGGCATGAGCGGGGGGTGGGAGGAACAGGAGACAGACACGGGGCATGAGCGGGTGGGGGGAACAGGAGACAGACACAGGGCATGAGTGGGTGGGGGGAACAGGAGACAGACACGGGGCATGAGTGGGGGTGGGGGGCAACAGGAGATAGACACGGGGCATGAGTGGGGGGTGGGAGGAACAGGAGACAGACACGGGGCATGAGCAGGGGCGTGGGGGGCAACAGGAGACAGACACGGCACATGAGGGGAACAGGAGACAGATACGGGGCATGAGCGGGGGGTGGGGAGAACAGGAGACAGACACGGGGCATGAGCGTGGGGAACAGAAGAAAGACACGTGGCATGAGCGGGGGGTGGGGGGGAGGGGAGAGAGACACACGGGGCATGAGCGGGGGGTGGGGGGAAGGGGAGAGAGACACACGGGGCATGAGCAGGGGGTGGGGGGGAGGGAGAGAGACACACGGGGCATGAGCGGGGTGTGGGGGAGGGAGAGAGACACACGGGGCATGAGCGGGGGGTGGGGGGAGGGAGAGAGACACACGGGGCATGAGCGGGGGGGTGGGCGGGAGGGGGAGAGACACATGAGGCATGATCGGCGGGTGGGCTGGAGGGGGAAAGACACACGGGGCATGAGCGGGGGGTGGGCGGGAGGGGGAGAGACACACGGGCATGAGCGAGGGTGGGGGGGAGGGAGAGAGACACACGGGGCATGAGTGGGGGTGGGGGGAAGGGGAGAGAGACACAAGGAGCATGAGCGGGAGGTGGGCGGGAGGGGGAGAGACACACGGGGCATGAGCGGGCGGTGGCCGGGAGGGGGAGCGACACACGGGGCATGAGCGGGGGTGGGGAGGGAGAGACACACGGGGCATGAGCTGGGGGTGGGGGAAGGGGAGAGAGACACATGGGGCATGAGCGTGGGGTGGGCGGGAGGGTGAGAGAGACACACGGGGCATGAGCGGGGGTGGGCGGGAGGGGGAGAGACACACGGGGCATGAGCGGGGGGTGGGCGGGAGGGGGAGAGACACATGGGGAATGAGCAGGGGTGGGGGGAAGGGAGAGAGACACACGGGGCATGAGCGGGGGTGGGGGGAGGGAGAGAGACACACGGGGCATGAGCATGGGTGGGTGCTAGGGAGAGAGACACACAGGGCATGAGCGGGGTGTGGGGGAGGGAGAGAGACACACGGGGCATGAGCGGGGGTGGGGGGAGGGAGAGAGACACACGGGGCATGAGCAGGGGTGGGGGCTAGGGAGAGAGACACACGGGGCATGAGCGGGGGTGAGGGGGAGGGAGAGAGACACACGAGGCATGAGCGGGGGGTGGGTGGGAGGGGGAGAGACCCACGGGGCATGAGCGGGGAGTGGGCGGGAGGGAGAGAGACACACGGGGCATGAGCGGGGGGTGGGCGGGAGGGGGAGAGACACACGGGGCATGAGCAGGGGGTGGGCGGGAGGGGGAGAGACACACGGGGCATGAGCGGGGGTGGGGGGAGGGGGAGAGACACACAGGGCATGAGCGGGGGTTGGGAGGAAGGGGAGAGAGACACACGGGGCATGAGCGGGGGGTGGGCGGGAGGGGAGAGACACATGGGACATGATCGGGTGGGGGGAGGGAGAGAGACACACGGGGTATGAGCGGGGGTTGGGGGGACGGGGAGAGACACATGGGGCATGAGCGGGGGGTGGGAGGAAGGGGAGATAGACACACGGGGCATGGGCGGGGGGTGGGCGGTAAGGGAGAGACACACGGGGCATGAGCGGGGGTGGGGGGAAGGGGAGAGAGACACGGGCATGAGCGGGGGGTGGGCGGGAGGGGTCGAGACACACAGGGCATGAGCGGGGGTCGGGGGAGGGAGAGAGACACACGGGGCATGAGCGGGGTGGGGAGAGGGAGAGAGACACACGGGGCATGAGCGGGGGTGGGGGGAGGGAGAGAGACACATGGGGCATGAGCGGGGTGGGGGAGGGAGAGAGACACACGGGGCATGAGCAGGGGTGGGGGCTAGGGAGAGAGACACACGGGGCATGAGCGGGGTTGGGGGAGGGATAGAGAGACACACGGGGCATGAGCGTGGGTGGGGGAGGGAGAAAGACACACGGGGCATGAGCAGGGGGGTGGGGGAAGGGGAGAGAGACACGGGGCATGAGCGGGGGGTGGGCGGGAGGGGGAGAGACACACGGGGCATGAGCAGGGGGAGGGAGAGAGACACACGGGGCATGAGCGGGGGTGGGCGGGAAGGGGAGAGAGACACGGGGCATGAGCGGGGGGTGGGCGGAAGGGGGAGAGACACACGGGGCTAGAGCAGGGGGAGGGAGAGAGACACACGGGGCATGAGCGGGGGGTTGGCGGGAGGGGGAGAGATACACGGGGCATGAGCGGGGAGTGGGCGGGAGGGAAAGAGACACACGGGGCATGAGCGGGGGGTGGGCGGGAGGGGGAGAGACACACGGGGCATGAGCGGGGGGCGGGCAGGAGGGGGAGAGACACACGGGGCATGAGCGGGGGTTGGGAGGAAGGGGAGAGGGACACGCGGGGGGTGGGCGGGAGGGGAGAGACACACGGGACATGATCGGGGTGGGGGGAGGGAGAGAGACACACGGGGCATGAGCAGGGGTGGGGAGGAGGGGGAGAGACACATGGGGCATGAGCGGGGGGTGGGAGGAAGGGGAGAGAGACACACGGGGCATGAGCGGGGGGTGGGCGGGAAGGGAGAGACACACGGGGCATGAGCGGGGGCGGGGGGGAGGGGAGAGACACACGGGGCATGAGCGGGGGTGCGGGTAGGGAGTGAGACACATGGGGCATGAGCCGGGGTGGAGGGAAGGGGAGAGAGACACACGGGGCATGAGCGGGGGGTGGGGGGAGGGAGAGAGACACACAGCGTTCGTGTGCAGGCAGCAGATCCCGCTCCTCGGCCCTCCGCTGGCCACCGTGTGCTGATGGCGTGAGCGGGGGCTGGAGGAACAGGGGAGACACGGAGCATGAGTGGGGGTGGAGGGGACAAGAAGGACACACGGGGCATGAGCGGGGGTGGGAGGAACAGGAGACAGACACAAGACTTACTGTGCAGGCGGCGAGGAACAAAGATGGCGGGCGTCTCTGAAGCCAGACGCACTGCACGCTTTCACCGCATCCAATGAGAGAGCATGTCAGATGTCTGCGGACATCACGCAAGCTGCTTGCCCAATCACTGTCCTGTCCGCGGAGCGAACAGGGAAGTATGTCCGCGAAGCGAACACAGATATCACTACTTTTTTTCACTTACATTTTTGTCATTTTTTTAAAAACTACTGGACGGATTTACAGCAAAGCAGGTTTTCGGGACCAAGCCATCGCTCGTGACGCAAATTTGGTGTACATCCGTCCAGCGGTTTGGGCTGTAGGCGTGAGCAAAGTTTTTTTCCCATTATGTCTATGGGAAAAAAAAAGTTTTGGGTCCCCCCCTATAACTTTGCCCCCCCTGGACGAATCCTAAACAAACTTTGCAGAAAAGTTCAGAGTGACCCACATACTTTCTTTGCAAAGTTTGGTGAGGATTCGTCCAGGGAGAGCGAAGTTATAATCCGCCCAAAAAGTGCTCTTCCTATGGAAACACCAACTTAACCACAACTACATGGCCATTACCGTGGCCATGTAATATAGAAATAAAGGAAGGAAATAGTGACTTAAAGGGTGACTAAAAGTAGTAAAAGAGGATACCGGGGAGGACACCCAAGGAGAGAGAGGATACTGGGGGGACACCCGAGAACAGAGAGGATTCACCTAATTCCTACGCTTTAATATAGCGGCTAGAAGAAATTTGACTCCAGAGTCCCAAATAAAGGGGAACAAATAGGTCAACACAGCGTTAAAAGACGCCTTGTGAAAGGGATGGGTTTAAACTCCATGTCGGGGTAAAATTCTAGAGGCAGAGGTTTATGTGGCCAGCTGGAGTTCATCTAGTCTGTTAATGTCTGTCTTATGTGTTATTTGTTGTGACGTCATAGGACATACATTTTCCTTTGAAGAACTAGCATAAAAACTGCGCGATTGGATATTTGGAATGTTGTAGAAGGTAACTTAATGTTTATTAAGTAAAATAGAAGATATAACATTTTGTGGGAAAAAACGGGATTGGAGCTTGCGACGATTGGTGCTTGCTCATATTGTTGGAATTGTCTAAATAACGAAAGACATAACAGGTGTTGTATAAAGAGAAGGTGAACAGGTTTAAACATGGAAGACATAACTCCATTAGTACACCCGTGCAAACAATTGCCAAAATATGCACCTAAACTGAAAAAATACAGTGCCTAATGCATTAAAGGAACCGCAAACAAAATGTTTATGCCTTGGCCCTAGGGTGGATCGTTATCTAAAGCAGTTTTGCAACACATGACGACATATTTGCACGCCACATACAAGGGCAAAAAGTTAGACAAATGCCTAGCTAGTCTAGAGTTGTGGAAAATGGACCAACAGGACAAAGAGGAGGAAACGCCATTAGACTGGATACTTAACATATGCACAGAGGGGGGTGAGACACCCTCAGCGCCACCCACCCCATCTGAAACGAAAATTGAATACAGCAGGGATGAAGGGTTATACCCGTTAAGAGAACTTAAAGCGGCCACAGGGTATAGCAACCCAGCATATGAGTCACCTACGCAAAGTAGTGAAGATAATTCAGACAAAGATAGAGACAGAGATATTAACTCCAGAGTCCCTAGGGACAAGGAGAGATGCGAGAACGAGAGAAAAAACCAGACACAAGCAAGTACATCTCTCGAGGCAGAGAGAGAAGGCAAAAGATGGAAAGGGAGTGAGGATAGAACTGATGAGATAGTATTCACACAGAACGAACGGATGGGAGGGCAAATTCTATTGAAACTCGATGGCAAAGGCATTGATGACGCAAAACAAAAAGAGAAGTTGGACGGACAGAGGAAGGAGAAGGAAAAGGAAAAAGGATTGAGAGACGTATATCGCGAAGGGGAAAAAAGGCAACACGATCGTAAACAGAGAAAAGCAAACAAGCAAGACAAACCAGAACAACGAAGGATAGAGGAAAAACAAAAGATACGAGAGAAAAGAATAAAGAGATAAAGGGATGAGGAAATCCAAAGGGCAAATTAACGTAGAGATGCAAAGAAAGAGGAAGAAGATAGGGTCAGAGAAGAAGCAAGGAAGTGCAAAGGATTTTATGATGATGTAGAACGTAAGCGAAGACAGAGAGCATGCGATCTTGAACATCTGGAAAGGGAGGTTGAAAAACCTAAGCCAGTAGTAGATTGGGAAGATATAGAAGAATTCTCTCCTGAGTCCGATTCAGTACCAGGCATGTCTAGGACAAATATTGAGGATGACTTCAACGCCAGAAGCATCGGAGAGACGATCAATAGAATATATGATGAGATGGGATTAGAACAAATACCCCAAGGGGATGGGGAAGACGATCGCCTGGAGAGCACTCAGCTTTACGACACCGAGGATGTCTCATGAAGTAGTGGGAATAGGGAACTTTTCTTAGATAGATTGGAAATAAGTAGGAACAAAGATGATGCAAGAAGTTGCATGAGTTCGGTGCAGACAATGTCTGACGCTGAAAGAGAGGAGCATGAAGAAAAGGAGAAAGGAAGAATGCGCGGAAAGCGATTCACAGGAGGGAAAGGGATAAAATGGTTAGGTGCTAGTGGGTCTGCACCGAGGGCATCAGAATCAACCACACAGTCAGACCGACATGAAGAAGTAACTCACAGTCAAAGGGGGGTGTCGCCACCACCTTATATGAGCCGACTAAGGTCATTGCCCGGTAGGCGGCGATGCGGAAATATTACTCCTGCGATAGACAGGGGAACAATGAGAGAAGAGAGGGAGCGCTATGCGTCCCAATTTCCGTTGCTCGTGAAAGGGGGAGCAAAACCACAGTATATTCCATGGCCACACATGGATCGGGAGAACCTGAAAAATAAGCTTTCAATTTTGACATCGGGAGCCGGAAAATGGATACACAAGCTAGAGAAAATGACAGGAGGGAACACGTTAGCTATAGGGGATATTAAAGGTCTCTTAATTGTCATACTTGGTGATAGAGCAGACGACATATGGACACTGGCAGGTTACCCTGGTGGGACCACAGTCAATACAGCAAATGACAGAGCTCCATGTAACAATTGCAGAGCCGCGTTGTGGAAAGCATTACGATCACTCTGTCCAGATACTTCCGACATGGGAGCTATCATGACTCAGAAAATGAAGGAGTCAGAAGACCCGTTGATTAACATACAGAATTTCCAAGATGTGTGGGTACTCGAGACTCAGGAATCTTGGGGGAAATCTATACCTGTCTTCTACCATATATTGTGCTAAGGGCTGCCAGAGCCGGTACAGAAGCAACTCAAGAAATTGGTAGGAATATAGGCCAAACCGTTTTCGGAAATAAAGCTGACCATTGCACACTATTGCAGGCTGCTGCAAGAAAAGAATCGCAAAAAAGAAGCTGCACGAAAGGGTGAAGAGGCAAAATGAGTACAAACGAAATGTCAAAATATGCCCTTGAAGAAGCAATGATAACTAGCGCAGATGGACGAGCAAGCAACAAGTTAATAATCCACAGCAGAATAATCAGGGCAATACGGGTTCTACACCAGGGGAAGAGGATTTAGAGGAAGAGGGTGGCAGAGTAATCAGGGAGGTTTCCAGAATAATCATCGAGGCTTTCAGAACATGCAAAATGGCAATCAAGGTATGTCAAATGTGCAAATGATCACACCACCGCCAGTATGTTGGTTGTGTGGGATGACAGGGCATTTAGCACGCACATGCAGAAATCAAGGCATGATGCAAAACGGCCAAGGAACAGGAGCAGGTATGGTGAATCCACCTTTGTTTTTACAGCAGGGGGGAAATGGCATTGCACAGAATCACACGGTGCAACAGCAAACGCCAGGAGCACAGCACAGCTTGCAACCCCAGAATTCGATGAATCTTCCGCAGGGACAGTCTCAACAGCCACCAATGCAACTGTCACAGACAGTAAGTACAGGGCAGGCTGCGAACCCTCGAATGAGGAGTAACACTGGTAATGGGGGAAGTCCATTCGCACAGGGTGGGACAAAACTATATATGGACTAGGACAGCTCTCTGGGAACCCTGATGTGTTCTATCCCATCCGTGACACCAGACCCTCACCAGGAACCAAGGGTGGATGTCATTTTAGGGGATAAAGAATATTCCTTCCTAGTTGACACGGGTGCAACACGTTCATGTATACATGAAGGTACATTTTCCTTGTCCGGCGATGCTATAAATACTCAGGGTTTCACAGGAGCTACAAGTCATTTTCCTTTTACAAACTCAATTCCAGTCTCTATAGGAGAATGTGATATGAATGTACCGCTGTTATATTCACGACAAACCCCAGTAAACATTTTGGGTCGAGATCTAATGACAAAGTTATATATGACAATCTCGTTCATGGAGGATGGCATAGTATGTTCAACTCCAGGAATGCACTATTTGAACGTATGCAAAATGATTACAGCATACGCATGGCACCCAGCCATGAGGGCTGTACCATTAGAGCCCAAAATATTTGCGTATGGAATACGTGTGCTCATGGCAGGGCTGCCAGGCCTTGCTGAGAAAACCATGAGGACCCCAGATGAATTCCTGTTCAGGCCAAGAATACCTATGCACGAGGAAAAAGGACAAGTATTTCCCTTGATGATACACACCGCCATAATACGAGGGGAAATGGCTTTGATCGATGGTTGTGATGATGAAGGCCGACCATGGTGCACAGTCATCACCATCGAAGAAGGGTACAGATTGACTGACGTCACTGATGACGATCTGTTTGACGAGCAAGCAGATGGGGGAGAAACAGCAGTTGAGGTGAACCACACCTTTTGGGTGAAAATTATCAAAAGAGAAGTGCCTCAGAGAATGATGCTGGCACAGAACCGTCCTGAATATTTCGAGTAAGAAATGGCCCAGGTGCCTGTCTCAGTGTGGACCACAGGCCCCTATGACGTAGTATTATTGAAAGGAGTCGGGGAGGTGAAAATTAAACTGACGCTAGGAGCAATTCTACCAAAAGCACGGCAATACCACATGTCCAGAGAGGCAGATGAAGGAATTTTTGAAGAGAATTTCTGCCATGATGGATCAGGGCATCTTAGTGACATCAGAGTCACCATGTAATAAATCAGTGTACCCTGTTAAAAAAAGTAAGGGGGGTCTTGGAGGCCAGTACAAGTTTTGAGGCCGATAAATGATATTGTGGAGGCCGAGTTCCCTTTACTCCCTAACCCGGCTACAATCTTAAGTAATATACCTGTTCGAGGCAAAATATTTCATGGTGATTGACTTGAAAAATGCATTCTTCTCAATCCCATTGCACAAAGACTCACAAGATCTGACATCATTTACGTTCAGACAATTGCGTCTGAAAAGTATGAGGTTACTCCAGGAGTATTTTGAGCTCCTTCTATCTTTAACAGAGTCCTGCAGATGGACCTGAGCCATATTGCATTGGAGAGTGTTGTCCTACAATATGTGGATGACATCTTAATTTGCAGCACGATAGAGGGGAAATGCAGACACGATTCTGTTCAGCTATTGTCTATATTGGCTGAGAAAGGATATAAAGTTGACAAAGAGAAGTTACAATATTGTCAAAAAGAAGTGCTATACATAGGTCAGCTGATCTCACATCAGGGGAAAAGAGTTACCCCAGAAAGAGTTGAAGCAATACTGCATACAGCCAAGCCACACACGTTGAAACAGATGCAGAATTTCTTAGGCCTTTGCAATTATGTCATGGCATGGGTCTTCGGCTACAGTTCGTACACCAAGCCTTTGCTTCCGGCCCTAAAGAAGGCACAAGTGACGATGGGAATGATTGAATGGTCTGAGACCATGGAGGAAGGATTTGCTGAACTCAAAAGAGCCATTTGCACGGCATCAATTTTAGGGATTCCCAATTATGCAGAGGAATTCTACCTTTTCTCACACAGAAATGGCAGCGTCATGACGGCAGTGCTCACACAGAGAACCACATTGGGGTACAAGCCCCTGGCATATTATAGTGGAAATTTGGACCCAGTAATGAGGGGCCATTTCCCGTGTGAACAAAGTTTAGCTGCCGCAATGTTCCCCATCGACAAGGCTACTTCCATTGTAATGGGATGCTCAATGATGTTGTACGTCGAGCATTCACTATTTGCTATTCTAGAGAAACCGAAGGGCACACTGACATCTCAGGGAGCTTCTGCTTATGAAGTTATCATATCAAATCCATCGATTAAAATAGTCCGATGCAAAATAATGAACCCAGCTATGTTCATAGCCGAGCCAGCCACTGAAGGAGAGCCAATATATGACTGTGCAAATTGCAAAGAACTCTATGATGAAATTCCATGAGTAAAGGAAAATGCATTGGCAGAAGGAAAAATTGTCTTCATTGACGGTTCTTTGAGAAGCGATCAAAATGATGGGCAAAGATAAACAGACTTTGCTGTGATGAAACACACAGCAAATGGAGAATTTTGAGTACTTCTTAGTGCACGGATACCAGCTCATTATTCAGCACAGGCTGCAGAATTATTAGTGTTGATACTTGTGGTTGAGAATCACGCAGACCAGGAAGTAACAGTGTACAGTGACTCCGCATTTGTGACATCAAAAGTGCACGCAGGCTTAGCGTGCTGGAAAAGGAGGGGCTACCTCCGAGTGGATGGCACGCCAGTACAGCACGCAGCCCCATTGGATAGACTGATTAAGGAACTACAGCTCCCAGTAGGCATAGCGGTCGTGAAATGCGCTGCACACACGAAGGGTACAGATTTTATCTCACAAGGAAATCAAGCAGCAGACACAGAAGCCAAGCGTATGGCATCCAAGAGTAACACGATCATGAATGTGGAAGTCGCTAACACAAATGAAAAAATGATAGTCGCACAGAGTGAACTTGAAAGCTACAATAATATGGGACAAACGCAGTTAATGGAACTCCAAGGGGAGGCACTGCAGGAGGAGAAGAACTTATGGAAGCGGCAAGGGTGTTCTTTAAACCCCTCTGAAAACTTGTGGTGACAGGACAGCACTGTTAAATCAGTAATGCCTATAGCCCTGTTAAAAATAGCGCTGGAGCAGTTACACTATCCAGCACACATGACAAAAGAGAATCTAGCGGCACCGCTCGCTGAAGACTGGTTCCCACCAAACTTAGCGGAGCATGTCGCATTTTTTATGGTGAACTGTATAATTTGCTAACAGTTCACAGCTGGACACACACTAAAGGTGGTCAGAGGAGTCATCCCAAGGCCCAATGGACCTTTTCAGCACTTGCAGATCAATTACGTCGATATGATTCAAGTATGTAATGAGTACAGGTATTTAATTGTTGTGGTGTGTCCATTCTCTACATGGATAGAAGCAGGTCCATGTACATACCCAGACTCTACCTGAGCTGCCAAATTTCTAGTGAGAGAGGTATTTCCCAGGTGGGGGCTATGTAAAGTCATTAGATCAGATAATGGGACTCACTTTGTAAATGAAGGTTTTGAGCAGATTAGCTTGTTGCTTGGTATAAAGCACAAGTTCTCGTTGGCGTATCATCCGCAAGGTAACGGGATATGTGAGAAGCTCAATGGCTTATTAAAGGAAAGGATAGCCAGTTGAAGTTTACCCTAAGAAAAGGATGGTTACACTGCCTTCCATTGGCACTGTATGCACTCAGGAACCAGCCCGGTTCTGACCACCATCTTACGCTGCACAAAATAGCCACAGGAAGAAGAATGTGCAATCCCCTGACACCCCAAGACAGAGCTAGATGTGATGCCCAGTCGACAGGAGAAACTTAGGGTCTGAAATGCAAGAGTACTTAAATTGTGTGACATCCTGCCTTACTGTAATTTCAGGCCAGCTGCAGCAATGACATCAAGCCATACATCAGAGAAGGCCCCCTGCCCACACCCCAGCGCGAAGAGACTACATACGACAGGAAGAACCACAGCACGTGGAGACGAGATCCATGACGAGGAAGAAGGACGCATGAGCAGCAGCAAAGCAAGGACCAAGAACTTTTGTGGAATAGTTGTGGATTAATTTTGGACATTCCTCTGAGCAAAAAAGGGGATAAAGACAAAAAAAATAATGGACACTCTGTGCATCCTATTTGCAGGGTGAAGAAGGAAAGTGTATGTGGAAGCCACAACATAGTCTGTTGACTTTGAACTTTGGACTGAGGCATTCCGAAGCCTTAATTAGAAGAGGATATGCCACATTTTGATCAAGGACACATAAATTGGAAGAAAGTACAGTATCCAGATTCCTTTCACACAGAGACTTTGTTCGGAATCACTTATGGTGTCCCACAGCCGTGACATCACTAAAGACGTGGTAACCTATTTAGATCTAGTGCTAAAATCGTACCCGTCATTGGTGGGGAGGCTCACCAGCATCACTGACTTTCTTCAAGATCCTCAAAACGATAAGACTATAACGAGGCTGTTTATTGTAATTGCGGAACAGTTCCTCCTACTTCTGTCTTCTTTCGCCTAATTGAAGACTTTCTAGAGCTTGTGGGGATACCTGTCGATGTTGACGTCTTCACGTTCATCAGAGAGCCAGCAAAGTATACCCAGCTAAGCATGCTCCTGCATGGTATTGTAGCGCAAATGAAACTATCCAATCTCTATCAGAGTCTCCGGAGGGGACTGTGAAGCTTTCCGCCGAGGGACAGATCGAGAGAGTAATACCAGAAGGTTAATTTTTATTTTTTGGCAAGGATACAGCATGTCTTCGGAAATTAAGCAGATCAGAGATGTAGACTGGGAACTAAGATATTTTGAACATGCACAATGCACAATGCTTACTGCATTATCACTTGATTTTGACATTTTACATAGAAAAAGAAACTATACCAATGGACAATAGACAACCCATTGCTCAGGCAAAGAGAGACAATTGTGTAGTGCCTGCAGCTCACAAGCAGAACCAATAGAATCCAGAGATACTATAGTTTAGAAGTTGTATTAAAAGCTAGCACATTTCAAAAGAAGATTGAGATGGGGATTCAGAGCAGCAATCTTGTCCTCCCCCAGGTGGAGAGACGTCCGTCTCTTCCTGGAAGTAAATGCTGCCGATGGACCTACAAGGGGATACTGTATTTATGTATTATGTTTATCATTATTTTGCTGTCGATGACAATCAGAACTGCATTTTGTATTGGTTTACAAAGCGTTCCAATCCCAGTGTATCTACCTAATGTTGCATACATGAAACCTACGAAGGCACCCATACCTTACATAGTCATTCCAGTCCCTAGAAGATCTGATAATGGAGCGAGTGAACTTGAGATGGATGTGATTAGCAATGACACACACACACTTGTGGTAACAAACAAGCCAGAAACAGGGTCGGCAGAGTATGAATGAAAAAATATTACTGACAACCACACGCACGCAAACATTGAATGCACACATGCCAGGCCTAGTGTCAATAACCGCAGAACCACAATCGGAAGCTTGGAAGAAGAAGTGACTGCCCACCATGAGAAGTTCCACTACAAATGAAGTGAAAAGGCAAGTGGAAGAAACTGAACTCCCGAAGAGACAAGAGGAGGTGGAGAATAAACACACAGAGTGTTATAGACTGCGTCACGAGGACGGTGCGTACCTGTTTGTCCGGTTGAGGACCTTGAAGATGATGCCAGGCTGTCAGGAGTCCTGCGTTGATGTGGTTGATGACGCGAGAAGCCAGCCCAGCTCCCGCCCGAATGGAACCGGGTTGGAGATGAACCAGCTCCCAACGCCACGAGTCTGCTCACCCCTGATTAGCGTGGCGTCAGGACAGTGCAAGCACTGACAGGGGGAGCCTTTCCGGATGACGATACTGAGTCCCAAGGAAGACTGGATCCGGAAAATGGAAGTCCCAAGGAACAGGACACAGTCGAAGTTGGTTGGAGGCTGGATCCGGCAGTGGAAGGTAGTGGGATAGCCCACAAGATAGGCACAAAGGCAGAGGGAGGCAGAGCGGGCAGGCAGACAAGGTGCTAGAGCAAGAGCCAACTAGTAGACACAGAAAGGGAACCACCCAACTCAGAACAAGGGAAAAGGGAGCCCCAACCACAGGACAAGGAGAAGGGAAGACAGGACAATACAACTTCAGGTTGTACCAGAAGGGTACCAGGAACAAGTAGAACAGGAATCAGGTAACAGGTAAGGAAGGCACAAGGAACCAGCGAGGAAACACGATCCAATTCAAACCGCGTTGAGACGCGGTTTGAATGAATGGCCGGGCTCCTTAAATAGGACTACCAACCCCTAGGAGGCTTGGAACGCAAGCCGTGCTGTCTTCCATGCGTTGGTTGGCTTGGAGAGAGGCGTGGACCGCAAGGTCCTCCAAACCGAGTGCCCCGTGCAGTACGCATGCGCGGAGAACGCGAAACGGCCGCCCGCGCATGCGCAGACCAACATGCCCAGGAAACCCGGAAGTGCCCGAGGACCAGGACAACCCAGGAGCCCCCAAGCGAAAGCGCGGGTACATCCTCCAGGATGGGGCGCGCCGCTTCAAGTAAGTGGACCCCAATGCGGGCGGCGTGACACAGAGACAACATTGCCGAGCACATATGTTCCTATGGAGGGAACAAGTACAAGTCCTACAATACAGCCATATACTAGCCCAATGACAGAATGGATATGGACACTATTGACCAAAAAGAAGGAATACAAGAGAAGTTGGAGAAGAAACCAACCGGAATAACATTAATGAACACCCCTAATGTGACACCGATGGAGGAGAATACGAGCTCCAGGGAAATTTCGTGAGCACAGCTGATAGCAGAATCGATTTGGCCGTCATTAGCCAGAGCCAGGAAGAGGCAAGAGGAAATAGAAAGAATCACCAGATTTTCCTCCTCTCGACTGGCACAGAGGAAAATACCTGCATCATGGTTCAGGGTACCTGGGAATCCTCCAGCAAGAGCCATACAGCTGCATTCAGGGATGTAGTTATAGCAAACTACATGAAAACCTTAAGGATCAAGAGAAGCATACACATAGATGACAGTGAACTAAACGATTACTTTGACAGGACAGCACATTTGGGAAACAACATCGGGTACCAGCACATGAAAGAAGTGGGAAGACGGAGTTCAGAAGGGGAATGCTTTGTTTGTGCACTCCTACCGTATAGTATGGGGAAGTCCAAGATCTTCATAGCTGTAGAAATTGACGTCCAGACAGCACACTGTCTCTCGCACGTAGCAATGTGCAAGACCAGAGGCCAGTTCATGGGAAGTGATGCATCATTGAAATGGGAATCTGAAGCAACCGATCCTGAAGAAAATGATTATGTTCAAGAAATAAAGACAAGAAACAGAGCCCATACTAAGAATCATGTGATCGGGTACGAGAAACCTGAAGTAAAAGGAGCTGAAATCAGATGGGAAGTGAACAAGAGACTGGAGAGTCCAGGAAAGTCTGCAGAAGAAATTTGTGTGTGGAAGAACAGAGGCCAGATGCAGAATTGGGGAACAGTGCTTTCACCAGACGGATGGGAGAAAGGAGTAGTGATCTGCAGAGCATGGATGGTCACTGCATCCTGCAAGGAAGCAATTGAAAATTTGCAGAAGATATGCAAGCCATTATGGCCAAAGCTTGCCAAACTACTGACATGGGTCGAAGATAGAGGAGGAGTGTTACAGATAGTACCATTAGAGAGCTCAAAACTATGCTTCAGGAATAATGACACAAGAAAGATGGGAGAGAATCAGAACTGTGGACACATTTTTGACGCTCCAGGAATGGTGCATGGAACTGCAGTAATTATGGATCATTATTGGGCATGTGGATCCAAAGCATACGTCAGACTGGCAAAAAACTGCAGAGGTATATGCAAGATAATCTCTCAGTGCCAAAAAACTGTGAAAAAAGCCATAGGGATCATGATCATGATTGATATCAAGCCAGGTAGGAAGCCCAAAGGCCTGGCTGATGAGGAAATAAGAGACTTTGTGAAAGCTAGCATTCACGCACCAGAAGGAACAAAGTTTCGATATCCCAAGAAGCATAGAAATTATGTGGGAAAATGGGTTTACTGCAGCCCGAATGCACAGTGTCAACTGATGATGTAGAACAAAGACAAAAATGTAAGAACAGCAGGAAGCTTGAAAGGAGTAATAAAGATATGGACCGCAAAGAGACATTTCTTCAGACCAACGTGTATAGACCCAGAAGATGAAGAAAGAATGGACTCAAACAATGAAGAAAAAGCGAAGCTGGAAGAACTGAAGAAAGAATTCAAAGTCGTCGATGAATCGCCCACAGGGGGGAGTGTAGAGGAGGTCCCCAAGTACAGCCTGCACTCCAACCGTCCATTTTGAAGTACCAGGAGCATACACGCCGAAATATGTGACGTATGATGAGCAAATAAACGAGCAGAGAGCCGCAGTGGGGCTTTGAGCAGTACCTAGCAGAAGAACAGAACCTATTGAAGTACTGATACCAAGGAAACCATGGACAGTAAGGTATCCATTGAGAAATCCATATCAACAAATGAAACATAATGAAGATCGCCTAAGTACAGTCCCTGAAGAAACCAAAAAGGTCTTAATGGAAGACGAATGGTGATGTCACAAGAAAACTGGACTGTCTCACATATAGAAGACATGATGACTTGGGAACAATAAGGAGAGATGAAATGCCATGAATAAAGGAAATCGTGAACCTAAAGTGAAAGGATGATGTCAAACGTAAGAAGCTTAAGCCATGAGCAAAATGAAGATATTCAACCAGTTTACATGTGTACATATGCTTGGAACTGCAAGAAAGCTAAGAAAATCATGTGGCTTGCTATGCTTAGTAGAAGGATAGTATGCAAGTGCCACCTATACATATCTACCTCAAAAGAAGTATGTTATATAAGTATACTTCCACTTTGCAGAAAAAGCAGAATTAAACAAGACTACTAAAGGCCACACGAGAAAAGTTTCACATTCGGCAGAAACGAAACTCAGCAGAGGCAAATTGTGCCTGGAGAACCAAGGTCATATCTGTCAGGATGGATGAACAGTAGTTACAATTTATTGAAGCAAAGAACAGAATATACTGCTCTGAAGGGTCAAGATAAGAAGCCGAAGGCAGGTGGTGGGTGAAACAAAAATAAGAAGAGGCAAATTCACGGTGTCTGAACTACGTGACCAGCCAAGCAAGCAGAAGTAAGCCTTTTACATCTACGAATGGAGCCGTATCGTACCCACCCTCCTTAAACTTTCTCAGACCAAGAGGCTGACTCGAGGCCAAACTACAAGGCAGTAATTGACACACGGCCACTAAAGTGATGAATGGCTGTAACCTAAATTGGAGGAAAGCTGGGGTACAGACTTACTCCCTGCACCTGGCCTCATTATTCTGCATGCTGCTAAGCGAAGTGGAAAAGTGCGGGTAGGGTTTGGTGCCAACCCAATCACAATGAACCAAGTAAACTAGGGTCCTATAGTTAGTAGAACCAATGAGACGTTGTACTTTTAGTGACATCTACAGTAGCCAGTTTGAAGGTAGGGCTTAGATGGCCCACCTGACAGTGTTTACCCAATCCTCTTTCTCCGTTACCATATACAACTATAGTACCCATAGTAAAGTTACCTTTTCCAAACCAACTTGTAAGCGTTAAACGTCAGTGATGATGAGTTTTTAGTATAAATGATGTGGTTTTTATGAAGTTCGTTGGAGTTGAAGCGAGAAGGAAGATCGCGCCACTGCTGATATTCATAGCTCCCAGTTTTTTGTACTTTTCATTAAACGGACTCCCTTTGCCAAACCTTTGAGTTGTCATTATTGATTTGGTGTTGGAGTATTTAATCTGCACCCACATCCATCTCACGGGTGTGGCTATCTCGCCTTAAAGTGCTTCTGGGAAAACCCCAACTCTATGGGCCAGTTGGGGGTCTCAGAGCACATGGCGAACACAGGTAAGACAGGTCAGACAGAATGAAGGTAGGATCAGGACAGTACTTGGACAGAGATGTAGGTTGGACGTCTAAACAATCCAAGACAGAAATGTACGAAAGGGAGAGTGGGTGGTTAGTGGGACCTATAACAAAGGCACGAGGAGGCCTGAACGCACAGGATGGTGCAAGTGCAGCTAATATCTCTAGTCTGTGCACAAAAAGTGGCCTTGAGCGGAGAAACAATCCAGAAGAAACCAGGGTAGGCAGGTGAGATTCAGCAGAGCGTCTCTGATGGAAATGTCTAGGGGGGGGGGGAAACAGCAGCACAGCAATCCAAGGGACAGAAGTGGTTGTTAACAGGCGGGCAGCAATGAGGCCGAAGTAGTAAGTGAAACAATCCAGGGATGTAGCAGTAGTCGGCGTTGTTCGGACAGTGAGGAGCAAAAACATAAGACAAAACATTCCATAAGCAGGCCGTGTCAAAAATGCCAAGGTCAAAGAATTCCAGGGATTAAGCAGGGGGCAGAGTATGGGTAACAAAACTGGGTCAGCAACGTAGAATCCAAAGGTAGCAAGGAAGGCATGGAGTCAAGAAACAACTCTAATCAGAAGCTCCAGGCTGCTGGCAAATGCAATACTTATTCCTTGACTCATGCAACATCTTGCGTGTCATGTGACCGCAAGGGCCGGTCCTCCCATTGGGTGCTGTAAGCACAGCTGTATGACATTGTGTATGCAGAGGCTTCCAAGGTCTCTATGGCAGCAGGGGCTGCACTCCTAGTATAGGCGTGGAGTGCCTAGCAGAGGAACGGGGCTAAGAAGCCATGTACAAAGAACTCTTCCCTGTATGTGGAGATGTCACAGTGAATGTATGTGAAACCCTGGGCTTACTTTTAGGTGGATTCCTGACATGGGGTCTAAGAGAACCAAGAAAAATAAATGTTTAAATTGATCACAGTGAAGTGGGTTGACCCAGTAGGGATATTGCAGAGAATGGTAGCAGGATTTGGTACCACCGGAAACTCTATCTCAACAATGATATTCAAAGGCTGTGTATCCTGAACCTTTCCTCCAACTGGACGCCTTTGCTTTCTTCACAGGGTATACGGCTGTGTTACATGGGGACACAGAAGGTTGTACTATGCCTTGCTTCAACAACGCCATAATGGTCTCATAAATCCCTTCATCAGCCTCTCTAGAAATGGGATTTTGCCTCACACATGGCAATATCGCACCAGATATCAATTTTATTGACACTGCTCCAATACTCTTTAACACCTCCACATCATTGCTGGTCAACAAGTGGTTTGGCACCTTCTCCAAATACACCTTGCAATATGCCAATGTATTTCTAATGAGGAGTATAGTCTGTGGTACTTCCCTTTGCTCTATTGGTACCTGGCAAGGCACACCAATCTCGAAAACCATCTCTCCCATGTCTTCAGCATCCTTGAAAAATTGTTCATCGGACACGTTCCTTAGCGATAAGGTCAGATATATGCATAAAACTGTGCGTCACTCTGCCTTCCTCATCAGTGTCTGAGAGAACCACCCTGTCTTTCTTGATGATCACGGCTTCTAGGAAAACTGTGAAATTAGTAAATGGTGTTACCTCCTGCGACTCAGCAGGAAAAACAATAAGTCAGTTGGTATCCTCCATGCCCGATCTCTGATTCCTGTGACTCAGGTCAACACAACCAGTACTCCATAAAGGAACAAAGTTGAATTTATAGGCACCCCCCATGTTGTGTTGTCACTATAACATGCATCCAAAAGAGCTGCTTCTCTCACCAGATACAAACCTGGAGTTAAACATACTATACCTTCCTCTGAGAAAGTGCTTGTCATGTTAAGGTTGATTAGGGTGTTTCTGCCCAAGAGATTCGCTGGGGTATCTGTACAATACAACAAGGGAGCAGATACATTTGGTGTACCTACCTTAATACATGGATCCTCGGTGTAAGGAACTGACAGGATAGCCCTAGGGAATCCCTGTGTGTCCACCATTTTGCCTTGAAAATGGGAACTCACCTTCCCTGATGCAAGATTTTGTATCCTCTGTATCGTCCATGAATGAAAATGTTTGATCACCTTCCTTTTCATCTATCTGTGATTCCTCTTCCAGATCAGCAGTGACAGAAAGGACTGGACACATCAGAGATCCCTGTGGGCTGTACTAATCCGGATACATTTTAGTAGCGGGGAGCGGGAGAGGATTCTCTCCAAAAACACTTGCTCCAGTATAGTGACGGGCCATTCCTTGTGGGAAAGGATTCTTCTCCCATTCTTGTACCGCTGCCTGTGCTGACACGGTTGGCTGAAACGTATAGGTCTCTGCAGCCCCAGGCACAGGGTTCTGTTCAACCCATACCTGCTGTGATGGAACAGAACCTGAGGCATTTGACTTGGTTAGATCTTCATTTGCTGGGTAGTGTGAAGGCATCCTGAAGCAAGACACAGACAACAGATTCAAAGTTCAAAATAAAATGATTTATCAACTAAAATGTCAGGATGGTTGAACACCTAACTTGCCGTATACTAAGGTGGGGTTTCCCTACCTGAAAAAAAACTAAGGAAAGTCTGAGTCAGAAAGTTCAACTTAAAATTATATCTGTGTTCAAAACCTATCCTTGCCCTCCCAACTAAAGCTAAACAATGTGTAGGGATGTCAGCAATAAAATAAATGGTGATCAAAACAAAGTTCTGAGCTTCTTCCAGCTCCAGCTTCCTTTTCAGCTCCCCTTCCCCAAGTTCAAGAAAGGTCCACAAAAGTCTTCAGATTACCTTTCTCAAGTCCAAAACAGTTCCAACAATCCTTGGGGTTCCCTTCTCCAAGTTCAAGGCAACGCAGTTCCAAAGAACAGTGTCCTGAGGCTTCCATCCTCAAGACAGTATTGCAGTTCATCAAGTCTCAGGGTTCCGTTGCCCAAGACTACAACTTGCTAACCTATACTTCGTTTCAGTCTTTCAATGTTCAAACTTCAGATCAACTTGACACTCCTTCTGGATTTAATTAACAGTTCACTTAAATTACTCCTTGGTTTAATTAAAAAATGTCTTTGGTGTTCACATTTGAGGTTTCCCTGGTCTAGGCGCCGTTGTCAGACCACACGGTCCACCCACTACAGGTCGCGCAACCAGGAACCCTAGGCTCTTCAGCCAACACAGGTTGTTCTGTATTTGCCCCAGTTTACAAACTCACTTTCACTTAACTTCTCCTTGTCGGCCTCTTGGCTTTATGTGAAGGCTCACACTCTCTTGGCTTCCCCTGGTTATCCTCTTGGCTTTGCCACAATGTGTCACATATCCTTTGCCAGTCTTTGGCCTTGCTTTACTGTATTCATGCATTAAATTCACTTTATGGCTTTTTTTTCTTCCCCACCTTTGAGTCATGCTCTTTCGCAAACTTCCACAATTGCTCTCTTACTTCGTACGCAATTAATCAAATGGGCACTTTCATATTTAACTATCATACCTTTGCCCATATAGTTTTCATTCAGTTCGGTATTCAAAGGTTTTCATTCAGTACGATATTCAATATTAATAAAAAGTCACTTCCCCACTTAGTTCATTCCACCCATGGCTTCAGGTTTATTTCAATTTGTACATTTCATTTGCTTCATTTGACATTCGTCTCACTTCCATGCTGCCCCTAGGAGTGCCCGGCTTCGAGTGATATTCCCTTTCACTTACCAGTCTTCAGCAATCCTCTCAGGCAGCTGCATTGCTCCACTTCTGCTACCCCTGCTCGTTTACTTGTAGGCGTGAGCACCGCTCCCACTTTTAATGCTCCTCTGAGCTCACCGGAAGCTCCACTTACCTTACGTGGATGCTGGTGGCAACTTTGTTTCTCTTCCTTAGCCCGCAGCGGCTTTCTGACCTCAGAGGCTACCACACAGGTGTAATTATAATGGGCCAACTTGTCCTGCGCCCCACAGGTCTTTGGGATCTTGTGCTTTGATCCTGGCTTCCCTGCAGGATCCAACATGGCTGCCTCATCTTGAACAGGATCCCCTGCTGATCTCTCCCATACAGGCCTCCCTGCCTCTCCTTTTGCTGCTGTTTTCTCTCCTTTTATACACCTGCAGTCACTTGACAGGTTGCACATGCAAGCTCCCAGTTGGAATTGCTTGACTGTAATTAGAGGGACATGCCTGGCCTTCACAGTACTCTGCAGGCATCTTCCCCGTGCCAGTACTAGAGTGGTGAAATAAGTTACTGCTGTTCACTGCTCCTAGTTGCCTCTTCCTTGCCCCAGTACTGTCATAGGTGGAATGTGGGGAAATGAGGGGAGACGCTTTACAATAGCCCATAAAGGCCAGGGGAGGGTTAGGTTAGTTCTCAATAGGGAAAGGGGGATACCATGTCTCAGCTGTGGGTACTCTCTTCCCAATCCCTAAGGGCCATCCACCCAGGTGATCCTCCATCGCTTCTCCACCACAAATGATGGTCTTTCCTTGGATACTTGAAAAGAGGATCCAGGAGGTGTAGGAGTGAAGATAACCTCAAGTTTCTCACATCACTTACTTTAAAATACTGTGTTCTGCTTTGATAATCTTCTGCCACATGTCCCATTCTTCCATGCAACCAACACTGGATCCCATACAATACTCCATAATGACCTCCTCATGGAAATCCTCTCCTACCCCTCAGAAGCCCTCTCATTTGTCTTTGTTGGGGATCATACCTATCCATCTAACCATGTGCCTTATTCCATGAATATCTTATTCAACATGTCCATGTTGTCCCGATTGTCCCTGCTGTCCCACTGTGGAGCTGGTAATCACTGCTCCTCCTAACCAGATCTTCGCTCATTTTTCTGGACAAGTGTAGCCTCTGCCTTTTGTGCCTGTTTTGTGCTCTCTTTTTCCTTTTCTTGCCTTCTCTTACAAAAATGCACTATATGTGCCTGACTTTCACACCAACCGTTGGCCTGCATTCCCACTGCCTTATCCAGATCATGCTGGACTTCTTTGGGATGTCCCTTTTTTGCATATGATAGAAAATAGCCACATTCCTTTCCCACTCTTCTCCTGTCCCTGCCCTCCGCATCTTCTGAATTAATTGGATATGTATTTGTATTTGTATGTGCAGCCAGATCGTCATCCAATTTCATTGTCTTGGCGAAAATCAAATTTATATCTGGGGAATTGGGATACATAACCCAGAGGGCCCCCCCTACCTGTGTCCTGTAATTATTGAACTTTGCTCCATCATGGGTGTTCGTATTCAACTGAACTCCCGGATACCCTGATCGCTTCCAAAGCTCGTCTGACCGTTCCCCTATTAGGGACGTGAATACGCTTTTCATGTCCCCTATGGCCAACATGACACCGTCAGTTAGCTTTTCTAAAGCATAGATCCACGTCCTCAACCCTGCAGTGTACTCATTAAGTTAGTCTGGGCCATGTGTGACATAATCTGCCTTTTCTCTGTCCCTTCTGGAGCAACAGAAATTGAGTTCCGCTTGCTTTTACTGGGCCTCTCCCCGTCTTTCCCTTGCTACTCACTATGGCCATATGAGCACCAAGGAGTGTCCCCCAACTCTATGGTGTGATCTCTATCACCACTGCTGGAGCAGGAATTAGGGCTGCTGCACTCTGTTCTCCCTGCTCAATGTCCGATTCTCATTCATCCTCATCGCCTGCTCCTGTTATCACATCCCTTGGCTGTTCTATGGGAACGCAAGCATACCCGTAGCAATACTTCCCTCTTCAAGGTCCACGTTCACCTCCTTGATGACTGATCTATCTAGCCTGACAGGGATTTGTCGTTCCTTCTTCTACATCCTGTACCTGATTATTCACCTCCTCCCGGTCTTCACTTCTCTACTGTCATAACAGGACTACCTCTTTCTTCGCTAGCCTCAATGCATCTTCCAAATGTTTAAGCTCCTGCTTTTCCACTGCCATGCACAGCCTGTTCTCGATCCCAGAGTTAAAAGGCATAGCTTCCCCTTTCTTGCCCATCCTCAGCCCTTCATCTAACTTTTCATTTGCTGATCTCACTCTTTCTCCTTCCTCCACCCTTAGTCTCTCAGCTAACCTAGCAGTCGAGGGAGTTATTCCCTTTCCATCATCCGTTCTCTGTCTTTCTATGGTCCTGGCCATTGAAGGAGTCACCCTTCCACTTTCATCAGCATCCCATCTTTCAGAAAGTGTAGCTGACGGATGCGTTACCTGTGTCTGTCTCATTACCACTGGAGTGGCCGTTGGAGAAAATGAAGGTTCGAGCTCAGTGTTGATATATCCTTCTGTCAGCAATAAAGGATAGCACCCATATGGGGGTGGTGCGGGTGGAATCCCCTGACCTTGCATTCTCAGCTCTTCTTCTGCAATTTTAACATTGTGGGCCTTTCCGCTCTTCTCACACATCCTCCACAATTCCAAAATAATTTAACGCTTTTCTACCTTTGATACCTTGTGCCTATTGACTTAGAAGGTAAACATGTTTTCTAACATTCCCTTAACATAGGTACTCACATTAGGCCAATAATTAAGCATTTTACCATTGGTTTCCCATAGCCATTCATGATGCTGTTTCAAAATCTTCACCATATGACCAGGAAGTACCTGACACAAGCATTTAAGTAAACTCTCCATACCATAGACCAGTCTAGCTTTAACAATCGTATTCCAAAAATCAACAATCTGAAATATGGAAGCCGAACCCACAGCACAAAATTTCAAACCAAGGAACCACTTCTTTTTCCTTCCTAATTTCCTAAAACTTCCCCACAATCACTCACCTCATTCGCTTTCACCACAATCACATCACTTAGCTATTCACTTGAAATTATACTTCCCAATCTTACACAAAAGACAGCATATTATCAAAAACACAATGCCGGCCCAAATATTCTTTACTTCTTTATCATCTCTTCATCACTTCTACAACATTCTAGACTACAATGTTGTCACTTTCAGACTACAGAAAGATACCCTTTGCTACTTCGACTAACCAAGAAAAGATAATAATAGACTTGGTGAACATATTGGTTTTGTGGGGCGAGGGCACAAACCTCATGGACAAGCAAAGTGAAGAGTGCCAAGGTTATACTCCAGAAAGGTATATACGGGTGGACCTTCCATAAAATGCCACCTCACCCTTAGGTGAGGCCTCCTGCTAACAAGACAAGAAAACCAAAGGGTGTCAGGGCACACCCTACAAAGGATGTATGGTTTGAAGATGCCACATTGTCCCGCTTAAAAGTAACAAACTAGTTAAAAATACTGAGGTGGACAGTGCAGTACATGGGATAATAGAATAAATAATAATAAGTAAAGGTACGGCCAGCTAGTGGCAGTGCAAGGGTAAGTGCAGACACCTAGTGCTGGTATTGGGACTGTAGGGATACAGAAAACAGTCCCAAGTGCGGGGGTTTCCAGGAAGGCAGTGCAGGTGTGCGACTGGCGGAGAGGGGAACTGGGCCCGAGATCAGAAGGTGGTGAAGTAACCAGTGGAGTTTCAATTTTGTATTCCGTATGTGCGGACTGGAAACCCCTAACATCTCGGAAAGCCTGGAGATCATGTCGGGGTTACCAAACATGTGGATGGACCTCTGATCTCTGTACCCAAAATAGGCCCACCTCTTAAGAAGGAAGTGCATGTTTGTCCGTTAAGCAAGTGTATTGTAAAAATTGCCAGAGGGGCTAGATGATGCCATATGGTCAAACTAGCCTGAGTTTCCCCGAACCACACAAACATTTCACATTACATATATTTTGGCAACAGTTAGCTCACTTCCACATATTTCGGTACAAAGTCATCCCCCCAAAGGTGATTTGTTAACCATATACAAAGAAATCGAATCCCCTTCAGTTCTCACACTCTCATTGGATACATTTATTTAACCACCAATCCCTTTAAACATACATTTGCATTATCTAATATTTACAGCACACCCCTTATCGGGATCTCTCTGCAGTAGGTTGTGATATCATTGCATGATTACACCTTTGCACAACAATCTTAATTTACTACAAGTTTCAACTGGTCGGGGACCTCTAACCCGGGTCGTGATGTATATGGCTTTTCCAAGGATACTCAACAATACGAGGAGGGAGGAGGGAGAGAAACAAACAAGTTTCCTTTGAACTGGCAATAAGCATCTTATCTGCCTGGACTTGCTGGAGTCCTAATTTCACGCTAATTTCTAATGACTACCATGTCTGTGCATATATGTTCAAGACTACTGCGTCCCCTCACAGTGGCCTCTCCATACGCAACTCTCCTTTCTTGCATGAGCATATGAAGATCTTTGCTTCCCATGTTTAGGCACTACGTGGCACACCACACAATTATATCGGTTTCATATTACATCGGCAGATCAGTCCTTATGTTGCTACGCTGTGCGAATCTAAAATGTATTAACATAAACACAAAGTAACACTAATAGTAACATTCTTGTTGCATTTTCATTAACTGCACTAGATACATGCTAAATCGCAACATCGTGCCAACATCAGCATTACCCCAGTCACCAACATGGCACGTGCAACACAACCTCTCCCATTGAGACCTTTATCGACCACCCCAACAGGATTGATGAAAACCTTTTTTTAGTAAATCAGTAATCAAATAAATAAGCAACAGCAACACAAGACTTTGGCGTAAGTGAACCACCCTCCCTCCTGGGTCCAGATCTCTTGTAACTACAGTAATACATGATTGTTAATGGAAGAGGGATAGTTTCAGCCCGGCAAAGGTCACACCTTGCAACTTTAATTGCTGACTGAAACAAACCCTCATTGTACAGTCTTTCAATGCCAGCTGCACTCTGCAGCACTTATTAGCTTTATCAGTAATCGCAGCACAGTGCAAGGCATTTCTTCAGGGTGAATATACTCGGCATTTCTTCAGGGTGAATATACTCCCTAAGGCTTCACACTCGCCTCAAGGCAGGCGAGAGGTCTAGTAATATGACAACATCCACCAGCTAAAGCCACCTTTCAGTAAAAGGCAATCACAGGAAAACACTCTTAGCTATGCCAAAACGGATATGTGTCAGAAGTGTGAACAGAGTGTGAAAAGAGAAAAATAATATGAGGCCGGGAAACCCAAAGGAACCATACTAAACAATTGTTACAAAGGAACATACAAAGTACTTTATTTTAAGGTCAATTAATGACAAAGTCAAATGACAGATCGGATAGCTATCGGCCCTCAGTACAACACAACGAACTTCAACAGGTCGATGTATTCAGTGAGAGACTGTACATTGGGACATTCAGGCTTTTCTACATTTCTCCAGCCTGTTGTCCAACCCCTTCGCGGGTTAACCATTCCATGAATGTATTACTGGTCTAGGGTCTCTGCCAGGTCAATCTTCTAATACATACATCAATATGCGCATAGATCAGTTCCGTTGATACAGGTAATCCATTTACATGCAGGTCAACAGAAGGACAAGGTCTCAGTTCACGACCCTAACAAGTGACCTGTAGGCAAGTTATACATTAGCTGTACGGAGGTCATGTCGACCAGATTCTGTTCGGAATGGCATCGTCCACCATTTTGATGTACAGGGTGACTTTTACACAGCAAGAGAACCTAAAATGGTGGTCTGATTCAAGATGGCAGCCTACATCAATTTCTAAGGTCAAGACCTTGCCATAGAGAGTTATTCGCGCATAGTTTTAAGCAACTTGGCGTAGGCCAATATACATACAATCGTTTACAATAGGAGGCATAATTTAATATCCAGTTTGACAAACCCTCCTTTTGGCCTATGCCAAGTGCCAAGACTACTTCTGATCTCCTTGCAAGTAACTCCATACGGCATCGTCCATACACCCTGAATCGCCGTCAGAGATATCTATGGCCATCAGGTCATTCACTAAGATCTCTTTTAACACATACTCCTTGGAAGTTTTATCCGGGGCATATACTTTTTGTCCTATCGTACTTATCGCCTGAGCACAACACCCCCCTAGAATCGAACATATACTAGGCAGACATTGGATACAACAACAAAGGAATAGCAGAACTCCCAAAATGATCAACAAAACTGAAAGTACCTTCCAACCCCAAGATCGCAAGAAATCCCAAAATCAAGCACTAAGATTCCAGTTCCCCTCGGGAACATGCACTTCTGAGCTAAGGACGTGCAGATTCTGAATTGCTTTGAAAATGGTTGGGGAGGAGTCTGGATCGAAAACACAGCAAGCAGACCCCACTAATTTACATACTCCACCACGTTCAGCCAAAATGACATCTAATGCCATCCGGTTCTGGAGTGCTACTAATCTTATCGCTTTCTGTTCTAATGTCATGTTATAGAGTATATCTGTGGTCCGGTTGATGGTTCTCTCCAGTACTCTCGCTAGTCTCCTGATGTCTTCGGAATTTGCTATCTGCCCCCAAAATGGCACAACTGATTTCGCTATATCTCCCATCACTTGTACGGGGGTATCACCATTCTCATCCCGTCGTGGACGAGCCTTTGAAACTTCCAAAGTGCTTGCTATGAATACCCCAGGTAACAGGATCCCTAAATAACAGGTTCCCTGCCAATCCCTGGGCAACCATGGAAATGATACATTACCACAAACGAAATAGACAGGTTCGACAGGTTGCAAATTTTTCCCCAGTCAAATTTGCAACGTTGGCACAGCCTTTAAAATCTCCCATGGACTGGGTACCATTCCTCTGTATGTAGAAAGAAACTGAATTGGGGCTATGGTTAACAGAGTAAGAAGGAGGCACAGCATCCTTATTGCCTATCGGAGCCATTTTAAAGGAAACCAAAGATTGGAAAGGACGAGATAGTCTATTAGAAGGCCTAATTTAAGCAACGTTGAGTTTACTCCTATTTGCGAAAAGCTAGCATCCCGGGGGAGTCGGAACACGTTTTTCAAAATTGTTCAAATTAGTTCCATCAAAATTCCCCAAGATGCTATCGTTCCAACGGCCAAAGAACAGCACTCTAAGAGAGGCATAACAAGCAGTTGTCAAAGGTAAAGGATGAATATACCAACCTAACTCCTTATCCCCGTGTTGCGGTAAATGCGAGCAGACCCAACAATTGGTTTTGTTAAAAATGGCATGTGTCGAATTCATAATCAGCATCATAGTATTATTGTGATACTTCTGTCTATGCTGAGAGTCCCTAGGTGACAGAGTATGCAAATGTACAAAAGGAGTAAAAACAGTAGGTACAATTTCAGTTTGCAAAAGAGGCTCTAGAGGATAAATCTCCTCGATGTACCAGCATCCTAAAGCAGTTACTATAAAAACCCCAATTATTATCATCAAAACACAGCAATACGTTTCCGGGGCTGTCAGGAATAAGGGCTGGTGCCGCCGGGGAGTAACTAAGTTTGCTTATTGAAGCATTGGTAAAGAGAACTACATTTCCCAGCATTCCGGGGAGGACCTGTAGTTCAGCGCAAGTTGCCGCGCGTTGCCAGCTGCAAGTAATGAAGGGCAGCATAAAGCCAACACGCTCGCAGCCGCAGGTGTGGCTTATTTTGTGTTCCTGGATGGGTGCGATCGGAGCGAGACGCGAGCGAAGCATTCCTTACAGCCCGTAAAACTTTGGAGCAATACGAAGCGGGCAAACTGGCTACAGCGTTTTCTTCAGACTCTGAGTGGTCCCGTGGGGCCGCTCAGAGCTCAGATAAGTAATGGGTACATTGCTCTGGTAAATACTGGAAGCAGGAGGAATGCGGGCGGGCTGGCTGACATTGGTTACGGCATTTTCTTCAGACTCCGAGCGGTCCCGTGGGGCTGCTCGGAACTCAGATAAGTCTTGGGCACATTACGAGTTTTATAGCAAAGTGTGTGTTTTCAGGATGTCGATGATTAATACTCGTGTGTTCAAATGCACACGACAGAGTGTGGACCATGTTTTGGATTGGTAAATCAGCAACATACAGTACAGGACATTCAGGGTTCAAGGCTGATTAGGCACACCAGTGTTCTGTGTCCCTGTCTTGGCACGTGTACATTATGGCCATATGTGTTCAGTGTTGCTTCAGCTTGCCCAACGGGCCATGTGTCATGTATTTCATGTATGGAATCTAATTCCATTGTTGGTGTTCATCTATGCTTGCTATATGTTTATCTTGTTACATGTTCACATGTATTAAGGTGTGTTTATACGATTTTGGAGGTAGGCTGGAGGCAAGATTCATAGCGCATAACCTATGTGTTTAGTTTAGGAAAAAAACTAGATAAGGAGGTTTTTTCCCTGTGCTTCCCCTTTCCTATCCACCTTAGGAATTCCCTAACCCTCTATCCGGTGTTCCTACATCCCTACCCTATCCACAACCTCTTCCTAACTCCTCTTCCCCCCATTGGCTGCCACGTGGTGTCCTGTGTCTATAATCAGGCGCTTGTGCCAACCACGGGTGGAGGGTCGAATTCATTCGGCTTCTGTGGTTCGGGGGAGAGTGTCGATTCCTCTCCTCCATTATTGTGTGCACATTGACATAATAAGCCACCCCCATACTGGGATACTAAAACCACGCAAGCCAAATGGATACGACTCCTCCGCCTTTAGCCGATGTGCTAAAGGCTCTTCAAGATATTCAGTTAGAATTAGCACAGGCACGCCAAGAGTCAGACAATTTAAAAGTACAAGTACAAGGTTTGATGGCTCAGCGAACCCCCTTGGAGGGGGCTAGTGGGTCTAATGTTAGAGAACCATCTACTAGTCAAAATTCTACCGTTATAGTTCAATCTCCTAGTAATGTACCGTTAGCGGCACCTGAACGGTTTTCTGGGGATCCTCGGAAGTATATGATGTTTCTTACACAATGTAGATTGCATTTTCTGTGCAAACCCATGGCGTTTGAGACCATTCAGGCCAGAACAGCATTTGTAATATCATACTTGACAGGGGATGCGGCGGCCTGGGCAATGCCCTTGGTTCAAAAGGATGATCCTTTGTTGTATAGTTGGGATGGGTTTTTGGCAGAATTTGGAAGGTTGTTTGATCGGCGGGAAGTGTCTTTGGCCCAAGATAAAGAATTATTAGGGTTGAAGCAGGGTACTAAAGATTTGGTAACGTACGTGACCCAATTTAATAGATTGGTGATTGAAACAGAATGGGCAGAGCCTAAACAGACAGTATTATTTTATCAAGGATTGAAGGATGAACTAAAGGATGCCATTGCTCAAGTGGAGCCGCAACCTAGAACATGTACAGCTATGATAGATTTGGCTTTGAGACTCGATCACAGATTGAACGAGAGAAGAGGTGAAAGAAAAAGACCGGAGGCTGTTTCATTTGCGAGACTAGATAGAAGTAGAGGAGGAAGGTTGAGCGAGGCGGAACCCATGCAGATTGGTAGTATCAGAGGACCTTTATCAACCGCGGAAAAAGAGCAGCGTAAAAGTAACAATCTATGTCTTTATTGTGGACAAGCAGGGCATTTTATCCGCAATTGCCCTAATACTCCTCAGAAAGGGGGCGGAGGAGACAAGAGCAAGAAGGAAACGGTAAAAGAGATGGGCCGGCCTTAGGGGGAACACAGGTGTCTGGCCCGAGTGAAGTAAGGTTCCCCAGATGGGTAGCAAACACGGTTGGAAGTAAAACCTCTCATTTTTATATCCTGGTGACATTATGTTTTGCGTTGTCCAAAAAAGAGGTATGGGCAATGGTGGATTCGGGGGCTACGGGAAATTTTGTAGACATTACTTTGGCTGAACAGTTAGGATTACCTGTGCAAGACAAGGAGAGGGTGGAAGGTGTGCAGTCAGTGGATGGTTCCCCATTGATATCCGGACCAATTCGGAAGCAGACTGAGAAATTGGAAATGATATATGCGGCAGGTCATAGAGAGGAAATCACATTTGATTTGATAGCAGCACCTCAGTTTGGTGTGATTCTGGGAATGCCTTGGTTGAAGGAACATAATCCAAGAATTGACTGGGCAAAGCAGATGTTGTGGTTCGAGGAACAGGAGTGTAAGGAACATATGTTATCAGAATCGGGACCGGCAGCATTGTTGGTGGAAAGGAAACTGGATATGCCAGTAGTGGGAGTGGTGGAAACAGAGATCCCTGCCCAGTATATGGAATTTGCTAAAGTTTTTGACAAAAAAGGAGCGGAACAACTACCACCGCATCGATCATATGATTGTGTAATCGACTTAGAGGAGGGGGCCAAGTTGCCTTGCAGTCGGATATATGCCCTCACTGAAACTGAAAACAAACATCTCAGAGAATATCTTGATGAGATGTTGGCTAAAGGGTTTATCCGACATTCAACTTCCCCTGTTTCTTCCCCCTTATTTTTCGTTCCCAAAAAAGAAGGCACGTTACGAACATGCATTGATTATCGTGCATTAAATAAGGTCACAATTAAGAATAGGTTTTCTTTACCTTTGATTTCTGTCTTGTTGGATCAAGTACGGTCCGCAAAGATTTACACTAAGTTTGATTTGAGAGGTGCCTATCACTTGATAAGAGTTAAGGAGGGTGATGAGTGGAAGACGGCCTTCAGAACTAAGTTTGGGTTGTTTGAGTACCTTGTAATGCCATTTGGCTTATGTAACGCTCCGGCGGCCTTTCAGTTTTTTATGCAAGAAGTATTGCGAGATTTCATTGACATTTTTGTTATTGTTTACATTGACGACATTTTGATATACTCAGATTCCCCAGAACAACATGTTGGACATGTACAGGCCGTGTTGAAGCGTCTGCAGGAATACCAACTGAGTGTAAAATTGGAGAAATGTGTATTCCATGTAAAACGGGTTGAATTTTTAGGATTTATTTTGACACCAGCAGGAGTGGTTATGGATCCCAAGAAAGTGCAGGCAGTAACTGAGTGGCCTTCCCCGCAGTGCATTAAAGAAATCCAATAATTCTTAGGGTTTGCCAATTTTTATCGGCGTTTCATTAGTAATTTCTCTAAGATAGTTTCTCCTATCACACAATTACTTCGGAAGGCAGTAAGATTTGTTTGGAATTCTGAGGCAGAAAGTGCTTTTAAAGAATTAAAGAAAGCCTTTACTACAGCACCCGTGTTAAGACATCCAAACACTGAGAAAGCTTTTCAGGTGGAGACAGATGCTAGCAATTTGGCCATAAGAGCTATATTGTCACAGAAAGAGGAAGATGGAATATGGCATCCAGTGGCGTTTTTCTCTAGAAAATTGACCAGTTGTGAGCAGAACTACTCCATTACTGATAAGGAATTGTTGGCCATTCGGGCAGCCTTTCTAGAATGGAGACATTATTTACTAGGGGCACGACATCAGGTGGTGGTGGTAACAGATCACAAGAACTTGCAATATTTTAAAACTGCACAAACCCTGAGCCAGAGACAACTGAGATGGTCCCAGTATTTTAATGAGTTTGATTTTGTGGTAACATTCAGACCCGGCAGTAAAAATGGGAAGGCGGATGCCTTATCCCGACAACAAAATACAGACAATCTAGTAGAAGAAGTCAAAACAATCATTGCACCAGAAAAAGTTATTGGAGCAGTCACTAAACACATAACTGATCAAATAAAGAAGGTGTTGTCACCAAGTCAAATGCAGAAGTGGAAAAATATGGATACAACACGGATGGTGCGGGAGGGGTTGCCTTACCATAATGGGCATTTGCACTTACCCACCAAAGAATTACAAGAAAAGGCGTTGTATTGGTGCCATAAGTCACCTTTAGCAGGACATGCTGGGCAAAGGAAAATGCAAATTATGTTAGAGAAGTACTTCTGGTGGCCTAAATTAAGAAAGGATGTGGAGAACTATTTATTGCACTGTGAGAATTGTGCGCGTAATAAGTCTGAGCATGTAAAAAAGAGAGGCCTCTTACAACCATTGGCCACACTTGAAAGAGCATGGACTCACCTGTCAATGGATTTCATTACTGACCTACCACCCGATAATCAGTTCAATACCATTTGGGTGGTGGTAGATTTTCTGTCCAAACAAGCCCATTTTGTTCCATGTGTGGGAATTCCGGGAGCGGGCAAGTTGGCAGAGTTGTTTTTGCAACATGTAGTCAGATTGCATGGTCTGCCAAAGAGCATTGTGTCGGATAGGGGCTCGCAGTTTACATCCAGGTTTTGGCGTGCTTTCTGTCGGATGTTGGGAATCAATTGTGCTCTGTCCACTAGCTATCATCCTCAAACCGATGGGCAGACCGAAAGAGTGAACCAGACATTGGAGCAATACCTGAGAGGTTACCCGGGGGATGGCAGAGAATCATGGGTGCAGGCACTGTGGTTGGCGGAGTTTACATATAATAACACTTTTCACAGTTCTTTGGGAATGGCACCTAATGAATGTATGGGCATGAACAAAACATGATACCAGAACAACTACCAAATATGGAAAATATGCCAGCGTTGCAAGAGCGAAAACAGTTGCTTCTTCAAGTCAGACAGAGGGCACGCACAAATTTGGAGAGAGCCAAAGAAGCATATAAAAAACAGGCGGATAAACATCGACAAGAGAGTCCGCAGTATCTAGTGGGGGATCGGGTTTGGTTATCAACACGCAATCTTTCATTGGTAGGATCACGTAAATGTATGCCTCGGTTTATTGGTCCTTATGAAATATGTAAGTGTGTATCAAATACTGCTATGAAATTGCGTTTGCCAAAGACTGTGCCGGTACATCCGGTATTTCATGTATCTTTACTTAAACCTGCAGCTCCCGGAATGAAAACCAAACGGCCTCCACCCATTGTACAAGATGGACAAGAGGAATACAAGGTTAAAAGGATTTTGGACGTGAAAAGGAAGAAGACGCATCTATGGTACCTCATTCAATGGGTAGGTTACGGACCAGAAGACTGTTCATGGGAACCAGCAGAGGCCGTACATGCCCCCGGATTGGTGAAATTATTTCATTTTAGACATCCAGAAAAACCTGGTCCTGGAAAGAGGCCTGGGAGAGGAGGTAATGTCAGGAATAAGGGCTGGTGCCGCCGGGGAGTAACTAAGTTTGCTTATTGAAGCATTGGTAAAGAGAACTACATTTCCCAGCATTCCGGGGAGGACCTGTAGTTCAGCGCAAGTTGCCGCGCGTTGCCAGCTGCAAGTAATGAAGGGCAGCATAAAGCCAACACGCTCGCAGCCGCAGGTGTGGCTTATTTTGTGTTCCTGGATGGGTGCGGTCGGAGCGAGACGCGAGCGAAGCGTTCCTTACAGCCCGTAAAACTTTGGAGCAATACGAAGCGGGCGAACTGGCTACAGCGTTTTCTTCAGACTCTGAGTGGTCCCGTGGGGCCGCTCAGAGCTCAGATAAGTAATGGGTACATTACTCTGGTAAATACTGGAAGCAGGAGGAATGTGGGCGGGCTGGCTGACATTGGTTACGGCATTTTCTTCAGACTCCGAGTGGTCCCGTGGGGCTGCTCGGAACTCAGATAAGTCTTGGGCACATTACGAGTTTTATAGCAAAGTGTGTGTTTTCAGGATGTCGATGATTAATACTCGTGTGTTCAAATGCACACGACAGAGTGTGGACCATGTTTCGGATTGGTAAATCAGCAACATACAGTACAGGACATTCAGGGTTCAAGGCTGATTAGGCACACCAGTGTTCTGTGTCCCTGTCTTGGCACGTGTACATTATGGCCATATGTGTTCAGTGTTGCTTCAGCTTGCCCAACGGGCCATGTGTCATGTATTTCATGTATGGAATCTAATTCCATTGTTGGTGTTCATCTATGCTTGCTATATGTTTATCTTGTTACATGTTCACACGTATTAAGGTGTGTTTATACGATTTTGGAGGTAGGCTGGAGGCAAGATTAATAGCGCATAACCTATGTGTTTAGTTTAGGAAAAAAACTAGATAAGGAGGTTTTTTCCCTGTGCTTCCCCTTTCCTATCCACCTTAGGAATTCTCTAACCCTCTATCCGGTGTTCCTACATCCCTACCCTATCCACAACCTCTTCCTAACTCCTCTTCCCCCCATTGGCTGCCACGTGGTGTCCTGTGTCTATAATCAGGCGCCTGTGCCAACCACGGGTGGAGGGTCGAATTCATTCGGCTTCTGTGGTTCGGGGGAGAGTGTCGATTCCTCTCCTCCTTTATTGTGTGCACATTGACAGGGGCCCAGGCACATTGTTCATTGTCCAAGTTAGTCACCCCCTTATTTACAAGTCCAATACGGGCAGTAGCGCTGGCAGGCATCGTAGTCTTCGGATGGAAACCCCAATGTTCGTTGCTGGCGACCCCCCGGTCGCGCGGCTTCTTATTCCTTCCCCAACCCTAGCCGACAGAACCCCCTTTCTCAAATTTGGGCAAAAGCAAGCCCTTAATGATCCTTTCCTTTTCTTGAATGCATAGTCGAACCGTGCTGTAGGTCTATTTTCTCCGCTGAAGATTATATATGGTGCTTCCCTGCACTGTTTGATCCGGAAATAAGGCAACGTCACTTCCTGAGGGAAGCAACGTATCAGAGGCAACGGAAGTTGCAGAATTCGAAGCAATGGTTTCCGGAAATGACTTTTCCAAAGAGTGTGGAGACAAAATGGATGGTTCCCCAAGCCCCACGGGCTCAGAGAGATTCTCCGACTCACTCACAGTGCTATTTTCTGCTTTAGGATCATCGATTGCAGCGCTAGCGAGGGGTTCCGTTTATTCTGTAACGTGCAGCGTTGGGTGAGGAAGTTTCTTGACATGCGTCGCATGTATCCAGTTCTTCTTTCCAGCCACTCGCACTGCCGTTTGGGTGACCAACAAGACCTGGAATGGTCCCCGCCAGCGAGGCGCGAGGCAAGAAGACCACTGGTATGCTCTCACCAGGACCCAGCTTCTAGGCCGGATATTGTGTCCTGGGCCCTCGTAATGTACAGGTAAAGCTGATCGTACCTGATGATAAATGAAATACAGATTTTTAGTCAACTGGTTACAGTAGTCTGAAAGCAATACATTCTCAACACTTCTCAGTGCTTTAGGTTTCGGAAGACCCCAAATATTGGCAGGCCTCCCCATCACCACCTCAAATGGAGAGAGCCCAGTCTTAGTTTGAGGGGTAGTGTACATGGCTAGTAACACGATCGGTAAGGCGTCCGGCCATTTTAGTTTGGTACCGGCACACGTCTTAGCGAGTTTGTTCTTTAGGATACCGTTATGTCTCTCTACCAACCCGGCACTTTGAGGATGTCTAGCCGAATGAAATCGCTTATCAATATGTAGTGTATATCTGTAAAATTACAGCAGCAACAAAATGTGGACTATTGTCCGACCAAATGACTCTTGGCAACCCAAACCGCGGGAAGTATTCGTTTATCATAATTTTCGCAGTGGTCATGGCTGTAGCATCTTTGACAGGGAAAGCCTCAACCCATTTACTAAAGGCACAAATGACCACAAGGACATATTTTAAGCTATTGCACCGCTCCATCTCAATAAAATCAAAATTAATCACTTCAAACGGAACAGAAGGAGGCCCAAAGCTACCCCTTGGAGTTACCGTCCCCTTCCCCACATTGTGCTGTAGGCAAATCATGCAATTTTTGACATAATGCTGAGCAATTTTTGAAATCTTATCATTTACCCAGACTTTCTCTAACATTTTCGTAATCTGTTGAGCACACACATGTGTGGGACCGTGTGCCATAGTGACCATCATGACTATGTAGGCATTAGGAAGTAACCATTTCCCTTCAATTGTGTCCACCCAACACCCACCATCATCTAATTTCCCCAAGCCTTCAGCCCATTTCTTAGATTCTTCCATTGTGGCATCAGCTTGGATATCCTGCACAGACCCAATATCCTCGTCCATTACATAGACATCCCTAGTTTCTCTTAGACCATACATTTCTGTGCGAAGATCTGTGGCAGTTTGTCTGGCTATCTGATCAGCGAAAGCATTCCCTTTTCCTACATCGTCTGTGATCTTGCGATGTGCTGCGCATTTCATGATCACTAACTGACTAGCGAGCGCGAGCGCCGAGAGCAATTGTACTATCAGGGGGCTATGCTGAATCTTGGTCCCATGTGAAGTTAGTTACCCTCTCTCTGACCAAAGTCTCCCAAAGTTGTGAGCCACCCCAAAAGCATACTGACTATCAGTATATATATCCACTGTTAGCCCTTCGGAAAGCTCACAAGCTCGGGTTAACGCTAGAATCTCTGCGGCCTGCGCGGAGTTAGGTGTAATTCGCTTGGTCACTACAACCGTGCTCAATGTAGTGACTGCATAAGCAGCTGTGGATGTACCATCCGGACGTTTGAAACATGAGTCATCACAAAATAGCTCCCCTTGCGCATTATCCAAAGGAGTGTCCTTAAGATCAATTCTGCGCTTCGTTTCTTGTTTAGTAGTAAACAGGCAGTCATGTGACTCATCATCACCGCAAACAGTATTTTGCGGGAAAGGTAGGAGTTCAGCCGGATTAAGAACACAACAACTCCTAATTTGTATGTGGGGAGCAAACAAAATTAATTCATATCTCGTCAATCGTGCGGAAGTGAGGTGTTGCATTTGGGTTTTGTTCAATAGAACATCTACAGAGTGAGGCACCATCAGGGTTAAATCATGGCCTAGGACCATTCCCTCACTCTGTTTTACAGGCGCGGCAGCAGCAGCAACAGCTCGCAAACGTCTTGGCAAAGCGCATGTGACAGGATCAAGGGCGTAAGAGTAGTAACCGCACAGACTATTCTTCACTCCATGTTCCTGCGTTAATACAGCCAAAGCACGTCCATCACATTCATGCACAAACAACACAAAGGCCTTGTTGTAATTTGGTGTGCCCAACACCGGTGCAGAGCATAATGCAGTCTTGCGAAGCTCAAATGATTGTTGATGTTCCGATTTCCATGGCAATGGCGAAGAAATGCCCTTCTTTGTCAAAGCCAACATCGGTTTTATCACTAGTGAAAAGTTCGGGATCCATAACCTACAGTAAGAAGACATACCTACTAAGGCTCTGACTTTCTTCTGTGTACTTGGGACAGACATGCCAGAAATGTGTTTTATTCTTTCAGGTGTCAATCTTCTTCCCTCCTTTGACAGGAGGTAGCCTAAATAGGCGACCTCCTGGCAACAATATTGAAACTTTTTAAGCAAAGCTTTGTGACCATGCTTAGCTAGATGGATGAGCAACAATACAGTGCCCTCTTTACAAGAGCTCTCAGAATCTGCTGCTAAAAGCAAGTTGTCAACATACTGAAGCAGCGTACAAGTAGGGGGTAATTCAAGAGTATCAAGTTGTTCTTTCAAGGCCCTACTATAAATGCTAGGACTCTCGGTGTAACCTTGAGGAGCACTAGTAAATGTGAACGAGCGTCCCCCTAAGGTGAACGCGAACAAATATCTACTGTCCTTGTGTATAGGAATACTGAAGAAAGCATTCTTCAGGTCCACAACACTGAAGTAAGCAGCCGTAGCTGGAATCATAGTTAATATCGTTGTCACATCAGGCACAATTGGAAATTGTGGAGCGACAACTCTATTGATGGCACGCGAATCAATTATAAAACGAAACAGAATAGCATTATCGCCTTTTTTGTACACGGGCAGGATCGGACTATTGCACAAACTTCCTGTAATCTCCTCAATCACCGCAAAATGCACAAAATCGGAAACAATGCTCTTCAAAGCTTGCTCACCTTCAACCGAGATCTTATACTGCGGAATACGTGGCAGCTTAATACCATGTTTCAAGACTATTCTAACAAGCTCAATCTGTAGAACACCGACATCATTGTTGTCGGCCGCCCACAAACACCCCGGGACATTACTGAATTCTGGTGGCAAAGGTCTAGTCAAAAATTGTGAAACAGAAAACTGCTGTGGTGAAATCGTCAAACGCACTCCACCAGATGAACAATGAATTACCGCATTTCATTCCTTCAACAGATTCAACCCCAACAAATTCTCTCCACAATTCGAAGTCAAAAGAAATGGACAATGGTCCGTAAAGGGACCCAAAGAAATAGGCACCGGCGAAGAAACCTGGACAAATGACTGGTGTGCCAGAAAACCCTACGGAGACATTGGTTTGCCCTGACAGTTGAATGTTTGGAACCCGAGAATGATAAATGGAGCACTTCTGTGCTCCAGTGTCTATCAAGAACTGATGTTTCCTATTTCCCACTACCATTTCGACGTAGGTACCGTTCCGACTAACGGGAATAGGTGTAGGTTCCAAACCCTGCTCCGGGCAATCCTAACGAAACAGAATATCATCAGAAGGAAGCTCCTCAGAGAGGTAAGCAGCAGATGGGTGATCGAATATGTTTCTAGTATCCACACTCGAAGTCTGATTGTCCTGTGAAAAAGGTTGCTGAGGATCCTGCGAAAACTGACCGCTACCAGGGCCCCCCACCCTGGGGCGACCTCTGGGTCATCTACCCATACTCCCAAATGTGTAATTCGACCTCTGTCTAAGGACGGGGCATTGTGCACGCCAATGACCCTCCTGGCGACAATAGGCACACTGGTTAATGTTCACAGGACCCAAGGGCACATTCCCTTGGGGAACATACTGACCTCTAATCTGCGAACTACCCCCTCTGGGGCCTCTAACAAATTGTTGTAACAATACTTTAGTATTGTCATGATCTCTGCTTCCAAAAGGTCAGGGTTTTCCCAACTCCCTTGGAAGCAGATCCATAACCCAGGTTCCGAGTGCCAACCAGTCCCAATTGGGACCTTTTGGACCCAGTCCTGGCGCCAGTGGCACCAGGCTCATAAATATGCCCAGTCCCAGCGCTGGAAGCGCCGGGCTCATAATGCTTGGGTGGACTTACCTGCAGCAGACCATGCTGCTTACTTGCCTGCCAGTTGAGCCTCTGATCCTCTTCTGTTTGGAACTACTTTTCCTGTTGGGTGGGGCAGGAGCCACTCCCTAGATTCAGAACACTGGAACTCTTCTGGAAAGCAGGAACTCTTTTCTTACCTAGGCGTGGCTGTGGAAGGAGACACCTAAGCACTACAGGAGGCTATTTAAACCACACCCGATGGATGAATCTTGCTTTGCGTTATTCTGCATCCTCTGCAGCAGAACGCTCATCGTGTCTTCTGCATCTGATCCTGGGCCTAAGGAAAAAGGCTTACCATCCTGAATCCAGTCTTCAGCAACACCTATAAAGACAAGAAAGAACAGGTTAGCATTACGGTCTTCAGTGACAGCTCTTCACTTACCTGGTCCATCGGCTGTCACCAACGCCTCGCGCTGCATTCCGGCATCTGAAAGACAAAGGCTTACCTACTCTTCGTGCGCTCCGGAGGTCTTCACACTGCATTCCGGCATCTGAAAGACAAAAGCTTACCAACTCTTTGCACGCTCCGGAGGCCTTCGGCGTTGCATCGCGCATCTGAAAGACAAAACAAGGTGCGTTTAAAGACATTGGGGAACTTTAATACTCACGTGCCATTACTCCTTTCCACATCTAACCCAGTGGGTATTCCGGCACCCTGCAGCCGCTCCGAACTTGTACCTGCAAAATAAAAAGACAGTTAGAGCGCATTGTGAAGCAGGCAACAAGCGCTTACTTACGTGCTTCCAGGCGCTTCTATTCATCACACGGGCTCCATCTTCAACTCACTTCAGCCCGTCATCCGCCATCGCCGGAACGCTGCAAAACAAGAAACATCATTACTAAAGACTTTAAAGACATTAGAATTACTCGAAACTTACCGTTCGTGCAGTAAACGACGGACAGCAGTCCTCTGAAGTCAAGAGGCCTGCTCCCCTTATCCAGTGAAGAAACTGGTTACAGCACCCTGCCCCGAGGCAGATGGAGAGCATGGCGTTCACTTACCTAAGGTGAGAGCGTTAACCTTTGGGGTTCTACAGGAGAAGAGAAAGGGAAGAAGAGAGAGACATTCAATAACCCAGTTCCTTAATCCCATATTTTCTATCTGCAGACATCTTACCCTTCGAGTCAGACATACAGTTCACAGAGGTCCAGCCCAAAGAGCCAGCCGTGTGTTACACATCACCTTTGAAGATACGGTATACGCCCAGTTAAGACCGGAGCCTCTACGGGAATCAGGTGAGCGTTACAGAACGAAAAGCCTACCACAAAACGCCCGTCCAGGCGCTATGGAAACCTCGGATACCGACCAGCTAGCCCAGTTACTTGGGGAACTAAGGGCAGAAGTGCATGCAGCCCGTCAGGAAACGAACGCTCTAAGAAGGGAACTGATTATTTCCAAGGAGCGAACAGATGATCTCGCTAGACAATTGCTACAGTCACAAGCCGGACAGACCCTGTTACCCGCATCTGGGGGAAATCTTCCTTCTACATCCTCTATGAATCCAGTGCAGATCAACCTACCTGGGAATGTACCTCTGGCTCCGCCCGAACGATTTTCTGGTGACCCAAAGAGGTTTGCAGTATTTATCAATCAGTGCCGGTTGCATTTCTTATACCGGCTAGCAGCCTTTCCAACTGATCAAGCTAAAGTAGCTTTCGTGCTTTCGTACCTTAGTGGCAATGCGGCAGACTGGTCGATCCCTCTAGTAAATCAAGATGATCCGGTCCTCCATGATTTTCAAGCTTTTCAACTCAGTATGGAAAAACTGTTCGCAAGACATTCACAGGGGCAGGCCTTGGACAATGAGCTTCTTTCGTTGAGACAAGGTGATCAAGACCTTTTGGCTTATATTGCGTCTTTCAACAGACTGATAGTGGAAACTCAATGGCCTGAGGACAAAAGGATTACGCTGTTTTATAGAGGTCTACGTGGAGAGCTCAAAGATGTCTTAGCCCAAGTAGTGAATCCCCCACAAGATTGTTCGGACTATATAGACTTAGTCGTTCAAATAGATCACAGACTGCAGAACAGGAAGGCCGATCGTTCCAAGTTTGATGCTCGAGTATTTTCCAAACCGCCAACTCCTTCCAAAGGAGTAGACTCCGGGGAACCCATGCAAATAGGGGGTCTGAAAGGTCCTCTAACACAAAAGGAGCGGGAAAGGAGAAAACAGTTGCAATTATGCCTCTATTGCGGAAACTCAGGGCACTTTCTTCGAGACTGTCCGGTGAAACCTGCCAAGAAGGCAGTAGAAGCTGCAGTTACCAAAGTTACAAACTCTGAGCAGGGAAACGACCTCGCCCGACAAGAATAGAGGTCCTCTTGCCGAGCGTGAAAACCAGTTCCGTGACCTCGCATTTCGTGATACCTATGGTCCTCATTAGCCCTGATAATCCGGATCGATTACATGCAATTGAAGCTTACGTCGACAGCGGTGCCATCGGCAATTATGTGGATCATGAAATGGTTTTGAGGATGAATCTAACTCTTTGTCCCAAGGCTGTAAAGGACGTCATTACTACGGTGGATGGTACGGAGATAGCCTCCGGGCCAGTAACGCATACCACTCAAGAGGTGACGCTAGTAAGTCAAGATGGACACCATGAGAAGATCGTGTTCGATGTGATCAAGGCCCCTCAGTTTCAGATTATTCTAGGAATACCTTGGTTAAAGAAATACAATCCTCTGATCGATTGGCGAGCAAGAACGGTCCAGTTTCCAGAACGTGTCTCTACTTGTCACCCTCCACCTGGTGTTGCACTGGCAGCAATTTCTTCAGAGACTCCCCAGTTACCTCCCGAATACCTAGAATACCAAGATGTTTTCCGGAAGGATCAGGCTAACTCTCTACCTCCTCATAGGTCTTATGACTGCCAGATAGACCTGATACCTGGATCTACTCCTCCTTGTAGTAGAATTTATGCCCTCACCGAGCCTGAGAACCTTCACCTTCGACAATACCTGGATCAATACCTGGCAAATGGGTTTATTCGTCCTTCCAAGTCCCCTGCTTCTTCAGCTTTGTTCTTCGTTCCAAAAAAGGAAGGAGACCTTAGAACTTGTATAGATTATCGCTCCCTGAACCAGATCACCGTTAAGAATAGATATCCGTTACCTTTGATCCCTGAACTCCTGGACCAAGTCAGAAAAGCATGCATATATACAAAGCTGGATTTTAGAGGAGCTTACCACTTGGTACGAGTAAAAGAGGGCGATGAATGGAAGACGGCCTTCCGCACCAATTATGGGCTATTTGAATATCAGGTCATGCCCTTTGGACTTTGCAATGCCCCGGCCGCCTTTCAATATTTTATGAACGATGTCCTCAGAGAGCTCATAGATGTGTGTGTTGTTGTTTACATTGACGACATCCTCGTTTATTCTTCATCGGAATCTGAACATCGGAAACACGTGAAAATGGTCCTCGAAAGATTGCGTCAACACAAACTTTTCGCTAAGTTGGAAAAATGTGTTTTCAACGTGACTGAAGTTGAATTCTTGGGATTCATATTATCACCTGGCGGAGTGCGTATGGATTCAAAGAAGGTCGATGCAGTTCTCAAATGGCCATCACCATCCTCCGTAAAAGGTGTGCAAAGCATGTTAGGCTTCGCTAACTTTTACCGCAGGTTTATCCCCGAATTCTCTCGAATAGTCCAGCCCATCACTGCCTTGTTAAAGAAAAACAAACGTTTTGAATGGTCTACCGAGGCGGAACAGGCTTTCCAGGATTTGAAGACTAAATTTATCTCTGCACCAATCTTAAAACACCCTCGCCCCGAACTCCCCTACATCGTGGAAACTGATGCTTCAAGCCTTGCCATGGGGGCAGTTCTATCACAAAAGGACCCGGTAACCAATCAGTTGCATCCCGTGGCATTTTGGTCCCGCAAATTCTCGCCTCCTGAAATCAATTACACGATTACTGACAAGGAACTTCTGGCTATCAAGTCTGCCTTTAAGGCTTGGCGGCATTATCTGCTGGGGGCCCGACACACCGTTACTGTGATTACGGATCACCGAAACCTGCAATATTTGAAAACCGCAAAAGCCCAATCCTCTAGACAACTCTGTTGGGCATTATTCTTTGCCGAGTTTGACTTCATAATTACCTATCGACCTGGTACAAAGAACGGTAAAGCTGATGCCCTTTCTCGGATGGGAGTGGAAGAACACTTGATCAACCCTAAACCTGTACCAATCATTCCCGAACAAAGAATTCTGGGTGTAATCGCCACAGAATCCATAGAGGAAGTTAAGGATAAAGCCAGGCAACTTGTAACTCCAGCAGACATACAGAATTGGCATCTGCAGGGAAAGGACTTTGCAGTAAAGGACAACTTATTGTATTTCCAAGAACGATTATACCTACCCAGTACAGATTTACAGAAAAAAGTAATCTCTTGTTATCACGATTCTTTAATGGAAGGACATCCCGGTATAGCCAAGACCTCAGAAAAGATCAAGCGCTACTTCTGGTGGCCGTCTTGGAAAAAAGATATCAGAGACTTTATAATGTCCTGTGGAGTATGCGCCCAAAACAAGAGTCAAAAGGAAAGACCAGCAGGCCTCTTACGCCCTATTGACATCCCACCTCGCCCTTGGCATACGCTTTCTATGGACTTCATCACCGATCTACCTCCATGCTCCAGATACAATACGATTCTAGTAATCGTGGACTTATTCTCCAAGATGGCGCATTTCATTCCGCTCAAAGGCTTGCCAACAGCAGCAACTCTGGCCCGAGAATTTCTCGAAAACATCGTCCGACTGCACGGTTTTCCTTCGGTTCTAATTTCGGATCGAGGTAGTCAATTTATTTCTCATTTTTGGCGAAGTTGCTGTCGGTCGGCTCAAATTGATGTGAGACTATCGACCAGTCACCACCCTCAGACCGACGGACAAACCGAGAGGACCAATCAAACTCTGGAACAGTATTTACGCTGCATGCTGCAACAAACTGAAAAAACTTGGAAAGACATCCTTTGGATAGCCGAATATGCCTACAATAACTCTGTCCATTCGGGAACTGGGAAAACCCCGTTTTTTCTTTTGTACGGCAGTCACCCTCGAACCTCGGAATTGGATCCCCTCCAAGATCTTGAAACACCAGCAGTAGACTACCTGCATTCTACAATCACCCAAGCCTTTAAGGAAGCTGTTTCTCAACTTCAAAGGGCTAAAGAACAATACAAGAAAGGAGCAGATCAACATCGGAAGGAAGCCCCTCAATATCAAGTAGGGGATCAAGTCTGGTTATCCACCAAATATCTACCTCTAAAAGGGCCACGCACATTCAACCCAAGATACCTTGGTCCCTATTCCATCACTACCATAGTAAACCCAGTAGCGGTCAAGTTGGACTTGCCCCCGCACATGAAGACACATCCGGTCTTCCACGTCTCTCTATTAAAACCTGTGCAACCTCAAACCCGACTAACTAAATCTCCAAAACCTATCCTAGTTGATGGAGAACTCGAGTTTGAAGTCAAAAGCATTCTGGACTCCAAGATCTCCAAATCTAAACTATTTTACCTAATTGACTGGAAAGGCTACGGCCCCAAGAGAGATCCTGGGAACCTGCTGAATATGTCCACGCTCCTCGCCTAATGAAAAGATTTCACCGAACATTTCCTGACAAGCCAAAACCCCCGGAGAAGCCCGGTTTGGGAGGGGCCTTGAAGGGGGGTACTGTCATGATCTCTGCTTCCAAAAGGTGAGGGTTTTCCCAACTCCCTTGGAAGCAGATCCATAACCCAGGTTCCGAGTGCCAACCAGTCCCAATTGGGACCTTTTGGACCCAGTCCTGGCGCCAGTGGCACCAGGCTCATAAATATGCCCAGTCCCAGCGCTGGAAGCGCCGGGCTCATAATGCTTGGGTGGACTTACCTGCAGCAGACCATGCTGCTTATTTGCCTGCCAGTTGAGCCTCTGATCCTCTTCTGTTTGGAACTACTTTTCCTGTTGGGTGGGGCAGGAGCCACTCCCTAGATTCAGAACACTGGAACTCTTCTGGAAAGCAGGAACTCTTTTCTTACCTAGGCGTGGCTGTGGAAGGAGACACCTAAGCACTACAGGAGGCTATTTAAACCACACCCGATGGATGAATCTTGCTTTGCGTTATTCTGCATCCTCTGCAGCAGAACGCTCATCGTGTCTTCTGCATCTGATCCTGGGCCTAAGGAAAAAGGCTTACCATCCTGAATCCAGTCTTCAGCAACACCTATAAAGACAAGAAAGAACAGGTTAGCATTACGGTCTTCAGTGACAGCTCTTCACTTACCTGGTCCATCGGCTGTCACCAACGCCTCGCGCTGCATTCCGGCATCTGAAAGACAAAGGCTTACCTACTCTTCGTGCGCTCCGGAGGTCTTCACACTGCATTCCGGCATCTGAAAGACAAAAGCTTACCAACTCTTTGCACGCTCCGGAGGCCTTCGGCGCTGCATCCCGCATCTGAAAGACAAAACAAGGTGCGTTTAAAGACATTGGGGAACTTTAATACTCACGTGCCATTACTCCTTTCCACATCTAACCCAGTGGGTATTCCGGCACCCTGCAGCCGCTCCGAACTTGTACCTGCAAAATAAAAAGACAGTTAGAGCGCATTGTGAAGCAGGCAACAAGCGCTTACTTACGTGCTTCCAGGCGCTTCTATTCATCACACGGGCTCCATCTTCAACTCACTTCAGCCCGTCATCCGCCATCGCCGGAACCCTGCAAAACAAGAAACATCATTACTAAAGACTTTAAAGACATTAGAATTACTCGAAACTTACCGTTCGTGCAGTAAACGACGGACAGCAGTCCTCTGAAGTCAAGAGGCCTGCTCCCCTTATCCAGTGAAGAAACTGGTTACAGCACCCTGCCCCGAGGCAGATGGAGAGCATGGCGTTCACTTACCTAAGGTGAGAGCGTTAACCTTTGGGGTTCTACAGGAGAAGAGAAAGGGAAGAAGAGAGAGACATTCAATAACCCAGTTCCTTAATCCCATATTTTCTATCTGCAGACATCTTACCCTTCGAGTCAGACATACAGTGCACAGAGGTCCAGCCCAAAGAGCCAGCCGTGTGTTACACATCACCTTTGAAGATACGGTATACGCCCAGTTAAGACCGGAGCCTCTACGGGAATCAGGTGAGCGTTACAGAACGAAAAGCCTACCACAAAACGCCCGTCCAGGCGCTATGGAAACCTCGGATACCGACCAGCTAGCCCAGTTACTTGGGGAACTAAGGGCAGAAGTGCATGCAGCCCGTCAGGAAACGAACGCTCTAAGAAGGGAACTGATTATTTCCAAGGAGCGAACAGATGATCTCGCTAGACAATTGCTACAGTCACAAGCCGGACAGACCCTGTTACCCGCATCTGGGGGAAATCTTCCTTCTACATCCTCTATGAATCCAGTGCAGATCAACCTACCTGGGAATGTACCTCTGGCTCCGCCCGAACGATTTTCTGGTGACCCAAAGAGGTTTGCAGTATTTATCAATCAGTGCCGGTTGCATTTCTTATACCGGCTAGCAGCCTTTCCAACTGATCAAGCTAAAGTAGCTTTCGTGCTTTCGTACCTTAGTGGCAATGCGGCAGACTGGTCGATCCCTCTAGTAAATCAAGATGATCCGGTCCTCCATGATTTTCAAGCTTTTCAGCTCAGTATGGAAAAACTGTTCGCAAGACATTCACAGGGGCAGGCCTTGGACAATGAGCTTCTTTCGTTGAGACAAGGTGATCAAGACCTTTTGGCTTATATTGCGTCTTTCAACAGACTGATAGTGGAAACTCAATGGCCTGAGGACAAAAGGATTACGCTGTTTTATAGAGGTCTACGTGGAGAGCTCAAAGATGTCTTAGCCCAAGTAGTGAATCCCCCACAAGATTGTTCGGACTATATAGACTTAGTCGTTCAAATAGATCACAGACTGCAGAACAGGAAGGCCGATCGTTCCAAGTTTGATGCTCGAGTATTTTCCAAACCGCCAACTCCTTCCAAAGGAGTAGACTCCGGGGAACCCATGCAAATAGGGGGTCTGAAAGGTCCTCTAACACAAAAGGAGCGGGAAAGGAGAAAACAGTTGCAATTATGCCTCTATTGCGGAAACTCAGGGCACTTTCTTCGAGACTGTCCGGTGAAACCTGCCAAGAAGGCAGTAGAAGCTGCAGTTACCAAAGTTACAAACTCTGAGCAGGGAAACGACCTCGCCCGACAAGAATAGAGGTCCTCTTGCCGAGCGTGAAAACCAGTTCCGTGACCTCGCATTTCGTGATACCTATGGTCCTCATTAGCCCTGATAATCCGGATCGATTACATGCAATTGAAGCTTACGTCGACAGCGGTGCCATCGGCAATTATGTGGATCATGAAATGGTTTTGAGGATGAATCTAACTCTTTGTCCCAAGGCTGTAAAGGACGTCATTACTACGGTGGATGGTACGGAGATAGCCTCCGGGCCAGTAACGCATACCACTCAAGAGGTGACGCTAGTAAGTCAAGATGGACACCATGAGAAGATCGTGTTCGATGTGATCAAGGCCCCTCAGTTTCAGATTATTCTAGGAATACCTTGGTTAAAGAAATACAATCCTCTGATCGATTGGCGAGCAAGAACGGTCCAGTTTCCAGAATGTGTCTCTACTTGTCACCCTCCACCTGGTGTTGCACTGGCAGCAATTTCTTCAGAGGCTCCCCAGTTACCTCCCGAATACCTAGAATACCAAGATGTTTTCCGGAAGGATCAGGCTAACTCTCTACCTCCTCATAGGTCTTATGACTGCCAGATAGACCTGATACCTGGATCTACTCCTCCTTGTAGTAGAATTTATGCCCTCACCGAGCCTGAGAACCTTCACCTTCGACAATACCTGGATCAATACCTGGCAAATGGGTTTATTCGTCCTTCCAAGTCCCCTGCTTCTTCAGCTTTGTTCTTCGTTCCAAAAAAGGAAGGAGACCTTAGAACTTGTATAGATTATCGCTCCCTGAACCAGATCACCGTTAAGAATAGATATCCGTTACCTTTGATCCCTGAACTCCTGGACCAAGTCAGAAAAGCATGCATATATACAAAGCTGGATCTTAGAGGAGCTTACCACTTGGTACGAGTAAAAGAGGGCGATGAATGGAAGACGGCCTTCCGCACCAATTATGGGCTATTTGAATATCAGGTCATGCCCTTTGGACTTTGCAATGCCCCGGCCGCCTTTCAATATTTTATGAACGATGTCCTCAGAGAGCTCATAGATGTGTGTGTTGTTGTTTACATTGACGACATCCTCGTTTATTCTTCATCGGAATCTGAACATCGGAAACACGTGAAAATGGTCCTCGAAAGATTGCGTCAACACAAACTTTTCGCTAAGTTGGAAAAATGTGTTTTCAACGTGACTGAAGTTGAATTCTTGGGATTCATATTATCACCTGGCGGAGTGCGTATGGATTCAAAGAAGGTCGATGCAGTTCTCAAATGGCCATCACCATCCTCCGTAAAAGGTGTGCAAAGCATGTTAGGCTTCGCTAACTTTTACCGCAGGTTTATCCCCGAATTCTCTCGAATAGTCCAGCCCATCACTGCCTTGTTAAAGAAAAACAAACGTTTTGAATGGTCTACCGAGGCGGAACAGGCTTTCCAGGATTTGAAGACTAAATTTATCTCTGCACCAATTTTAAAACACCCTCGCCCCGAACTCCCCTACATCGTGGAAACTGATGCTTCAAGCCTTGCCATGGGGGCAGTTCTATCACAAAAGGACCCGGTAACCAATCAGTTGCATCCCGTGGCATTTTGGTCCCGCAAATTCTCGCCTCCTGAAATCAATTACACGATTACTGACAAGGAACTTCTGGCTATCAAGTCTGCCTTTAAGGCTTGGCGGCATTATCTGCTGGGGGCCCGACACACCGTTACTGTGATTACGGATCACCGAAACCTGCAATATTTGAAAACCGCAAAAGCCCAATCCTCTAGACAACTCTGTTGGGCATTATTCTTTGCCGAGTTTGACTTCATAATTACCTATCGACCTGGTACAAAGAACGGTAAAGCTGATGCCCTTTCTCGGATGGGAGTGGAAGAACACTTGATCAACCCTAAACCTGTACCAATCATTCCCGAACAAAGAATTCTGGGTGTAATCGCCACAGAATCCATAGAGGAAGTTAAGGATAAAGCCAGGCAACTTGTAACTCCAGCAGACATACAGAATTGGCATCTGCAGGGAAAGGACTTTGCAGTAAAGGACAACTTATTGTATTTCCAAGAACGATTATACCTACCCAGTACAGATTTACAGAAAAAAGTAATCTCTTGTTATCACGATTCTTTAATGGAAGGACATCCCGGTATAGCCAAGACCTCAGAAAAGATCAAGCGCTACTTCTGGTGGCCGTCTTGGAAAAAAGATATCAGAGACTTTATAATGTCCTGTGGAGTATGCGCCCAAAACAAGAGTCAAAAGGAAAGACCAGCAGGCCTCTTACGCCCTATTGACATCCCACCTCGCCCTTGGCATACGCTTTCTATGGACTTCATCACCGATCTACCTCCATGCTCCAGATACAATACGATTCTAGCAATCGTGGACTTATTCTCCAAGATGGCGCATTTCATTCCGCTCAAAGGCTTGCCAACAGCAGCAACTCTGGCCCGAGAATTTCTCGAAAACATCGTCCGACTGCACGGTTTTCCTTCGGTTCTAATTTCGGATCGAGGTAGTCAATTTATTTCTCATTTTTGGCGAAGTTGCTGTCGGTCGGCTCAAATTGATGTGAGACTATCGACCAGTCACCACCCTCAGACCGACGGACAAACCGAGAGGACCAATCAAACTCTGGAACAGTATTTACGCTGCATGCTGCAACAAACTGAAAAAACTTGGAAAGACATCCTTTGGATAGCCGAATATGCCTACAATAACTCTGTCCATTCGGGAACTGGGAAAACCCCGTTTTTTCTTTTGTACGGCAGTCACCCTCGAACCTCGGAATTGGATCCCCTCCAAGATCTTGAAACACCAGCAGTAGACTACCTGCATTCTACAATCACCCAAGCCTTTAAGGAAGCTGTTTCTCAACTTCAAAGGGCTAAAGAACAATACAAGAAAGGAGCAGATCAACATCGGAAGGAAGCCCCTCAATATCAAGTAGGGGATCAAGTCTGGTTATCCACCAAATATCTACCTCTAAAAGGGCCACGCACATTCAACCCAAGATACCTTGGTCCCTATTCCATCACTACCATAGTAAACCCAGTAGCGGTCAAGTTGGACTTGCCCCCGCACATGAAGATACATCCGGTCTTCCACGTCTCTCTATTAAAACCTGTGCAACCTCAAACCCGACTAACTAAATCTCCAAAACCTATCCTAGTTGATGGAGAACTCGAGTTTGAAGTCAAAAGCATTCTGGACTCCAAGATCTCCAAATCTAAACTATTTTACCTAATTGACTGGAAAGGCTACGGCCCCAAGAGAGATCCTGGGAACCTGCTGAATATGTCCACGCTCCTCGCCTAATGAAAAGATTTCACCGAACATTTCCTGACAAGCCAAAACCCCCGGAGAAGCCCGGTTTGGGAGGGGCCTTGAGGGGGGGTACTGTCATGATCTCTGCTTCCAAAAGGTGAGGGTTTTCCCAACTCCCTTGGAAGCAGATCCATAACCCAGGTTCCGAGTGCCAACCAGTCCCAATTGGGACCTTTTGGACCCAGTCCTGGCGCCAGTGGCACCAGGCTCATAAATATGCCCAGTCCCAGCGCTGGAAGCGCCGGGCTCATAATGCTTGGGTGGACTTACCTGCAGCAGACCATGCTGCTTATTTGCCTGCCAGTTGAGCCTCTGATCCTCTTCTGTTTGGAACTACTTTTCCTGTTGGGTGGGGCAGGAGCCACTCCCTAGATTCAGAACACTGGAACTCTTCTGGAAAGCAGGAACTCTTTTCTTACCTAGGCGTGGCTGTGGAAGGAGACACCTAAGCACTACAGGAGGCTATTTAAACCACACCCGATGGATGAATCTTGCTTTGCGTTATTCTGCATCCTCTGCAGCAGAACGCTCATCGTGTCTTCTGCATCTGATCCTGGGCCTAAGGAAAAAGGCTTACCATCCTGAATCCAGTCTTCAGCAACACCTATAAAGACAAGAAAGAACAGGTTAGCATTACGGTCTTCAGTGACAGCTCTTCACTTACCTGGTCCATCGGCTGTCACCAACGCCTCGCGCTGCATTCCGGCATCTGAAAGACAAAGGCTTACCTACTCTTCGTGCGCTCCGGAGGTCTTCACACTGCATTCCGGCATCTGAAAGACAAAAGCTTACCAACTCTTTGCACGCTCCGGAGGCCTTCGGCGCTGCATCCCGCATCTGAAAGACAAAACAAGGTGCGTTTAAAGACATTGGGGAACTTTAATACTCACGTGCCATTACTCCTTTCCACATCTAACCCAGTGGGTATTCCGGCACCCTGCAGCCGCTCCGAACTTGTACCTGCAAAATAAAAAGACAGTTAGAGCGCATTGTGAAGCAGGCAACAAGCGCTTACTTACGTGCTTCCAGGCGCTTCTATTCATCACACGGGCTCCATCTTCAACTCACTTCAGCCCGTCATCCGCCATCGCCGGAACCCTGCAAAACAAGAAACATCATTACTAAAGACTTTAAAGACATTAGAATTACTCGAAACTTACCGTTCGTGCAGTAAACGACGGACAGCAGTCCTCTGAAGTCAAGAGGCCTGCTCCCCTTATCCAGTGAAGAAACTGGTTACAGCACCCTGCCCCGAGGCAGATGGAGAGCCTGGCGTTCACTTACCTAAGGTGAGAGCGTTAACCTTTGGGGTTCTACAGGAGAAGAGAAAGGGAAGAAGAGAGAGACATTCAATAACCCAGTTCCTTAATCCCATATTTTCTATCTGCAGACATCTTACCCTTCGAGTCAGACATACAGTGCACAGAGGTCCAGCCCAAAGAGCCAGCCGTGTGTTACACATCACCTTTGAAGATACGGTATACGCCCAGTTAAGACCGGAGCCTCTACGGGAATCAGGTGAGCGTTACAGAACGAAAAGCCTACCACAAAACGCCCGTCCAGGCGCTATGGAAACCTCGGATACCGACCAGCTAGCCCAGTTACTTGGGGAACTAAGGGCAGAAGTGCATGCAGCCCGTCAGGAAACGAACGCTCTAAGAAGGGAACTGATTATTTCCAAGGAGCGAACAGATGATCTCGCTAGACAATTGCTACAGTCACAAGCCGGACAGACCCTGTTACCCGCATCTGGGGGAAATCTTCCTTCTACATCCTCTATGAATCCAGTGCAGATCAACCTACCTGGGAATGTACCTCTGGCTCCGCCCGAACGATTTTCTGGTGACCCAAAGAGGTTTGCAGTATTTATCAATCAGTGCCGGTTGCATTTCTTATACCGGCTAGCAGCCTTTCCAACTGATCAAGCTAAAGTAGCTTTCGTGCTTTCGTACCTTAGTGGCAATGCGGCAGACTGGTCGATCCCTCTAGTAAATCAAGATGATCCGGTCCTCCATGATTTTCAAGCTTTTCAGCTCAGTATGGAAAAACTGTTCGCAAGACATTCACAGGGGCAGGCCTTGGACAATGAGCTTCTTTCGTTGAGACAAGGTGATCAAGACCTTTTGGCTTATATTGCGTCTTTCAACAGACTGATAGTGGAAACTCAATGGCCTGAGGACAAAAGGATTACGCTGTTTTATAGAGGTCTACGTGGAGAGCTCAAAGATGTCTTAGCCCAAGTAGTGAATCCCCCACAAGATTGTTCGGACTATATAGACTTAGTCGTTCAAATAGATCACAGACTGCAGAACAGGAAGGCCGATCGTTCCAAGTTTGATGCTCGAGTATTTTCCAAACCGCCAACTCCTTCCAAAGGAGTAGACTCCGGGGAACCCATGCAAATAGGGGGTCTGAAAGGTCCTCTAACACAAAAGGAGCGGGAAAGGAGAAAACAGTTGCAATTATGCCTCTATTGCGGAAACTCAGGGCACTTTCTTCGAGACTGTCCGGTGAAACCTGCCAAGAAGGCAGTAGAAGCTGCAGTTACCAAAGTTACAAACTCTGAGCAGGGAAACGACCTCGCCCGACAAGAATAGAGGTCCTCTTGCCGAGCGTGAAAACCAGTTCCGTGACCTCGCATTTCGTGATACCTATGGTCCTCATTAGCCCTGATAATCCGGATCGATTACATGCAATTGAAGCTTACGTCGACAGCGGTGCCATCGGCAATTATGTGGATCATGAAATGGTTTTGAGGATGAATCTAACTCTTTGTCCCAAGGCTGTAAAGGACGTCATTACTACGGTGGATGGTACGGAGATAGCCTCCGGGCCAGTAACGCATACCACTCAAGAGGTGACGCTAGTAAGTCAAGATGGACACCATGAGAAGATCGTGTTCGATGTGATCAAGGCCCCTCAGTTTCAGATTATTCTAGGAATACCTTGGTTAAAGAAATACAATCCTCTGATCGATTGGCGAGCAAGAACGGTCCAGTTTCCAGAATGTGTCTCTACTTGTCACCCTCCACCTGGTGTTGCACTGGCAGCAATTTCTTCAGAGACTCCCCAGTTACCTCCCGAATACCTAGAATACCAAGATGTTTTCCGGAAGGATCAGGCTAACTCTCTACCTCCTCATAGGTCTTATGACTGCCAGATAGACCTGATACCTGGATCTACTCCTCCTTGTAGTAGAATTTATGCCCTCACCGAGCCTGAGAACCTTCACCTTCGACAATACCTGGATCAATACCTGGCAAATGGGTTTATTCGTCCTTCCAAGTCCCCTGCTTCTTCAGCTTTGTTCTTCGTTCCAAAAAAGGAAGGAGACCTTAGAACTTGTATAGATTATCGCTCCCTGAACCAGATCACTGTTAAGAATAGATATCCGTTACCTTTGATCCCTGAACTCCTGGACCAAGTCAGAAAAGCATGCATATATACAAAGCTGGATCTTAGAGGAGCTTACCACTTGGTACGAGTAAAAGAGGGCGATGAATGGAAGACGGCCTTCCGCACCAATTATGGGCTATTTGAATATCAGGTCATGCCCTTTGGACTTTGCAATGCCCCGGCCGCCTTTCAATATTTTATGAACGATGTCCTCAGAGAGCTCATAGATGTGTGTGTTGTTGTTTACATTGACGACATCCTCGTTTATTCTTCATCGGAATCTGAACATCGGAAACACGTGAAAATGGTCCTCGAAAGATTGCGTCAACACAAACTTTTCGCTAAGTTGGAAAAATGTGTTTTCAACGTGACTGAAGTTGAATTCTTGGGATTCATATTATCACCTGGCGGAGTGCGTATGGATTCAAAGAAGGTCGATGCAGTTCTCAAATGGCCATCACCATCCTCCGTAAAAGGTGTGCAAAGCATGTTAGGCTTCGCTAACTTTTACCGCAGGTTTATCCCCGAATTCTCTCGAATAGTCCAGCCCATCACTGCCTTGTTAAAGAAAAACAAACGTTTTGAATGGTCTACCGAGGCGGAACAGGCTTTCCAGGATTTGAAGACTAAATTTATCTCTGCACCAATCTTAAAACACCCTCACCCCGAACTCCCCTACATCGTGGAAACTGATGCTTCAAGCCTTGCCATGGGGGCAGTTCTATCACAAAAGGACCCGGTAACCAATCAGTTGCATCCCGTGGCATTTTGGTCCCGCAAATTCTCGCCTCCTGAAATCAATTACACGATTACTGACAAGGAACTTCTGGCTATCAAGTCTGCCTTTAAGGCTTGGCGGCATTATCTGCTGGGGGCCCGACACACCGTTACTGTGATTACGGATCACCGAAACCTGCAATATTTGAAAACCGCAAAAGCCCAATCCTCTAGACAACTCTGTTGGGCATTATTCTTTGCCGAGTTTGACTTCATAATTACCTATCGACCTGGTACAAAGAACGGTAAAGCTGATGCCCTTTCTCGGATGGGAGTGGAAGAACACTTGATCAACCCTAAACCTGTACCAATCATTCCCGAACAAAGAATTCTGGGTGTAATCGCCACAGAATCCATAGAGGAAGTTAAGGATAAAGCCAGGCAACTTGTAACTCCAGCAGACATACAGAATTGGCATCTGCAGGGAAAGGACTTTGCAGTAAAGGACAACTTATTGTATTTCCAAGAACGATTATACCTACCCAGTACAGATTTACAGAAAAAAGTAATCTCTTGTTATCACGATTCTTTAATGGAAGGACATCCCGGTATAGCCAAGACCTCAGAAAAGATCAAGCGCTACTTCTGGTGGCCGTCTTGGAAAAAAGATATCAGAGACTTTATAATGTCCTGTGGAGTATGCGCCCAAAACAAGAGTCAAAAGGAAAGACCAGCAGGCCTCTTACGCCCTATTGACATCCCACCTCGCCCTTGGCATACGCTTTCTATGGACTTCATCACCGATCTACCTCCATGCTCCAGATACAATACGATTCTAGTAATCGTGGACTTATTCTCCAAGATGGCGCATTTCATTCCGCTCAAAGGCTTGCCAACAGCAGCAACTCTGGCCCGAGAATTTCTCGAAAACATCGTCCGACTGCACGGTTTTCCTTCGGTTCTAATTTCGGATCGAGGTAGTCAATTTATTTCTCATTTTTGGCGAAGTTGCTGTCGGTCGGCTCAAATTGATGTGAGACTATCGACCAGTCACCACCCTCAGACCGACGGACAAACCGAGAGGACCAATCAAACTCTGGAACAGTATTTACGCTGCATGCTGCAACAAACTGAAAAAACTTGGAAAGACATCCTTTGGATAGCCGAATATGCCTACAATAACTCTGTCCATTCGGGAACTGGGAAAACCCCGTTTTTTCTTTTGTACGGCAGTCACCCTCGAACCTCGGAATTGGAACCCCTCCAAGATCTTGAAACACCAGCAGTAGACTACCTGCATTCTACAATCACCCAAGCCTTTAAGGAAGCTGTTTCTCAACTTCAAAGGGCTAAAGAACAATACAAGAAAGGAGCAGATCAACATCGGAAGGAAGCCCCTCAATATCAAGTAGGGGATCAAGTCTGGTTATCCACCAAATATCTACCTCTAAAAGGGCCACGCACATTCAACCCAAGATACCTTGGTCCCTATTCCATCACTACCATAGTAAACCCAGTAGCGGTCAAGTTGGACTTGCCCCCGCACATGAAGATACATCCGGTCTTCCACGTCTCTCTATTAAAACCTGTGCAACCTCAAACCCGACTAACTAAATCTCCAAAACCTATCCTAGTTGATGGAGAACTCGAGTTTGAAGTCAAAAGCATTCTGGACTCCAAGATCTCCAAATCTAAACTATTTTACCTAATTGACTGGAAAGGCTACGGCCCCAAGAGAGATCCTGGGAACCTGCTGAATATGTCCACGCTCCTCGCCTAATGAAAAGATTTCACCGAACATTTCCTGACAAGCCAAAACCCCCGGAGAAGCCCGGTTTGGGAGGGGCCTTGAGGGGGGGTACTGTCATGATCTCTGCTTCCAAAAGGTGAGGGTTTTCCCAACTCCCTTGGAAGCAGATCCATAACCCAGGTTCCGAGTGCCAACCAGTCCCAATTGGGACCTTTTGGACCCAGTCCTGGCGCCAGTGGCACCAGGCTCTTAAATATGCCCAGTCCCAGCGCTGGAAGCGCCGGGCTCATAATGCTTGGGTGGACTTACCTGCAGCAGACCATGCTGCTTATTTGCCTGCCAGTTGAGCCTCTGATCCTCTTCTGTTTGGAACTACTTTTCCTGTTGGGTGGGGCAGGAGCCACTCCCTAGATTCAGAACACTGGAACTCTTCTGGAAAGCAGGAACTCTTTTCTTACCTAGGCGTGGCTGTGGAAGGAGACACCTAAGCACTACAGGAGGCTATTTAAACCACACCCGATGGATGAATCTTGCTTTGCGTTATTCTGCATCCTCTGCAGCAGAACGCTCATCGTGTCTTCTGCATCTGATCCTGGGCCTAAGGAAAAAGGCTTACCATCCTGAATCCAGTCTTCAGCAACACCTATAAAGACAAGAAAGAACAGGTTAGCATTACGGTCTTCAGTGACAGCTCTTCACTTAACTGGTCCATCGGTTGTCACCAACGCCTCGCGCTGCCTTCCGGCATCTGAAAGACAAAGGCTTACCTACTCTTCGTGCGCTCCGGAGGTCTTCACACTGCATTCCGGCATCTGAAAGACAAAAGCTTACCAACTCTTCGCACGCTCCGGAGGCCTTCGGCGCTGCATCCCGCATCTGAAAGACAAAACAAGGTGCGTTTAAAGACATTGGGGAACTTTAATACTCACGTGCCATTACTCCTTTCCACATCTAACCCAGTGGGTATTCCGGCACCCTGCAGCCGCTCCGAACTTGTACCTGCAAAATAAAAAGACAGTTAGAGGGCATTGTGAAGCAGGCAACAAGCGCTTACTTACGTGCTTCCAGGCGCTTCTATTCATCACACGGGCTCCATCTTCAACTCACTTCAGCCCGTCATCCGCCATCGCCGGAACCCTGCAAAACAAGAAACATCATTACTAAAGACTTTAAAGACATTAGAATTACTCGAAACTTACCGTTCGTGCAGTAAACGACGGACAGCAGTCCTCTGAAGTCAAGAGGCCTGCTCCCCTTATCCAGTGAAGAAACTGGTTACAGCACCCTGCCCCGAGGCAGATGGAGAGCACGGCGTTCACTTACCTAAGGTGAGAGCGTTGACCTTTGGGGTTCTACAGGAGAAGAGAAAGGGAAGAAGAGAGAGACATTCAATAATCCAGTTCCTTAATCCCATATTTTCTATCTGCAGACATCTTACCCTTCGAGTCAGACATACAGTGCACAGAGGTCCAGCCCAAAGAGCCAGCCGTGTGTTACACATCACCTTTGAAGATACGCTATACGCCCAGTCAAGACCGGCGCCTCTACGGGAATCAGGCGAGCGTTACAGACCGCAAAGCCTACCACAAAACTCCCGTCCAGGCGCTATGGAAACCTCAGATACCGACCAGCTAGCCCAGTTACTTGGGGAACTAAGGGCAGAAGTGCATGCAGCCCGTCAGGAAACGAACGTTCTAAGAAGAGAACTGATTATTTCCAAGGAGCGAACAGATGATCTCGCTAGACAATTGCTACAGTCACAAGCCGGACAGACCCCGTTACCCGCATCTGGGGGAAATCTTCCTTCTACATCCTCTATGAATCCAGTGCAGATCAACCTACCTGGGAATGTACCTCTGGCTCCGCCCGAACGATTTTCTGGTGACCCAAAGAGGTTTGCAGTATTTATCAATCAGTGCCGGTTGCATTTCTTATACCGGCTAGCAGCCTTTCCAACTGATCAAGCTAAAGTAGCTTTCGTGCTTTCGTACCTTAGTGGCAATGCGGCAGACTGGTCGATCCCTCTAGTAAATCAAGATGATCCGGTCCTCCATGATTTTCAAGCTTTTCAGCTCAGTATGGAAAAACTGTTCGCAAGACATTCACAGGGGCAGGCCTTGGACAATGAGCTTCTTTCGTTGAGACAAGGTGATCAAGACCTTTTGGCTTATATTGCGTCTTTCAACAGACTGATAGTGGAAACTCAATGGCCTGAGGACAAAAGGATTACGCTGTTTTATAGAGGTCTACGTGGAGAGCTCAAAGATGTCTTAGCCCAAGTAGTGAATCCCCCACAAGATTGTTCGGACTATATAGACTTAGTCGTTCAAATAGATCACAGACTGCAGAACAGGAAGGCCGATCGTTCCAAGTTTGATGCTCGAGTATTTTCCAAACCGCCAACTCCTTCCAAAGGAGTAGACTCCGGGGAACCCATGCAAATAGGGGGTCTGAAAGGTCCTCTAACACAAAAGGAGCGGGAAAGGAGAAAACAGTTGCAATTATGCCTCTATTGCGGAAACTCAGGGCACTTTCTTCGAGACTGTCCGGTGAAACCTGCCAAGAAGGCAGTAGAAGCTGCAGTTACCAAAGTTACAAACTCTGAGCAGGGAAACGACCTCGCCCGACAAGAATAGAGGTCCTCTTGCCGAGCGTGAAAACCAGTTCCGTGACCTCGCATTTCGTGATACCTATGGTCCTCATTAGCCCTGATAATCCGGATCGATTACATGCAATTGAAGCTTACGTCGACAGCGGTGCCATCGGCAATTATGTGGATCATGAAATGGTTTTGAGGATGAATCTAACTCTTTGTCCCAAGGCTGTAAAGGACGTCATTACTACGGTGGATGGTACGGAGATAGCCTCCGGGCCAGTAACGCATACCACTCAAGAGGTGACGCTAGTAAGTCAAGATGGACACCATGAGAAGATCGTGTTCGATGTGATCAAGGCCCCTCAGTTTCAGATTATTCTAGGAATACCTTGGTTAAAGAAATACAATCCTCTGATCGATTGGCGAGCAAGAACGGTCCAGTTTCCAGAATGTGTCTCTACTTGTCACCCTCCACCTGGTGTTGCACTGGCAGCAATTTCTTCAGAGACTCCCCAGTTACCTCCCGAATACCTAGAATACCAAGATGTTTTCCGGAAGGATCAGGCTAACTCTCTACCTCCTCATAGGTCTTATGACTGCCAGATAGACCTGATACCTGGATCTACTCCTTCTTGTAGTAGAATTTATGCCCTCACCGAGCCTGAGAACCTTCACCTTCGACAATACCTGGATCAATACCTGGCAAATGGGTTTATTCGTCCTTCCAAGTCCCCTGCTTCTTCAGCTTTGTTCTTCGTTCCAAAAAAGGAAGGAGACCTTAGAACTTGTATAGATTATCGCTCCCTGAACCAGATCACTGTTAAGAATAGATATCCGTTACCTTTGATCCCTGAACTCCTGGACCAAGTCAGAAAAGCATGCATATATACAAAGCTGGATCTTAGAGGAGCTTACCACTTGGTACGAGTAAAAGAGGGCGATGAATGGAAGACGGCCTTCCGCACCAATTATGGGCTATTTGAATATCAGGTCATGCCCTTTGGACTTTGCAATGCCCCGGCCGCCTTTCAATATTTTATGAACGATGTCCTCAGAGAGCTCATAGATGTGTGTGTTGTTGTTTACATTGACGACATCCTCGTTTATTCTTCATCGGAATCTGAACATCGGAAACACGTGAAAATGGTCCTCGAAAGATTGCGTCAACACAAACTTTTCGCTAAGTTGGAAAAATGTGTTTTCAACGTGACTGAAGTTGAATTCTTGGGATTCATATTATCACCTGGCGGAGTGCGTATGGATTCAAAGAAGGTCGATGCAGTTCTCAAATGGCCATCACCATCCTCCGTAAAAGGTGTGCAAAGCATGTTAGGCTTCGCTAACTTTTACCGCAGGTTTATCCCCGAATTCTCTCGAATAGTCCAGCCCATCACTGCCTTGTTAAAGAAAAACAAACGTTTTGAATGGTCTACCGAGGCGGAACAGGCTTTCCAGGATTTGAAGACTAAATTTATCTCTGCACCAATCTTAAAACACCCTCGCCCCGAACTCCCCTACATCGTGGAAACTGATGCTTCAAGCCTTGCCATGGGGGCAGTTCTATCACAAAAGGACCCGGTAACCAATCAGTTGCATCCCGTGGCATTTTGGTCCCGCAAATTCTCGCCTCCTGAAATCAATTACACGATTACTGACAAGGAACTTCTGGCTATCAAGTCTGCCTTTAAGGCTTGGCGGCATTATCTGCTGGGGGCCCGACACACCGTTACTGTGATTACGGATCACCGAAACCTGCAATATTTGAAAACCGCAAAAGCCCAATCCTCTAGACAACTCTGTTGGGCATTATTCTTTGCCGAGTTTGACTTCATAATTACCTATCGACCTGGTACAAAGAACGGTAAAGCTGATGCCCTTTCTCGGATGGGAGTGGAAGAACACTTGATCAACCCTAAACCTGTACCAATCATTCCCGAACAAAGAATTCTGGGTGTAATCGCCACAGAATCCATAGAGGAAGTTAAGGATAAAGCCAGGCAACTTGTAACTCCAGCAGACATACAGAATTGGCATCTGCAGGGAAAGGACTTTGCAGTAAAGGACAACTTATTGTATTTCCAAGAACGATTATACCTACCCAGTACAGATTTACAGAAAAAAGTAATCTCTTGTTATCACGATTCTTTAATGGAAGGACATCCCGGTATAGCCAAGACCTCAGAAAAGATCAAGCGCTACTTCTGGTGGCCGTCTTGGAAAAAAGATATCAGAGACTTTATAATGTCCTGTGGAGTATGCGCCCAAAACAAGAGTCAAAAGGAAAGACCAGCAGGCCTCTTACGCCCTATTGACATCCCACCTCGCCCTTGGCATACGCTTTCTATGGACTTCATCACCGATCTACCTCCATGCTCCAGATACAATACGATTCTAGTAATCGTGGACTTATTCTCCAAGATGGCGCATTTCATTCCGCTCAAAGGCTTGCCAACAGCAGCAACTCTGGCCCGAGAATTTCTCGAAAACATCGTCCGACTGCACGGTTTTCCTTCGGTTCTAATTTCGGATCGAGGTAGTCAATTTATTTCTCATTTTTGGCGAAGTTGCTGTCGGTCGGCTCAAATTGATGTGAGACTATCGACCAGTCACCACCCTCAGACCGACGGACAAACCGAGAGGACCAATCAAACTCTGGAACAGTATTTACGCTGCATGCTGCAACAAACTGAAAAAACTTGGAAAGACATCCTTTGGATAGCCGAATATGCCTACAATAACTCTGTCCATTCGGGAACTGGGAAAACCCCGTTTTTTCTTTTGTACGGCAGTCACCCTCGAACCTCGGAATTGGATCCCCTCCAAGATCTTGAAACACCAGCAGTAGACTACCTGCATTCTACAATCACCCAAGCCTTTAAGGAAGCTGTTTCTCAACTTCAAAGGGCTAAAGAACAATACAAGAAAGGAGCAGATCAACATCGGAAGGAAGCCCCTCAATATCAAGTAGGGGATCAAGTCTGGTTATCCACCAAATATCTACCTCTAAAAGGGCCACGCACATTCAACCCAAGATACCTTGGTCCCTATTCCATCACTACCATAGTAAACCCAGTAGCGGTCAAGTTGGACTTGCCCCCGCACATGAAGATACATCCGGTCTTCCACGTCTCTCTATTAAAACCTGTGCAACCTCAAACCCGACTAACTAAATCTCCAAAACCTATCCTAGTTGATGGAGAACTCGAGTTTGAAGTCAAAAGCATTCTGGACTCCAAGATCTCCAAATCTAAACTATTTTACCTAATTGACTGGAAAGGCTACGGCCCCAAGAGAGATCCTGGGAACCTGCTGAATATGTCCACGCTCCTCGCCTAATGAAAAGATTTCACCGAACATTTCCTGACAAGCCAAAACCCCCGGAGAAGCCCGGTTTGGGAGGGGCCTTGAGGGGGGGTACTGTCATGATCTCTGCTTCCAAAAGGTGAGGGTTTTCCCAACTCCCTTGGAAGCAGATCCATAACCCAGGTTCCGAGTGCCAACCAGTCCCAATTGGGACCTTTTGGACCCAGTCCTGGCGCCAGTGGCACCAGGCTCTTAAATATGCCCAGTCCCAGCGCTGGAAGCGCCGGGCTCATAATGCTTGGGTGGACTTACCTGCAGCAGACCATGCTGCTTATTTGCCTGCCAGTTGAGCCTCTGATCCTCTTCTGTTTGGAACTACTTTTCCTGTTGGGTGGGGCAGGAGCCACTCCCTAGATTCAGAACACTGGAACTCTTCTGGAAAGCAGGAACTCTTTTCTTACCTAGGCGTGGCTGTGGAAGGAGACACCTAAGCACTACAGGAGGCTATTTAAACCACACCCGATGGATGAATCTTGCTTTGCGTTATTCTGCATCCTCTGCAGCAGAACGCTCATCGTGTCTTCTGCATCTGATCCTGGGCCTAAGGAAAAAGGCTTACCATCCTGAATCCAGTCTTCAGCAACACCTATAAAGACAAGAAAGAACAGGTTAGCATTACGGTCTTCAGTGACAGCTCTTCACTTAACTGGTCCATCGGTTGTCACCAACGCCTCGCGCTGCCTTCCGGCATCTGAAAGACAAAGGCTTACCTACTCTTCGTGCGCTCCGGAGGTCTTCACACTGCATTCCGGCATCTGAAAGACAAAAGCTTACCAACTCTTCGCACGCTCCGGAGGCCTTCGGCGCTGCATCCCGCATCTGAAAGACAAAACAAGGTGCGTTTAAAGACATTGAGGAACTTTAATACTCACGTGCCATTACTCCTTTCCACATCTAACCCAGTGGGTATTCCGGCACCCTGCAGCCGCTCCGAACTTGTACCTGCAAAATAAAAAGACAGTTAGAGGGCATTGTGAAGCAGGCAACAAGCGCTTACTTACGTGCTTCCAGGCGCTTCTATTCATCACACGGGCTCCATCTTCAACTCACTTCAGCCCGTCATCCGCCATCGCCGGAACCCTGCAAAACAAGAAACATCATTACTAAAGACTTTAAAGACATTAGAATTACTCGAAACTTACCGTTCGTGCAGTAAACGACGGACAGCAGTCCTCTGAAGTCAAGAGGCCTGCTCCCCTTATCCAGTGAAGAAACTGGTTACAGCACCCTGCCCCGAGGCAGATGGAGAGCACGGCGTTCACTTACCTAAGGTGAGAGCGTTGACCTTTGGGGTTCTACAGGAGAAGAGAAAGGGAAGAAGAGAGAGACATTCAATAATCCAGTTCCTTAATCCCATATTTTCTATCTGCAGACATCTTACCCTTCGAGTCAGACATACAGTGCACAGAGGTCCAGCCCAAAGAGCCAGCCGTGTGTTACACATCACCTTTGAAGATACGGTATACGCCCAGTCAAGACCGGCGCCTCTACGGGAATCAGGTGAGCGTTACAGACCGCAAAGCCTACCACAAAACTCCCGTCCAGGCGCTATGGAAACCTCAGATACCGACCAGCTAGCCCAGTTACTTGGGGAACTAAGGGCAGAAGTGCATGCAGCCCGTCAGGAAACGAACGTTCTAAGAAGAGAACTGATTATTTCCAAGGAGCGAACAGATGATCTCGCTAGACAATTGCTACAGTCACAAGCCGGACAGACCCCGTTACCCGCATCTGGGGGAAATCTTCCTTCTACATCCTCTATGAATCCAGTGCAGATCAACCTACCTGGGAATGTACCTCTGGCTCCGCCCGAACGATTTTCTGGTGACCCAAAGAGGTTTGCAGTATTTATCAATCAGTGCCGGTTGCATTTCTTATACCGGCTAGCAGCCTTTCCAACTGATCAAGCTAAAGTAGCTTTCGTGCTTTCGTACCTTAGTGGCAATGCGGCAGACTGGTCGATCCCTCTAGTAAATCAAGATGATCCGGTCCTCCATGATTTTCAAGCTTTTCAGCTCAGTATGGAAAAACTGTTCGCAAGACATTCACAGGGGCAGGCCTTGGACAATGAGCTTCTTTCGTTGAGACAAGGTGATCAAGACCTTTTGGCTTATATTGCGTCTTTCAACAGACTGATAGTGGAAACTCAATGGCCTGAGGACAAAAGGATTACGCTGTTTTATAGAGGTCTACGTGGAGAGCTCAAAGATGTCTTAGCCCAAGTAGTGAATCCCCCACAAGATTGTTCGGACTATATAGACTTAGTCGTTCAAATAGATCACAGACTGCAGAACAGGAAGGCCGATCGTTCCAAGTTTGATGCTCGAGTATTTTCCAAACCGCCAACTCCTTCCAAAGGAGTAGACTCCGGGGAACCCATGCAAATAGGGGGTCTGAAAGGTCCTCTAACACAAAAGGAGCGGGAAAGGAGAAAACAGTTGCAATTATGCCTCTATTGCGGAAACTCAGGGCACTTTCTTCGAGACTGTCCGGTGAAACCTGCCAAGAAGGCAGTAGAAGCTGCAGTTACCAAAGTTACAAACTCTGAGCAGGGAAACGACCTCGCCCGACAAGAATAGAGGTCCTCTTGCCGAGCGTGAAAACCAGTTCCGTGACCTCGCATTTCGTGATACCTATGGTCCTCATTAGCCCTGATAATCCGGATCGATTACATGCAATTGAAGCTTACGTCGACAGCGGTGCCATCGGCAATTATGTGGATCATGAAATGGTTTTGAGGATGAATCTAACTCTTTGTCCCAAGGCTGTAAAGGACGTCATTACTACGGTGGATGGTACGGAGATAGCCTCCGGGCCAGTAACGCATACCACTCAAGAGGTGACGCTAGTAAGTCAAGATGGACACCATGAGAAGATCGTGTTCGATGTGATCAAGGCCCCTCAGTTTCAGATTATTCTAGGAATACCTTGGTTAAAGAAATACAATCCTCTGATCGATTGGCGAGCAAGAACGGTCCAGTTTCCAGAATGTGTCTCTACTTGTCACCCTCCACCTGGTGTTGCACTGGCAGCAATTTCTTCAGAGACTCCCCAGTTACCTCCCGAATACCTAGAATACCAAGATGTTTTCCGGAAGGATCAGGCTAACTCTCTACCTCCTCATAGGTCTTATGACTGCCAGATAGACCTGATACCTGGATCTACTCCTCCTTGTAGTAGAATTTATGCCCTCACCGAGCCTGAGAACCTTCACCTTCGACAATACCTTGATCAATACCTGGCAAATGGGTTTATTCGTCCTTCCAAGTCCCCTGCTTCTTCAGCTTTGTTCTTCGTTCCAAAAAAGGAAGGAGACCTTAGAACTTGTATAGATTATCGCTCCCTGAACCAGATCACCGTTAAGAATAGATATCCGTTACCTTTGATCCCTGAACTCCTGGACCAAGTCAGAAAAGCATGCATATATACAAAGCTGGATCTTAGAGGAGCTTACCACTTGGTACGAGTAAAAGAGGGCGATGAATGGAAGACGGCCTTCCGCACCAATTATGGGCTATTTGAATATCAGGTCATGCCCTTTGGACTTTGCAATGCCCCGGCCGCCTTTCAATATTTTATGAACGATGTCCTCAGAGAGCTCATAGATGTGTGTGTTGTTGTTTACATTGACGACATCCTCGTTTATTCTTCATCGGAATCTGAACATCGGAAACACGTGAAAATGGTCCTCGAAAGATTGCGTCAACACAAACTTTTCGCTAAGTTGGAAAAATGTGTTTTCAACGTGACTGAAGTTGAATTCTTGGGATTCATATTATCACCTGGCGGAGTGCGTATGGATTCAAAGAAGGTCGATGCAGTTCTCAAATGGCCATCACCATCCTCCGTAAAAGGTGTGCAAAGCATGTTAGGCTTCGCTAACTTTTACCGCAGGTTTATCCCCGAATTCTCTCGAATAGTCCAGCCCATCACTGCCTTGTTAAAGAAAAACAAACGTTTTGAATGGTCTACCGAGGCGGAACAGGCTTTCCAGGATTTGAAGACTAAATTTATCTCTGCACCAATCTTAAAACACCCTCGCCCCGAACTCCCCTACATCGTGGAAACTGATGCTTCAAGCCTTGCCATGGGGGCAGTTCTATCACAAAAGGACCCGGTAACCAATCAGTTGCATCCCGTGGCATTTTGGTCCCGCAAATTCTCGCCTCCTGAAATCAATTACACGATTACTGACAAGGAACTTCTGGCTATCAAGTCTGCCTTTAAGGCTTGGCGGCATTATCTGCTGGGGGCCCGACACACCGTTACTGTGATTACGGATCACCGAAACCTGCAATATTTGAAAACCGCAAAAGCCCAATCCTCTAGACAACTCTGTTGGGCATTATTCTTTGCCGAGTTTGACTTCATAATTACCTATCGACCTGGTACAAAGAACGGTAAAGCTGATGCCCTTTCTCGGATGGGAGTGGAAGAACACTTGATCAACCCTAAACCTGTACCAATCATTCCCGAACAAAGAATTCTGGGTGTAATCGCCACAGAATCCATAGAGGAAGTTAAGGATAAAGCCAGGCAACTTGTAACTCCAGCAGACATACAGAATTGGCATCTGCAGGGAAAGGACTTTGCAGTAAAGGACAACTTATTGTATTTCCAAGAACGATTATACCTACCCAGTACAGATTTACAGAAAAAAGTAATCTCTTGTTATCACGATTCTTTAATGGAAGGACATCCCGGTATAGCCAAGACCTCAGAAAAGATCAAGCGCTACTTCTGGTGGCTGTCTTGGAAAAAAGATATCAGAGACTTTATAATGTCCTGTGGAGTATGCGCCCAAAACAAGAGTCAAAAGGAAAGACCAGCAGGCCTCTTACGCCCTATTGACATCCCACCTCGCCCTTGGCATACGCTTTCTATGGACTTCATCACCGATCTACCTCCATGCTCCAGATACAATACGATTCTAGTAATCGTGGACTTATTCTCCAAGATGGCGCATTTCATTCCGCTCAAAGGCTTGCCAACAGCAGCAACTCTGGCCCGAGAATTTCTCGAAAACATCGTCCGACTGCACGGTTTTCCTTCGGTTCTAATTTCGGATCGAGGTAGTCAATTTATTTCTCATTTTTGGCGAAGTTGCTGTCGGTCGGCTCAAATTGATGTGAGACTATCGACCAGTCACCACCCTCAGACCGACGGACAAACCGAGAGGACCAATCAAACTCTGGAACAGTATTTACGCTGCATGCTGCAACAAACTGAAAAAACTTGGAAAGACATCCTTTGGATAGCCGAATATGCCTACAATAACTCTGTCCATTCGGGAACTGGGAAAACCCCGTTTTTTCTTTTGTACGGCAGTCACCCTCGAACCTCGGAATTGGATCCCCTCCAAGATCTTGAAACACCAGCAGTAGACTACCTGCATTCTACAATCACCCAAGCCTTTAAGGAAGCTGTTTCTCAACTTCAAAGGGCTAAAGAACAATACAAGAAAGGAGCAGATCAACATCGGAAGGAAGCCCCTCAATATCAAGTAGGGGATCAAGTCTGGTTATCCACCAAATATCTACCTCTAAAAGGGCCACGCACATTCAACCCAAGATACCTTGGTCCCTATTCCATCACTACCATAGTAAACCCAGTAGCGGTCAAGTTGGACTTGCCCCCGCACATGAAGATACATCCGGTCTTCCACGTCTCTCTATTAAAACCTGTGCAACCTCAAACCCGACTAACTAAATCTCCAAAACCTATCCTAGTTGATGGAGAACTCGAGTTTGAAGTCAAAAGCATTCTGGACTCCAAGATCTCCAAATCTAAACTATTTTACCTAATTGACTGGAAAGGCTACGGCCCCAAGAGAGATCCTGGGAACCTGCTGAATATGTCCACGCTCCTCGCCTAATGAAAAGATTTCACCGAACATTTCCTGACAAGCCAAAACCCCCGGAGAAGCCCGGTTTGGGAGGGGCCTTGAGGGGGGGTACTGTCATGATCTCTGCTTCCAAAAGGTGAGGGTTTTCCCAACTCCCTTGGAAGCAGATCCATAACCCAGGTTCCGAGTGCCAACCAGTCCCAATTGGGACCTTTTGGACCCAGTCCTGGCGCCAGTGGCACCAGGCTCTTAAATATGCCCAGTCCCAGCGCTGGAAGCGCCGGGCTCATAATGCTTGGGTGGACTTACCTGCAGCAGACCATGCTGCTTATTTGCCTGCCAGTTGAGCCTCTGATCCTCTTCTGTTTGGAACTACTTTTCCTGTTGGGTGGGGCAGGAGCCACTCCCTAGATTCAGAACACTGGAACTCTTCTGGAAAGCAGGAACTCTTTTCTTACCTAGGCGTGGCTGTGGAAGGAGACACCTAAGCACTACAGGAGGCTATTTAAACCACACCCGATGGATGAATCTTGCTTTGCGTTATTCTGCATCCTCTGCAGCAGAACGCTCATCGTGTCTTCTGCATCTGATCCTGGGCCTAAGGAAAAAGGCTTACCATCCTGAATCCAGTCTTCAGCAACACCTATAAAGACAAGAAAGAACAGGTTAGCATTACGGTCTTCAGTGACAGCTCTTCACTTAACTGGTCCATCGGTTGTCACCAACGCCTCGCGCTGCCTTCCGGCATCTGAAAGACAAAGGCTTACCTACTCTTCGTGCGCTCCGGAGGTCTTCACACTGCATTCCGGCATCTGAAAGACAAAAGCTTACCAACTCTTCGCACGCTCCGGAGGCCTTCGGCGCTGCATCCCGCATCTGAAAGACAAAACAAGGTGCGTTTAAAGACATTGGGGAACTTTAATACTCACGTGCCATTACTCCTTTCCACATCTAACCCAGTGGGTATTCCGGCACCCTGCAGCCGCTCCGAACTTGTACCTGCAAAATAAAAAGACAGTTAGAGGGCATTGTGAAGCAGGCAACAAGCGCTTACTTACGTGCTTCCAGGCGCTTCTATTCATCACACGGGCTCCATCTTCAACTCACTTCAGCCCGTCATCCGCCATCGCCGGAACCCTGCAAAACAAGAAACATCATTACTAAAGACTTTAAAGACATTAGAATTACTCGAAACTTACCGTTCGTGCAGTAAACGACGGACAGCAGTCCTCTGAAGTCAAGAGGCCTGCTCCCCTTATCCAGTGAAGAAACTGGTTACAGCACCCTGCCCCGAGGCAGATGGAGAGCACGGCGTTCACTTACCTAAGGTGAGAGTGTTGACCTTTGGGGTTCTACAGGAGAAGAGAAAGGGAAGAAGAGAGAGACATTCAATAATCCAGTTCCTTAATCCCATATTTTCTATCTGCAGACATCTTACCCTTCGAGTCAGACATACAGTGCACAGAGGTCCAGCCCAAAGAGCCAGCCGTGTGTTACACATCACCTTTGAAGATACGGTATACGCCCAGTCAAGACCGGCGCCTCTACGGGAATCAGGTGAGCGTTACAGACCGCAAAGCCTACCACAAAACTCCCGTCCAGGCGCTATGGAAACCTCATATACCGACCAGCTAGCCCAGTTACTTGGGGAACTAAGGGCAGAAGTGCATGCAGCCCGTCAGGAAACGAACGTTCTAAGAAGAGAACTGATTATTTCCAAGGAGCGAACAGATGATCTCGCTAGACAATTGCTACAGTCACAAGCCGGACAGACCCCGTTACCCGCATCTGGGGGAAATCTTCCTTCTACATCCTCTATGAATCCAGTGCAGATCAACCTACCTGGGAATGTACCTCTGGCTCCGCCCGAACGATTTTCTGGTGACCCAAAGAGGTTTGCAGTATTTATCAATCAGTGCCGGTTGCATTTCTTATGCCGGCCAGCAGCCTTTCCAACTGATCAAGCTAAAGTAGCTTTCGTGCTTTCGTACCTTAGTGGCAATGCGGCAGACTGGTCGATCCCTCTAGTAAATCAAGATGATCCGGTCCTCCATGATTTTCAAGCTTTTCAGCTCAGTATGGAAAAACTGTTCGCAAGACATTCACAGGGGCAGGCCTTGGACAATGAGCTTCTTTCGTTGCGACAAGGTAATCAAGACCTTTTGGCTTATATTGCGTCTTTCAACAGACTGATAGTGGAAACTCAATGGCCTGAGGACAAAAGGATTACGCTGTTTTATAGAGGTCTACGTTTAGAGCTCAAAGATGTGTTAGCCCAAGTAGTGAATCCCCCACAAGATTGTTCGGACTATATAGACTTAGTCGTTCAAATAGATCACAGACTGCAGAACAGGAAGGCCGATCGTTCCAAGTTTGATGCTCGAGTATTTTCCAAACCGCCAACTCCTTCCAAAGGAGTAGACTCCGGGGAACCCATGCAAATAGGGGGTCTGAAAGGTCCTCTAACACAAAAGGAGCGGGAAAGGAGAAAACAGTTGCAATTATGCCTCTATTGCGGAAACTCAGGGCACTTTCTTCGAGACTGTCCGGTGAAACCTGCCAAGAAGGCAGTAGAAGCTGCAGTTACCAAAGTTACAAACTCTGAGCAGGGAAACGACCTCGCCCGACAAGAATAGAGGTCCTCTTGCCGAGCGTGAAAACCAGTTCCGTGACCTCGCATTTCGTGATACCTATGGTCCTCATTAGCCCTGATAATCCGGATCGATTACATGCAATTGAAGCTTACGTCGACAGCGGTGCCATCGGCAATTATGTGGATCATGAAATGGTTTTAAGGATGAATCTAACTCTTTGTCCAAAGGCTGTAAAGGACGTCATTACTACGGTGGATGGTACGGAGATAGCCTCCGGGCCAGTAACGCATACCACTCAAGAGGTGACGCTAGTAAGTCAAGATGGACACCATGAGAAGATCGTGTTCGATGTGATCAAGGCCACTCAGTTTCAGATTATTCTAGGAATACCTTGGTTAGAGAAACACAATCCTCTGATCGATTGGCGAGCAAGAACGGTCCAGTTTCCAGAATGTGTCTCTACTTGTCACCCTCCACCTGGTGTTGCACTGGCAGCAATTTCTTCAGAGACTCCCCAGTTACCTCCCGAATACCTAGAATACCAAGATGTTTTCCGGAAGGATCAGGCTAACTCTGTACCTCCTCATAGGTCTTATGACTGCCAGATAGACCTGATACCTGGATCTACTCCTCCTTGTAGTAGAATGTATGCCCTCACCGAGCCTGAGAACCTTCACCTTTGACAATACCTGGATCAATACCTGGCAAATGGGTTTATTCATCCTTCCAAGTCCCCTGCTTCTTCAGCTTTGTTCTTCGTTCCAAAAAAGGAAGGAGACCTTAGAACTTGTATAGATTATCGCTCCCTGAACCAGATCACCGTTAAGAATAGATATCCGTTACCTTTGATCCCTGAACTCCTGGACCAAGTCAGAAAAGCATGCATATATACAAAGCTGGATCTTAGAGGAGCTTACCACTTGGTACGAGTAAAAGAGGGCGATGAATGTAAGACGGCCTTCCGCACCAATTATGGGCTATTTGAATATCAGGTCATGCCCTTCGGACTTTGCAATGCCCCGGCCGCCTTTCAATATTTTATGAACGATGTCCTCAGAGAGCTCATAGATGTGTGTGTTGTTGTTTACATTGACGACATCCTCGTTTATTCTTCATCGGAATCTGAACATCGGAAACACGTGAAAATGGTCCTCGAAAGATTGCGTCAACACAAACTTTTCGCTAAGTTGGAAAAATGTGTTTTCAACGTGACTGAAGTTGAATTCTTGGGATTCATATTATCACCTGGCGGAGTGCGTATGGATTCAAAGAAGGTCGATGCAGTTCTCAAATGGCCATCACCATCCTCCGTAAAAGGTGTGCAAAGCATGTTAGGCTTCGCTAACTTTTACCGCAGGTTTATCCCCAAATTCTCTCGAATAGTCCAGCCCATCACTGCCTTGTTAAAGAAAAACAAACGTTTTGAATGGTCTACCGAGGCGGAACAGGCTTTCCAGGATTTGAAGACTAAATTTATCTCTGCACCAATCTTAAAACACCCTCGCCCCGAACTCCCCTACATCGTGGAAACTGATGCTTCAAGCCTTGCCATGGGGGCAGTTCTATCACAAAAGGACCCGGTAACCAATCAGTTGCATCCCGTGGCATTTTGGTCCCGCAAATTCTCGCCTCCTGAAATCAATTACACGATTACTGACAAGGAACTTCTGGCTATCAAGTCTGCCTTTAAGGCTTGGCGGCATTATCTGCTGGGGGCCCGACACACCGTTACTGTGATTACGGATCACCGAAACCTGCAATATTTGAAAACCGCAAAAGCCCAATCCTCTAGACAACTCCGTTGGGCATTATTCTTTGCCGAGTTTGACTTCATAATTACCTATCGACCTGGTACAAAGAACGGTAAAGCTGATGCCCTTTCTCGGATGGGAGTGGAAGAACACTTGATCAACCCTAAACCTGTACCAATCATTCCCGAACAAAGAATTCTGGGTGTAATCGCCACAGAATCCATAGAGGAAGTTAAGGATAAAGCCAGGCAACTTGTAACTCCAGCAGACATACAGAATTGGCATCTGCAGGGAAAGGACTTTGCAGTAAAGGACAACTTATTGTATTTCCATGAACGATTATACCTACCCAGCACAGATTTACAGAAAAAAGTAATCTCTTGTTATCACGATTCTTTAATGGAAGGTCATCCCGGTATGGCCAAGACCTCAGAAAAGATCAAGCGCTACTTCTGGTGGCCGTCTTGGAAAAAAGATATCAGAGACTTTATAATGTCCTGTGGAGTATGCGCCCAAAACAAGAGTCAAAAGGAAAGACCAGCAGGCCTCTTACGCCCTATTGACATCCCACCTCGCCCTTGGCATACGCTTTCTATGGACTTCATCACCGATCTACCTCCATGCTCCAGATACAATACGATTCTAGTAATCGTGGACTTATTCTCCAAGATGGCGCATTTCATTCCGCTCAAAGGCTTGCCAACAGCAGCAACTCTGGCCCGAGAATTTCTCGAAAACATCGTCCGACTGCACGGTTTTCCTTCGGTTCTAATTTCGGATCGAGGTAGTCAATTTATTTCTCATTTTTGGCGAAGTTGCTGTCGGTCGGCTCAAATTGATGTGAGACTATCGACCAGTCACCACCCTCAGACCGACGGACAAACCGAGAGGACCAATCAAACTCTGGAACAGTATTTACGCTGCATGCTGCAACAAACTGAAAAAACTTGGAAAGACATCCTTTGGATAGCCGAATATGCCTACAATAACTCTGTCCATTCGGGAACTGGGAAAACCCCGTTTTTTCTTTTGTACGGCAGTCACCCTCGAACCTCGGAGTTGGATCCCCTCCAAGATCTTGAAACACCAGCAGTAGACTACCTGCATTCTACAATCACCCAAGCCTTTAAGGAAGCTGTTTCTCACCTTCAAAGGGCTAAAGAACAATACAAGAAAGGAGCAGATCAACATCGGAAGGAAGCCCCTCAATATCAAGTAGGGGATCAAGTCTGGTTATCCACCAAATATCTACCTCTAAAAGGGCCACGCACATTCAACCCACGATACCTTGGTCCCTATTCCATCACTACCATAGTAAACCCAGTAGCGGTCAAGTTGGACTTGCCCCCGCACATGAAGATACATCCGGTCTTCCACGTCTCTCTATTAAAACCCGTGCAACCTCAAACCCGACTAACTAAATCTCCAAAACCTATCCTAGTTGATGGAGAACTCGAGTTTGAAGTCAAAAGCATTCTGGACTCCAAGATCTCCAAATCTAAACTATTTTACCTAATTGACTGGAAAGGCTACGGCCCCCAAGAGAGATCCTGGGAACCTGCTGAATATGTCCACGCTCCTCGCCTAATCAAAAGATTTCACCGAACATTTCCTGACAAGCCAAAACCCCGGAGAAGCCCGGTTTGGGAGGGGCCTTGAGGGGGGTACTGTCATGATCTCTGCTTCCAAAAGGTCAGGGTTTTCCCAACTCCCTTGGAAGCAGATCCATAACCCAGGTTCCGAGTGCCAACCAGTCCCAATTGGGACCTTTTGGACCCAGTCCTGGCGCCAGTGGCACCAGGCTCATAAATATGCCCAGTCCCAGCGCTGGAAGCGCCGGGCTCATAATGCTTGGGTGGACTTACCTGCAGCAGACCATGCTGCTTATTTGCCTGCCAGTTGAGCCTCTGATCCTCTTCTGTTTGGAACTACTTTTCCTGTTGGGTGGGGCAGGAGCCACTCCCTAGATTCAGAAAACTGGAACTCTTCTGGAAAGCAGGAACTCTTTTCTTACCTAGGCGTGGCTGTGGAAGGAGACACCTAAGCACTACAGGAGGCTATTTAAACCACACCCGATGGATGAATCTTGCTTTGCGTTATTCTGCATCCTCTGCAGCAGAACGCTTATCGTGTCTTCTGCATCTGATCCTGGGCCTAAGGAAAAAGGCTTACCATCCTGAATCCAGTCTTCAGCAACACCTATAAAGACAAGAAAGAACAGGTTAGCATTACGGTCTTCAGTGACAGCTCTTCACTTACCTGGTCCATCGGCTGTCACCAACGCCTCGCGCTGCATTCCGGCATCTGAAAGACAAAGGCTTACCTACTCTTCGTGCGCTCCGGAGGTCTTCACACTGCATTCCGGCATCTGAAAGACAAAAGCTTACCAACTCTTCGCACGCTCCGGAGGCCTTCGGCGCTGCATCCCGCATCTGAAAGACAAAACAAGGTGCGTTTAAAGACATTGGGGAACTTTAATACTCATGTGCCATTACTCCTTTCCACATCTAACCCAGTGGGTATTCCGGCACCCTGCAGCCGCTCCGAACTTGTACCTGCAAAATAAAAAGACAGTTAGAGGGCATCGTGAAGCAGGCAACAAGCGCTTACTTACGTGCTTCCAGGCGCTTCTATTCATCACACGGGCTCCATCTTCAACTCACTTCAGCCCGTCATCCGCCATCGCCGGAACCCTGCAAAACAAGAAACATCATTACTAAAGACTTTAAAGACATTAGAATTACTTGAAACTTACCGTTCGTGCAGTAAACGACGGACAGCAGTCCTCTGAAGTCAAGAGGCCTGCTCCCCTTATCCAGTGAAGAAACGGGTTACAGCACCCTGCCCCGAGGCAGATGGAGAGCACGGCGTTCACTTACCTATGGTGAGAGCGTTAACCTTTGGGGTTCTACAGGAGAAGAGAAAGGGAAGAAGAGATAGACATTCAATAACCCAGTTCCTTAATCCCATATTTTCTATCTGCAGACATCTTACCCTTCGAGTCAGACATACAGTGCACAGAGGTCCAGCCCAAAGAGCCAGCCGTGTGTTACACATCACCTTTGAAGATACGGTATACGCTTAGTCAAGACCGGCGCCTCTACGGGAATCAGGTGAGCGTTACAAGTATTTAAGTCTCCTTTTATCTTTTCTACTCTTATCTTTTTCATTATTGACACAGTCCTCGTAGTACTGAGCCATGTGCAGTACTTCTGATTGGGATTTCGGCTGCCAAGCGCTCTCAGAAGACATAATCTGTGACTGGATGTCAGGCAGCAATCCACGCACAAATTTGTCCACAAACAACCTTTTCCCAGATTCTGTGCCTAAATCCTGTCCACTGAAGTCCGAGAATACTTGTTCGAACCGATTAAAGAACTCGGTGGCACCCTCAGATTTTCCTTGGACACAGGCCGTAAGCTTGTCCCAAATAATTATTTTTTCGGGAATTATAGTTTTTAATTTCGCAATGATTCTGTCAGGCAAAGTGAGTATCACCTGAGGCGGCCTCTCACCAGCTGGCCTTTCCCCGTCAAGCCTAGTTATATTAGCCCCTGTATCTCCCAACCCAGGTGCATCATCTATTGTTCTAACCTGCTTCCACAAACCTACTGGCAGGAGTACAGGGAATAACAAGTCAATATCGCCTAGGCTGAACACTGAGGACTGCAAGACGGACTCTATCTCTTTATAAAATCCTGTCGGATTTTTCTTAATGTCGGGAATAGATTGCCTAATAGTGTTCACTTCCTGTCGTGAAAATGGGACGTGAACAAACTGCGATACATAATATGCAGGAATGTCTACAGCAGCTATACCTGCTGCAGCATTAGCGGCAATCTCAACTTTTGGGACAAATGTCGGAGTTACCTCTCTCATAGGCAACTGAGATATAGGCAACTCCGACGCTTACTAAGCAACAGCTTACTAAGAGCTAAGTCGAGCGCTAAAGCAGTCGAAGAAGTGTCAAGTGAAAAAGCTCTCTTATAAATACCCAGTAACTCTGTGGGACAACTAACCTTCTTCCTCAAACATGCATCCTGCAGGTACTCTACCATAACCTGAATCGCCTTCCTCTGCATTTCTAGGGTATATTGACTGTATGTGTCATATACCTCAACCTGATTTATCGATAAATCCGAAATCCATCTAATCGCATCTCTTGTACAAATTTATGCTTCCTCGGATGCCCATTTACGACACGGAAGAAATTGTTTCTGTACATACATACTCTCTTCTTCGCCATCCTCATTCCGTAACTTCTCCAAATCTCTCCTATACTCAAACAACCTCTCGACATGCTCATGTACTTTCTCCACAGTATCCCTTGATAGTGCTAAAGTACTCAGATCCCTCAGCCCTTGTGGGAGATCCACATTATTTAATTTACCCCACATTACGCATAAATGAATCCCTAAACCTTCAATAAAAACATTTTTCTCAGGAAAATTATCCATATTAGACAGTGTGGCAAAAACATTAGCTCGATCCTCTCTCTCCATAGAATGCTTAGCCCATGCAAACAAATCCCGCTTTTTATCGTTAGGGACAGTATTACGAGTAACAACCTTCGACCCCGCACCCCGATCAACTATAGTCGGTATAGAACCACTCGGGAGTGGAGGTGCAGGTAGATTTAATGGAGGTGTTATTACTGGTGCAATGGGAAGAGGTAGTAGAGCAGGCGGAGGAACAACAGCTGGAAGAATAGGAACAACAGGTTGAAAAGGGAGAGCAGGAATAACAGTAGGAAGAGGCAAAGCAACAGGAAGAGGATCATATGGAGGTGGTGCAAAGGCACGAGGCCTTCGCTCGTTTAACAATTTGTCGAGAAACTCGTCAGAAACATGAAGGTCTTTAGAAGGATAGAATTTCTGAATACCGAGTGAGAAAGCCCTATCCATATTCCTAACTGACTCAGACTGTTTTTCCTGATCATATAACAATGCCTTTTCAGCGTTCGTTTTATGACGGCACGCATGTTTTTCCCTACTCTTAAGCTGCTGCAACGCTTCTTTTTTCCAATTCTGTAGAACATCAAATGCTGCGTGTCTGGCCTTTTTCTTTAATAAGACTGACTCGAAGTATTCAATACGAGGGATCTCAAAACTACCATTGATTGGCCACTGAAGTTCGGAGGCATTTCTGGTTTGTCTGTGCCAAATACCATTAAATACTACACTTCCAATGCCATGTTTACAATAGTAAACGCCGGCGACCCCTCCTGTGGTGCCGGGCGGCTAAATTCCAAAGATTGTCAATCGCTGCAGAATAATGCCCTAACGCAGCTAGACAATTTCCAAGGCATTTCTCAAAAACTTAGTGTTATCTGGTCAATAATTGTGTCTGCAGATACAATGCGCCAAATTCAAATTGTCAGGGTTAAATTGAGAGTCGGGTCACGACTCACCTGACCAAACCTAAGGAGGACCGTACGGTTTATCAAAGAACTTACCTAACGAATTTTACCTTGTGTTTGGTGATTTCGGCAAATCTGCCCGCCTCAAAAGTGGACCCTCGTCAAGATGCCGCCTCAGACCGCACGGCTATCGTCCAAGGATCGGATTGTGCAGCGCTGTAGAAGTGTCGCGTCTCATTCAATCGGGCCCATAGTATCACACCGTCCGATCCCGGTCCAATAGCATGCATCAACCTTCAATGGTCCGGCATCAATCTTGAGGGTCCCTATTCGGGCGCCAACTGTGAAAAGAGAAAAATAATATGAGGCCAGGAAACCCAAAGGAAACACACCAAACACTGGTTACAAAGGAACATACAAAGTACTTTATTTTAAGGTCAAGTAATGACAAAGTCAAATGACAGATCGGATGGCTATCGGCCCTCAGTACAACACAACGAACTTCAACGGGGTTCGATGTATTCAGTGAGAGACTGTACATTGGGACATTCAGGCTTTTATATTTTTCTCCAGCCTGTTGTCCAACCCCTTCGCGGGTTAACCATTCCATGAATGTATTACTGGTCTAGGGTCTCTGCCAGGTCAATCTTCTAATACATACATTAATATGCGCATAGATCAGTTCCGTTGATACAGGTAATCCATTTACATGCAGGTCAACAGAAGGACAAGGTCTCAGTTCACTACCCTAACAAGTGGCCTGTAGGCAAGTTATACATTAGCTGTACGGAGGTCATGTCGACCAGATTCTGTTCGGAATGGCATCGTCCACCATTTTGATGTACAGGGTGACTTTTACACAGCAAGAGAACCTAAAATGGCGGTCTGATTCAAGATGGCGGCCTACATCAATTTCTAAGGTCAAGACCTTGCCGTAGAGAGTTATTCACGTATAGTTTTAAGCAACTTGGCATAGGCCAATATACATACAATCATTTACAATAGGAGGTAGAATTTAATATCCAGTTTGACAAGAGAAGGGGATCATTTTAAAGTGGCAGGCAAAGCGCTGTTCTGAGAGTGACATGCGCAGTGTAGTGTAGCATCTACCCTTCATGCAGGCCAGAAATAGTGGTTTAAACATGGGGTAATGACAAACAGAATATACTGTCAGACTATGGTAGGGTAAGAGGGGAGTACTTACCTGACCATGCCTTATTTAATTTTTTCTCCACAGCCCCCTCTTATGAGACCTTAACTCCAGTCTCATTACACACCTTTTTAATAGTGCACACTTCGCATCCAGGAATGTCATAACAAATTGTTTCTTCAGTAAACTGGAGGTACATTACTTGAGCAGTTTGTGAAACATCTGAACAGGAGCCGATTGTACGTTGACAGAAGCATTTACATACCATGGACAGACAAGACAATCCTCGAGTAGGACCACAGCTACTAGCTGGATTTGCCCAATGCACGCTTCCAGCAGCCCCAACAATTCTGCAATCAATGACTAAAAGGACCAGGCAGACTCATCACTGCTGTGCAAGTGGTTTACGGTATCACGAATGATGTCCCTGATATTACTAATGTGATCTGGTATAAAGGTACAGCACTCCATTTTTATGACTGTGCAGGTGCCCCTGTGGGGGGCTTATATGATATCTAGGGCCATAAGGTACTGGAGTACCATATTGTGAATGGACAGCCATTCACAGGGCAGCAATGACAGGGGTGCTGTGGTGCCATTGGCAATGTCGTCTACTAACCGTGAGAGCCGAGTCAAGCGGTTTCAGTTTATTTTGACCCCAAGGACTGATATCAGGTACCCCACTCCCACAACAAAAGACTCCCAATCCGAGCTTCTCTTCGAGCGGGGCAGAGCGGGGAAAGTGGGGGTGTGGTTCACTCCAAGGAACATCTCCCTCCCCAGTAAATGGGCAACCATGCATAAGCCTTATCCCTGCAAATGAAGTACGTTCCAGAGTATGTTGTGTACTCGGATTGAGGGAATGTGAACCCGGAGTGAGTGGACATGTAATACTGCCATTTGCTTGTTCATATATACAGGGACCCTTGATTGGTATAGCATAGGAGCCCAGTTGCCGTGGAGGACAGATGAAGCACAGGGGATTTGGTTTGTACCCGGTCTGGGGTGGGGAATTTTGGTGGCCTCTTTAGCCCAATGTGTGACTGGGCATCCTGGCAGGGTCTGGTGCCTAAGGACTGGGTAAATAGCATGAGGAAAACTGGGCAGACATGTCATGAGGCAAGTGGGCACATACCCAGCAGTCAGTAAGACATACTGGCACGAGAGGTGCAAATAGGCATTTGCGCTGTGGGTCCAGGCGTGCCCAGTGGGACCCTCATTATCATGACAAGAAGTGCAGAAAGAATCAAACACATTTACATCTGAGAACATTATTACTCTTACAATAATTACTACAATAACAGACAGATATCAGAACATGGTGGCCTCAGTGAGGCTTTCCATGGGCTCTTCTGACTCTGAGATTCTTCGGGCTCTACCGAGTGAACAGTCGAGGTGAGGGGACCCTGGTCTGTTCAGTTGGTCATGACTGGTGAGAGACAGGGTGCAAGAGGAGAGGTTTGGGTAAGGCCAGTCTCTTTACTCTTAATAGCGAATGTAATAAGGTTGATGCTGAGAGTGGTGCAAAGTTCAAACGTTCAAATGTTCCAAGTGCCACTGTTTCAAAGTACAAATGTTCCAAAGTTCCAGGATCCTTACCTGTACTACAACATTCACAAGTACCAGAGCCAGACAAAGTGGAGTCTCATGGTCACTAAGATGATAACCAACACGTGATAGTAGCAGGGGCAACACCTCATAGATGCCGGGGCCATAGCAGCAATGACATCTACTCTTGGTTCGGGTACCGCCTCGAGTGGTGGATTCATCGTTGTTGGTGAGTTATATTGAGTGGTGAGTAACCCTACCAGACACCACTTTGTTCAACACTTTAATACCAATGGTATTCTTCCTCGGGATCACAGAGCGTACCTCTGGCTGGTTTTGTTGCGAGATTCAGGGGTATCAGTCTGCGCAGGTGGTGAGCCAGCAGGGGAACTTGAAATGGGGTAGTTCCCTCCGGTGCTCTGACTGACTTCTGAAGGAGCTTTAGCAGTAGCTACTGAAGGGCCCTCACTGTGGTGAAAATACTCAGCAGCTGCAGCTTTTGTCTCAGCATGTGAACGTGTTGGTTGATTGTGCATCTGGCCCCTGCTCTGTGGTATAGTTCAGTCAGCTCCAGAAAAACACAGGATAATTCTGACATTGGCACAGGGCTGGAGGCATCACAGACCGTGGTGCCGGGGGTTGTGGCAGTGTGATGAATCCTGTGGAGTCATCACTGATCCCCAGCCAAAGATCTTCTCCGATGTGGCCAGGGGACAGCAGTTGCTACCTGATCCCCTGGGCACATGGTATTATGAGGCAGGATCACATGCGAGGAGTTGGCAGATGGGGAGATGGTGTGACCTCCATCAGCAAGGACACAGTATTCTTCACTTATAAATAAGGAACACCCTATAAATCCTAAATTCCTGATGGCATGTGCTCACTTTACAAGTCCCTCCCATTGTAGGACCCAAAGAACCCTTTCTTCAAAACACTCCGAGCAGGATAACATTCACACCTCAAATAAACATAACTCACATTTAACATGCTTTGTCTCTGATGTATTTGTCCCAAATAAAAATTCCAAACAAACTTACATTCAAAGTATGATGAATGCTAGGCACTTCAACTTCCATAACGCATCAACTACTGAGATGAAGAAGAGGAAGAAGGAGTTAGAATGGATTGACAAAAACACCAATCCAAACACGCAGACTAGATGTTTCAAGGGAAATCAGCTGCGCAGGAAATTTTAAAATGGCTTGTATTTTGAATCAGGTATCACAGAGAAGAGAAGCAGAGCGGGCGAAGTGGGAAGCAGGACCGCAGTAGAAGGCAGGCAGTTGGGAAAGGACTGGGCAGCAGAAAGCCAATGCTTTCAAGCTGACGCTTATCAGCATTTCTTATTGAAGTGGCGGGAGACCCACAGGAACAGGGCAGGCATCACGGAAGAGCCCCTAAAGAACCGACAGCAGCAACAGCAGAGCTGTCATGGACTGGATTGTGTCAAACAGCGACAGCTACACCAGCAAATGAACGCAAAGCTGGCAGGAAAGCTGAAAGTGGGTCTGCAAAGCAGGAGACACCATTTCGAAGTGAGGTCTTCGCTGCAGCAGTGTGCCAAAGGTTGGCAACACTTTGAAACACCAGTGAGTTGGCCCAGTGATAGTGTGAAAGCCGGGGGGTAATGAAAAGTGCATGAACAATTTAGAATTCATTTTGAATACCGGCCAAGTAAATTAGAGGGACAACATTTGCAAAAATCCTCATGCATGAAGTGTCAAAGAGGGAAAGTTGGAGCAAATGTTATTACAAGCAGATAAATGTTAAAGAAGAAGTTGGAGACATAATGTGTACAGACCTCCCTATTTGAGAAACCAATATGAGGAATTTGGATCATGCATTGCCACAAGCAAATGAGCATTGATGAAGAAGTTAAAAGATACAATTTGAGCAAGTCTCCATATATGAAATGTCAATACGGGGAAAGTTGGAACAAGTAATATCTAAAGACAATGAAGTACAGACAGTGCAGGAGTACTGAAGGACCAAGAGCACATTGAAAGAAGAAGCTCTAGTAAAAGAAGTATATCAGGCATTGAGCCTTTGGGGAAAAGATATCTGGCAGGAGAGTATACAAAGGCATCTATAAAACCCAGAGGGGGATTCCTGGCAGGGGAGTGTGCCAGGTAATCCTTGTCAAGTACATGAAAGAGAAAGACATTGTGAACAGATACCTGGCAGGTTAGTATACCAGGGGATCTAAAGAATCTGTTGAAGGATTCCTGGCAGGAGAGTATACCAGGAAGTTATCCCTAAGAAGTAGTTATAAAAAAGAGGCATGTGTGCCATCCTTAAAATTATATTATGTGAAAGTGACATTTTTGCCATCCTTGGAGTGTTTGTTGTACGGAAGAGAATATTGTTTGGAAAATACACTTTCAGCATCATTTCTGAAATAATCCAGGGGAAGGGAACCATCCTCTGGATCCAAGGACGTGTCCGTGGAAGAAACCATTTTTGTTGGATTTATCTATTTGCTTTACATTTGAACACATTTGGCTAAACCTAGACCAGGGACACTTTTCCTTACACTTCTTAATTGTTTCATTGCTATTGTGAGGGTCAGATATGTTTTGGACACAAGGACAGTTTTCCTAAGTTTGATGAGAAGACACAGACGGATCTTTAGTTTTAGTTTCCTATGACGGAATCTCTCTTTAGGATAGGGACAGAAGCCTTTATCCAACCCCTTTCTTTGAATAAAGATGTCTGATGTTGAAAACACAACCACTTTGTGTCTGTCTCTCATTTCTGACTCCTCATAGCAGCTCTGGAGCTTGTCGAGTAAGATTGGTGGTCTCGGTGGTGATGTCATCGAATGGAGCAGGGACTTTGCAGCAATGCGACGCATGGATCCTGGCCGGTATCCCATCACACTTCACTGCAGAGTGTGTGTGAGAAGGATCTAGTAAGGGATGCGCCACCTTGGTTGAAACAATGTCTTCTGCTGGTGGATTTTCTCCAGGGCCCAGTGTCCTGGCTGCAGAGGGTGGCACGGTCCAACTTCTGGCTCTGGCAAAGCTTTGCAGACCTGCGCGTGGAGAGATCGGACAGTTCTAATCAATGTGCAACAGTACTGGATTAATGTGTCATCCTCTAGCGTTAATCTCAGGGTAAAAGGAACTGCGGGTGGAGCAGTTCCCATTCTCATTGGGCATCCTGTGATGATTTCATTTGTGGACAGTCTATGCTTTCGCTGTGGGTTATTTCGCATGGCCTGCAGAACTAACGGGAGGGCATGAGGCCACTTGAACCCGGTTTCTCCACAAACTTTGCTCAATATGTACTTAAGGTCGCTGTTGCAGCATTCTATGTGTGTGCTAGAATGTGGGTGATACGTGCAATGAAATTGCTGTGCTATTCTCAGAGCCTTGCATACTTCCCCAATAACCTGACCAGTGAAGTGGATACCTTGGTCGCTGTCTATGCAAAGGGGAAGTCCAAACTGAGGTATGCATCTATCAGTTTCTTGTCTATGGTTATTGCATACTCCATTCTACACATCTACTACCACCAAACAGATATGTCAAGCCATTTGTGAGCTGTATGAAGTCTATCTGCATCTGCATGAATGGACCTTCAGGTATGAAGCGTGTATATAGTATCATGAACTCTGCTCTCTCGACATTATATGAAAGCATGTTAACAGTTTTCGCAATAGTGTTCATCCACAGATTCATATTATCACCTGGCGGAGTGCGTATGGATTCAAAGAAGGTCGATGCAGTTCTCAAATGGCCATCACCATCCTCCGTAAAAGGTGTGCAAAGCATGTTAGGCTTCGCTAACTTTTACCGCAGGTTTATCCCCGAATTCTCTCGAATAGTCCAGCCCATCACTGCCTTGTTAAAGAAAAACAAACGTTTTGAATGGTCTACCGAGGCGGAACAGGCTTTCCAGGATTTGAAGACTAAATTTATCTCTGCACCAATCTTAAAACACCCTCGCCCCGAACTCCCCTACATCGTGGAAACTGATGCTTCAAGCCTTGCCATGGGGGCAGTTCTATCACAAAAGGACCCGGTAACCAATCAGTTGCATCCCGTGGCATTTTGATCCCGCAAATTCTCGCCTCCTGAAATCAATTACACGATTACTGACAAGGAACTTCTGGCTATCAAGTCTGCCTTTAAGGCTTGGCGGCATTATCTGCTGGGGGCCCGACACACCGTTACTGTGATTACGGATCACCGAAACCTGCAATATTTGAAAACCGCAAAAGCCCAATCCTCTAGACAACTCCGTTGGGCATTATTCTTTGCCGAGTTTGACTTCATAATTACCTATCGACCTGGTACAAAGAACGGTAAAGCTGATGCCCTTTCTTGGATGGGAGTGGAAGAACACTTGATCAACCCTAAACCTGTACCAATCATTCCCGAACAAAGAATTCTGGGTGTAATCGCCACAGAATCCATAGAGGAAGTTAAGGATAAAGCCAGGCAACTTGTAACTCCAGCAGACATACAGAATTGGCATCTGCAGGGAAAGGTCTTTGCAGTAAAGGACAACTTATTGTATTTCCATGAACGATTATACCTACCCAGCACAGATTTACAGAAAAAAGTAATCTCTTGTTATCACGATTCTTTAATGGAAGGACATCCCGGTATGGCCAAGACCTCAGAAAAGATCAAGCGCTACTTCTGGTGGCCGTCTTGGAAAAAAGATATCAGAGACTTTATAATGTCCTGTGGAGTATGCGCCCAAAACAAGAGTCAAAAGGAAAGACCAGCAGGCCTCTTACGCCCTATTGACATCCCACCTCGCCCTTGGCATACGCTTTCTATGGACTTCATCACCGATCTACCTCCATGCTCCAGATACAATACGATTCTAGTAATCGTGGACTTATTCTCCAAGATGGCGCATTTCATTCCGCTCAAAGGCTTGCCAACAGCAGCAACTCTGGCCCGAGAATTTCTCGAAAACATCGTCCGACTGCACGGTTTTCCTTCGGTTCTAATTTCGGATCGAGGTAGTCAATTTATTTCTCATTTTTGGCGAAGTTGCTGTCGGTCGGCTCAAATTGATGTGAGACTATCGACCAGTCACCACCCTCAGACCGACGGACAAACCGAGAGGACCAATCAAACTCTGGAACAGTATTTACGCTGCATGCTGCAACAAACTGAAAAAACTTGGAAAGACATCCTTTGGATAGCCGAATATGCCTACAATAACTCTGTCCATTCGGGAACTGGGAAAACCCCGTTTTTTCTTTTGTACGGCAGTCACCCTCGAACCTCGGAGTTGGATCCCCTCCAAGATCTTGAAACACCAGCAGTAGACTACCTGCATTCTACAATCACCCAAGCCTTTAAGGAAGCTGTTTCTCACCTTCAAAGGGCTAAAGAACAATACAAGAAAGGAGCAGATCAACATCGGAAGGAAGCCCCTCAATATCAAGTAGGGGATCAAGTCTGGTTATCCACCAAATATCTACCTCTAAAAGGGCCACGCACATTCAACCCACGATACCTTGGTCCCTATTCCATCACTACCATAGTAAACCCAGTAGCGGTCAAGTTGGACTTGCCCCCGCACATGAAGATACATCCGGTCTTCCACGTCTCTCTATTAAAACCCGTGCAACCTCAAACCCGACTAACTAAATCTCCAAAACCTATCCTAGTTGATGGAGAACTCGAGTTTGAAGTCAAAAGCATTCTGGACTCCAAGATCTCCAAATCTAAACTATTTTACCTAATTGACTGGAAAGGCTACGGCCCCCAAGAGAGATCCTGGGAACCTGCTGAATATGTCCACGCTCCTCGCCTAATCAAAAGATTTCACCGAACATTTCCTGACAAGCCAAAACCCCGGAGAAGCCCGGTTTGGGAGGGGCCTTGAGGGGGGTACTGTCATGATCTCTGCTTCCAAAAGGTCAGGGTTTTCCCAACTCCCTTGGAAGCAGATCCATAACCCAGGTTCCGAGTGCCAACCAGTCCCAATTGGGACCTTTTGGACCCAGTCCTGGCGCCAGTGGCACCAGGCTCATAAATATGCCCAGTCCCAGCGCTGGAAGCGCCGGGCTCATAATGCTTGGGTGGACTTACCTGCAGCAGACCATGCTGCTTATTTGCCTGCCAGTTGAGCCTCTGATCCTCTTCTGTTTGGAACTACTTTTCCTGTTGGGTGGGGCAGGAGCCACTCCCTAGATTCAGAACACTGGAACTCTTCTGGAAAGCAGGAACTCTTTTCTTACCTAGGCGTGGCTGTGGAAGGAGACACCTAAGCACTACAGGAGGCTATTTAAACCACACCCGATGGATGAATCTTGCTTTGCGTTATTCTGCATCCTCTGCAGCAGAACGCTTATCGTGTCTTCTGCATCTGATCCTGGGCCTAAGGAAAAAGGCTTACCATCCTGAATCCAGTCTTCAGCAACACCTATAAAGACAAGAAAGAACAGGTTAGCATTACGGTCTTCAGTGACAGCTCTTCACTTACCTGGTCCATCGGCTGTCACCAACGCCTCGCGCTGCATTCCGGCATCTGAAAGACAAAGGCTTACCTACTCTTCGTGCGCTCCGGAGGTCTTCACACTGCATTCCGGCATCTGAAAGACAAAAGCTTACCAACTCTTCGCACGCTCCGGAGGCCTTCGGCGCTGCATCCCGCATCTGAAAGACAAAACAAGGTGCGTTTAAAGACATTGGGGAACTTTAATACTCACGTGCCATTACTCCTTTCCACATCTAACCCAGTGGGTATTCCGGCACCCTGCAGCCGCTCCGAACTTGTACCTGCAAAATAAAAAGACAGTTAGAGGGCATCGTGAAGCAGGCAACAAGCGCTTACTTACGTGCTTCCAGGCGCTTCTATTCATCACACGGGCTCCATCTTCAACTCACTTCAGCCCGTCATCCGCCATCGCCGGAACCCTGCAAAACAAGAAACATCATTACTAAAGACTTTAAAGACATTAGAATTACTTGAAACTTACCGTTCGTGCAGTAAACGACGGACAGCAGTCCTCTGAAGTCAAGAGGCCTGCTCCCCTTATCCAGTGAAGAAACGGGTTACAGCACCCTGCCCCGAGGCAGATGGAGAGCACGGCGTTCACTTACCTATGGTGAGAGCGTTAACCTTTGGGGTTCTACAGGAGAAGAGAAAGGGAAGAAGAGATAGACATTCAATAACCCAGTTCCTTAATCCCATATTTTCTATCTGCAGACATCTTACCCTTCGAGTCAGACATACAGTGCACAGAGGTCCAGCCCAAAGAGCCAGCCGTGTGTTACACATCACCTTTGAAGATACGGTATACGCTTAGTCAAGACCGGCGCCTCTACGGGAATCAGGTGAGCGTTACAAGTATTTAAGTCTCCTTTTATCTTTTCTACTCTTATCTTTTTCATTATTGACACAGTCCTCGTAGTACTGAGCCATGTGCAGTACTTCTGATTGGGATTTCGGCTGCCAAGCGCTCTCAGAAGACATAATCTGTGACTGGATGTCAGGCAGCAATCCACGCACAAATTTGTCCACAAACAACCTTTTCCCAGATTCTGTGCCTAAATCCTGTCCACTGAAGTCCGAGAATACTTGTTCGAACCGATTAAAGAACTCGGTGGCACCCTCAGATTTTCCTTGGACACAGGCCGTAAGCTTGTCCCAAATAATTATTTTTTCGGGAATTATAGTTTTTAATTTCGCAATGATTCTGTCAGGCAAAGTGAGTATCACCTGAGGCGGCCTCTCACCAGCTGGCCTTTCCCCATCAAGCCTAGTTATATTAGCCCATGTATCTCCCAACCCAGGTGCATCATCTATTGTTCTAACCTGCTTCCACAAACCTACGGGCAGGAGTACAGGGAATAACAAGTCAATATCGCCTAGGCTGAACACTGAGGACTGCAAGACGGACTCTATCTCTTTATAAAATCCTGTCGGATTTTTCTTAATGTCGGGAATAGATTGCCTAATAGTGTTCACTTCCTGTCGTGAAAATGGGACGTGAACAAACTGCGATACATAATATGCAGGAATGTCTACAGCAGCTATACCTGCTGCAGCATTAGCGGCAATCTCAACTTTTGGGACAAATGTCGGAGTTACCTCTCTCATAGGCAACTGAGATATAGGCAACTCCGACGCTTACTAAGCAACAGCTTACTAAGAGCTAAGTCGAGCGCTAAAGCAGTCGAAGAAGTGTCAAGTGAAAAAGCTCTCTTATAAATACCCAGTAACTCTGTGGGACAACTAACCTTCTTCCTCAAACATGCATCCTGCAGGTACTCTACCATAACCTGAATCGCCTTCCTCTGCATTTCTAGGGTATATTGACTGTATGTGTCATATACCTCAACCTGATTTATCGATAAATCCGAAATCCATCTAATCGCATCTCTTGTACAAATTTATGCTTCCTCGGATGCCCATTTACGACACGGAAGAAATTGTTTCTGTACATACATACTCTCTTCTTCGCCATCCTCATTCCGTAACTTCTCCAAATCTCTCCTATACTCAAACAACCTCTCGACATGCTCATGTACTTTCTCCACAGTATCCCTTGATAGTGCTAAAGTACTCAGATCCCTCAGCCCTTGTGGGAGATCCACATTATTTAATTTACCCCACATTACGCATAAATGAATCCCTAAACCTTCAATAAAAACATTTTTCTCAGGAAAATTATCCATATTAGACAGTGTGGCAAAAACATTAGCTCGATCCTCTCTCTTCATAGAATGCTTAGCCCATGCAAACAAATCCCGCTTTTTATCGTTAGGGACAGTATTACGAGTAACAACCTTCGACCCCGCACCCCGATCAACTATAGTCGGTATAGAACCACTCGGGAGTGGAGGTGCAGGTAGATTTAATGGAGGTGTTATTACTGGTGCAATGGGAAGAGGTAGTAGAGCAGGCGGAGGAACAACAGCTGGAAGAATAGGAACAACAGGTTGAAAAGGGAGAGCAGGAATAACAGTAGGAAGAGGCAAAGCAACAGGAAGAGGATCATATGGAGGTGGTGCAAAGGCACGAGGCCTTCGCTCGTTTAACAATTTGTCGAGAAACTCGTCAGAAACATGAAGGTCTTTAGAAGGATAGAATTTCTGAATACCGAGTGAGAAAGCCCTATCCATATTCCTAACTGACTCAGACTGTTTTTCCTGATCATATAACAATGCCTTTTCAGCGTTCGTTTTATGACGGCACGCATGTTTTTCCCTACTCTTAAGCTGCTGCAACGCTTCTTTTTTCCAATTCTGTAGAACATCAAATGCTGCGTGTCTGGCCTTTTTCTTTAATAAGACTGACTCGAAGTATTCAATACGAGGGATCTCAAAACTACCATTGATTGGCCACTGAAGTTCGGAGGCATTTCTGGTTTGTCTGTGCCAAATACCATTAAATACTACACTTCCAATGCCATGTTTACAATAGTAAACGCCGGCGACCCCTCCTGTGGTGCCGGGCGGCTAAATTCCAAAGATTGTCAATCGCTGCAGAATAATGCCCTAACGCAGCTAGACAATTTCCAAGGCATTTCTCAAAAACTTAGTGTTATCTGGTCAATAATTGTGTCTGCAGATACAATGCGCCAAATTCAAATTGTCAGGGTTAAATTGAGAGTCGGGTCACGACTCACCTGACCAAACCTAAGGAGGACCGTACGGTTTATCAAAGAACTTACCTAACGAATTTTACCTTGTGTTTGGTGATTTCGGCAAATCTGCCCGCCTCAAAAGTGGACCCTCGTCAAGATGCCGCCTCAGACCGCACGGCTATCGTCCAAGGATCGGATTGTGCAGCTCTGTAGAAGTGTCGCGTCTCATTCAATCGGGCCCATAGTATCACACCGTCCGATCCCGGTCCAATAGCATGCATCAACCTTCAATGGTCCGGCATCAATCTTGAGGGTCCCTATTCGGGCGCCAACTGTGAAAAGAGAAAAATAATATGAGGCCAGGAAACCCAAAGGAAACACACCAAACACTGGTTACAAAGGAACATACAAAGTACTTTATTTTAAGGTCAAGTAATGACAAAGTCAAATGACAGATCGGATGGCTATCGGCCCTCAGTACAACACAACGAACTTCAACGGGGTTCGATGTATTCAGTGAGAGACTGTACATTGGGACATTCAGGCTTTTATATTTTTCTCCAGCCTGTTGTCCAACCCCTTCGCGGGTTAACCATTCCATGAATGTATTACTGGTCTAGGGTCTCTGCCAGGTCAATCTTCTAATACATACATTAATATGCGCATAGATCAGTTCCGTTGATACAGGTAATCCATTTACATGCAGGTCAACAGAAGGACAAGGTCTCAGTTCACTACCCTAACAAGTGGCCTGTAGGCAAGTTATACATTAGCTGTACGGAGGTCATGTCGACCAGATTCTGTTCGGAATGGCATCGTCCACCATTTTGATGTACAGGGTGACTTTTACACAGCAAGAGAACCTAAAATGGCGGTCTGATTCAAGATGGCGGCCTACATCAATTTCTAAGGTCAAGACCTTGCCGTAGAGAGTTATTCACGTATAGTTTTAAGCAACTTGGCATAGGCCAATATACATACAATCATTTACAATAGGAGGTAGAATTTAATATCCAGTTTGACAAGAGAAGGGGATCATTTTAAAGTGGCAGGCAAAGCGCTGTTCTGAGAGTGACATGCGCAGTGTAGTGTAGCATCTACCCTTCATGCAGGCCAGAAATAGTGGTTTAAACATGGGGTAATGACAAACAGAATATACTGTCAGACTATGGTAGGGTAAGAGGGGAGTACTTACCTGACCATGCCTTATTTAATTTTTTCTCCACAGCCCCCTCTTATGAGACCTTAACTCCAGTCTCATTACACACCTTTTTAATAGTGCACACTTCGCATCCAGGAATGTCATAACAAATTGTTTCTTCAGTAAACTGGAGGTACATTACTTGAGCAGTTTGTGAAACATCTGAACAGGAGCCGATTGTACGTTGACAGAAGCATTTACATACCATGGACAGACAAGACAATCCTCGAGTAGGACCACAGCTACTAGCTGGATTTGCCCAATGCACGCTTCCAGCAGCCCCAACAATTCTGCAATCAATGACTAAAAGGACCAGGCAGACTCATCACTGCTGTGCAAGTGGTTTACGGTATCACGAATGATGTCCCTGATATTACTAATGTGATCTGGTATAAAAGTACAGCACTCCATTTTTATGACTGTGCAGGTGCCCCTGTGGGGGGCTTATATGATATCTAGGGCCATAAGGTACTGGAGTACCATATTGTGAATGGACAGCCATTCACAGGGCAGCAATGACAGGGGTGCTGTGGTGCCATTGGCAATGTCGTCTACTAACCGTGAGAGCCGAGTCAAGCGGTTTCAGTTTATTTTGACCCCAAGGACTGATATCAGGTACCCCACTCCCACAACAAAAGACTCCCAATCCGAGCTTCTCTTCGAGCGGGGCAGAGCGGGGAAAGTGGGGGTGTGGTTCACTCCAAGGAACATCTCCCTCCCCAGTAAATGGGCAACCATGCATAAGCCTTATCCCTGCAAATGAAGTACGTTCCAGAGTATGTTGTGTACTCGGATTGAGGGAATGTGAACCCGGAGTGAGTGGACATGTAATACTGCCATTTGCTTGTTCATATATACAGGGACCCTTGATTGGTATAGCATAGGAGCCCAGTTGCCGTGGAGGACAGATGAAGCACAGGGGATTTGGTTTGTACCCGGTCTGGGGTGGGGAATTTTGGTGGCCTCTTTAGCCCAATGTGTGACTGGGCATCCTGGCAGGGTCTGGTGCCTAAGGACTGGGTAAATAGCATGAGGAAAACTGGGCAGACATGTCATGAGGCAAGTGGGCACATACCCAGCAGTCAGTAAGACATACTGGCACGAGAGGTGCAAATAGGCATTTGCGCTGTGGGTCCAGGCGTGCCCAGTGGGACCCTCATTATCATGACAAGAAGTGCAGAAAGAATCAAACACATTTACATCTGAGAACATTATTACTCTTACAATAATTACTACAATAACAGACAGATATCAGAACATGGTGGCCTCAGTGAGGCTTTCCATGGGCTCTTCTGACTCTGAGATTCTTCGGGCTCTACCGAGTGAACAGTCGAGGTGAGGGGACCCTGGTCTGTTCAGTTGGTCATGACTGGTGAGAGACAGGGTGCAAGAGGAGAGGTTTGGGTAAGGCCAGTCTCTTTACTCTTAATAGCGAATGTAATAAGGTTGATGCTGAGAGTGGTGCAAAGTTCAAACGTTCAAATGTTCCAAGTGCCACTGTTTCAAAGTACAAATGTTCCAAAGTTCCAGGATCCTTACCTGTACTACAACATTCACAAGTACCAGAGCCAGACAAAGTGGAGTCTCATGGTCACTAAGATGATAACCAACACGTGATAGTAGCAGGGGCAACACCTCATAGATGCCGGGGCCATAGCAGCAATGACATCTACTCTTGGTTCGGGTACCGCCTCGAGTGGTGGATTCATCGTTGTTGGTGAGTTATATTGAGTGGTGAGTAACCCTACCAGACACCACTTTGTTCAACACTTTAATACCAATGGTATTCTTCCTCGGGATCACAGAGCGTACCTCTGGCTGGTTTTGTTGCGAGATTCAGGGGTATCAGTCTGCGCAGGTGGTGAGCCAGCAGGGGAACTTGAAATGGGGTAGTTCCCTCCGGTGCTCTGACTGACTTCTGAAGGAGCTTTAGCAGTAGCTACTGAAGGGCCCTCACTGTGGTGAAAATACTCAGCAGCTGCAGCTTTTGTCTCAGCATGTGAACGTGTTGGTTGATTGTGCATCTGGCCCCTGCTCTGTGGTATAGTTCAGTCAGCTCCAGAAAAACACAGGATAATTCTGACATTGGCACAGGGCTGGAGGCATCACAGACCGTGGTGCCGGGGGTTGTGGCAGTGTGATGAATCCTGTGGAGTCATCACTGATCCCCAGCCAAAGATCTTCTCCGATGTGGCCAGGGGACAGCAGTTGCTACCTGATCCCCTGGGCACATGGTATTATGAGGCAGGATCACATGCGAGGAGTTGGCAGATGGGGAGATGGTGTGACCTCCATCAGCAAGGACACAGTATTCTTCACTTATAAATAAGGAACACCCTATAAATCCTAAATTCCTGATGGCATGTGCTCACTTTACAAGTCCCTCCCATTGTAGGACCCAAAGAACCCTTTCTTCAAAACACTCCGAGCAGGATAACATTCACACCTCAAATAAACATAACTCACATTTAACATGCTTTGTCTCTGATGTATTTGTCCCAAATAAAAATTCCAAACAAACTTACATTCAAAGTATGATGAATGCTAGGGACTTCAACTCCCATAACGCATCAACTACTGAGATGAAGAAGAGGAAGAAGGAGTTAGAATGGATTGACAAAAACACCAATCCAAACACGCAGACTAGATGTTTCAAGGGAAATCAGCTGCGCAGGAAATTTTAAAATGGCTTGTATTTTGAATCAGGTATCACAGAGAAGAGAAGCAGAGCGGGCGAAGTGGGAAGCAGGACCGCAGTAGAAGGCAGGCAGTTGGGAAAGGACTGGGCAGCAGAAAGCCAATGCTTTCAAGCTGACGCTTATCAGCATTTCTTATTGAAGTGGCGGGAGACCCACAGGAACAGGGCAGGCATCACGGAAGAGCCCCTAAAGAACCGACAGCAGCAACAGCAGAGCTGTCATGGACTGGATTGTGTCAAACAGCGACAGCTACACCAGCAAATGAACGCAAAGCTGGCAGGAAAGCTGAAAGTGGGTCTGCAAAGCAGGAGACACCATTTCGAAGTGAGGTCTTCGCTGCAGCAGTGTGCCAAAGGTTGGCAACACTTTGAAACACCAGTGAGTTGGCCCAGTGATAGTGTGAAAGCCGGGGGGTAATGAAAAGTGCATGAACAATTTAGAATTCATTTTGAATACCGGCCAAGTAAATTAGAGGGACAACATTTGCAAAAATCCTCATGCATGAAGTGTCAAAGAGGGAAAGTTGGAGCAAATGTTATTACAAGCAGATAAATGTTAAAGAAGAAGTTGGAGACATAATGTGTACAGACCTCCCTATTTGAGAAACCAATATGAGGAATTTGGATCATGCATTGCCACAAGCAAATGAGCATTGATGAAGAAGTTAAAAGATACAATTTGAGCAAGTCTCCATATATGAAATGTCAATACGGGGAAAGTTGGAACAAGTAATATCTAAAGACAATGAAGTACAGACAGTGCAGGAGTACTGAAGGACCAAAAGCACATTGAAAGAAGAAGCTCTAGTAAAAGAAGTATATCAGGCATTGAGCCTTTGGGGAAAAGATATCTGGCAGGAGAGTATACAAAGGCATCTATAAAACCCAGAGGGGGATTCCTGGCAGGGGAGTGTGCCAGGTAATCCTTGTCAAGTACATGAAAGAGAAAGACATTGTGAACAGATACCTGGCAGGTTAGTATACCAGGGGATCTAAAGAATCTGTTGAAGGATTCCTGGCAGGAGAGTATACCAGGAAGTTATCCCTAAGAAGTAGTTATAAAAAAGAGGCATGTGTGCCATCCTTAAAATTATATTATGTGAAAGTGACATTTTTGCCATCCTTGGAGTGTTTGTTGTACGGAAGAGAATATTGTTTGGAAAATACACTTTCAGCATCATTTCTGAAATAATCCAGGGGAAGGGAACCATCCTCTGGATCCAAGGACGTGTCCGTGGAAGAAACCATTTTTGTTGGATTTATCTATTTGCTTTACATTTGAACACATTTGGCTAAACCTAGACCAGGGACACTTTTCCTTACACTTCTTAATTGTTTCATTGCTATTGTGAGGGTCAGATATGTTTTGGACACAAGGACAGTTTTCCTAAGTTTGATGAGAAGACACAGACGGATCTTTAGTTTTAGTTTCCTATGACGGAATCTCTCTTTAGGATAGGGACAGAAGCCTTTATCCAACCCCTTTCTTTGAATAAAGATGTCTGATGTTGAAAACACAACCACTTTGTGTCTGTCTCTCATTTCTGACTCCTCATAGCAGCTCTGGAGCTTGTCGAGTAAGATTGGTGGTCTCGGTGGTGATGTCATCGAATGGAGCAGGGACTTTGCAGCAATGCGACGCATGGATCCTGGCCGGTATCCCATCACACTTCACTGCAGAGTGTGTGTGAGAAGGATCTAGTAAGGGATGCGCCACCTTGGTTGAAACAATGTCTTCTGCTGGTGGATTTTCTCCAGGGCCCAGTGTCCTGGCTGCAGAGGGTGGCACGGTCCAACTTCTGGCTCTGGCAAAGCTTTGCAGACCTGCGCGTGGAGAGATCGGACAGTTCTAATCAATGTGCAACAGTACTGGATTAATGTGTCATCCTCTAGCGTTAATCTCAGGGTAAAAGGAACTGCGGGTGGAGCAGTTCCCATTCTCATTGGGCATCCTGTGATGATTTCATTTGTGGACAGTCTATGCTTTCGCTGTGGGTTATTTCGCATGGCCTGCAGAACTAACGGGAGGGCATGAGGCCACTTGAACCCGGTTTCTCCACAAACTTTGCTCAATATGTACTTAAGGTCGCTGTTGCAGCATTCTATGTGTGTACTAGAATGTGGGTGATACGTGCAATGAAATTGCTGTGCTATTCTCAGAGCCTTGCATACTTCCCCAATAACCTGACCAGTGAAGTGGATACCTTGGTCGCTGTCTATGCAAAGGGGAAGTCCAAACTGAGGTATGCATCTATCAGTTTCTTGTCTATGGTTATTGCATACTCCATTCTACACATCTACTACCACCAAACAGATATGTCAAGCCATTTGTGAGCTGTATGAAGTCTATCTGCATCTGCATGAATGGACCTTCAGGTATGAAGCGTGTATATAGTATCATGAACTCTGCTCTCTCGACATTATATGAAAGCATGTTAACAGTTTTCGCAATAGTGTTCATCCACAGATTCATATTATCACCTGGCAGAGTGCGTATGGATTCAAAGAAGGTCGATGCAGTTCTCAAATGGCCATCACCATCCTCTGTAAAAGGTGTGCAAAGCATGTTAGGCTTCGCTAACTTTTACCGCAGGTTTATCCCCGAATTCTCTCGAATAGTCCAGCCCATCACTGCCTTGTTAAAGAAAAACAAACGTTTTGAATGGTCTACCGAGGCGGAACAGGCTTTCCAGGATTTGAAGACTAAATTTATCTCTGCACCAATCTTAAAACACCCTCGCCCCGAACTCCCCTACATCGTGGAAACTGATGCTTCAAGCCTTGCCATGGGGGCAGTTCTATCACAAAAGGACCCGGTAACCAATCAGTTGCATCCCGTGGCATTTTGGTCCCGCAAATTCTCGCCTCCTGAAATCAATTACACGATTACTGACAAGGAACTTCTGGCTATCAAGTCTGCCTTTAAGGCTTGGCGGCATTATCTGCTGGGGGCCCGACACACCGTTACTGTGATTACGGATCACCGAAACCTGCAATATTTGAAAACCGCAAAAGCCCAATCCTCTAGACCACTCCGTTGGGCATTATTCTTTGCCGAGTTTGACTTCATAATTACCTATCGACCTGGTACAAAGAACGGTAAAGCTGATGCCCTTTCTTGGATGGGAGTGGAAGAACACTTGATCAACCCTAAACCTGTACCAATCATTCCCGAACAAAGAATTCTGGGTGTAATCGCCACAGAATCCATAGAGGAAGTTAAGGATAAAGCCAGGCAACTTGTAACTCCAGCAGACATACAGAATTGGCATCTGCAGGGAAAGGTCTTTGCAGTAAAGGACAACTTATTGTATTTCCATGAACGATTATACCTACCCAGCACAGATTTACAGAAAAAAGTAATCTCTTGTTATCACGATTCTTTAATGGAAGGACATCCCGGTATGGCCAAGACCTCAGAAAAGATCAAGCGCTACTTCTGGTGGCCGTCTTGGAAAAAAGATATCAGAGACTTTATAATGTCCTGTGGAGTATGCGCCCAAAACAAGAGTCAAAAGGAAAGACCAGCAGGCCTCTTACGCCCTATTGACATCCCACCTCGCCCTTGGCATACGCTTTCTATGGACTTCATCACCGATCTACCTCCATGCTCCAGATACAATACGATTCTAGTAATCGTGGACTTATTCTCCAAGATGGCGCATTTCATTCCGCTCAAAGGCTTGCCAACAGCAGCAACTCTGGCCCGAGAATTTCTCGAAAACATCGTCCGACTGCACGGTTTTCCTTCGGTTCTAATTTCGGATCGAGGTAGTCAATTTATTTCTCATTTTTGGCGAAGTTGCTGTCGGTCGGCTCAAATTGATGTGAGACTATCGACCAGTCACCACCCTCAGACCGATGGACAAACCGAGAGGACCAATCAAACTCTGGAACAGTATTTACGCTGCATGCTGCAACAAACTGAAAAAACTTGGAAAGACATCCTTTGGATAGCCGAATATGCCTACAATAACTCTGTCCATTCGGGAACTGGGAAAACCCCGTTTTTTCTTTTGTACGGCAGTCACCCTCGAACCTCGGAGTTGGATCCCCTCCAAGATCTTGAAACACCAGCAGTAGACTACCTGCATTCTACAATCACCCAAGCCTTTAAGGAAGCTGTTTCTCACCTTCAAAGGGCTAAAGAACAATACAAGAAAGGAGCAGATCAACATCGGAAGGAAGCCCCTCAATATCAAGTAGGGGATCAAGTCTGGTTATCCACCAAATATCTACCTCTAAAAGGGCCACGCACATTCAACCCACGATACCTTGGTCCCTATTCCATCACTACCATAGTAAACCCAGTAGCGGTCAAGTTGGACTTGCCCCCGCACATGAAGATACATCCGGTCTTCCACGTCTCTCTATTAAAACCCGTGCAACCTCAAACCCGACTAACTAAATCTCCAAAACCTATCCTAGTTGATGGAGAACTCGAGTTTGAAGTCAAAAGCATTCTGGACTCCAAGATCTCCAAATCTAAACTATTTTACCTAATTGACTGGAAAGGCTACGGCCCCCAAGAGAGATCCTGGGAACCTGCTGAATATGTCCACACTCCTCGCCTAATCAAAAGATTTCACCGAACATTTCCTGACAAGCCAAAACCCCCGGAGAAGCCCGGTTTGGGAGGGGCCTTGAGGGGGGGTACTGTCATGATCTCTGCTTCCAAAAGGTCAGGGTTTTCGCAACTCCCTTGGAAGCAGATCCATAACCCAGGTTCCGAGTGCCAACCAGTCCCAATTGGGACCTTTTGGACCCAGTCCTGGCGCCAGTGGCACCAGGCTCATAAATATGCCCAGTCCCAGCGCTGGAAGCGCCGGGCTCATAATGCTTGGGTGGACTTACCTGCAGCAGACCATGCTGCTTATTTGCCTGCCAGTTGAGCCTCTGATCCTCTTCTGTTTGGAACTACTTTTCCTGTTGGGTGGGGCAGGAGCCACTCCCTAGATTCAGAACACTGGAACTCTTCTGGAAAGCAGGAACTCTTTTCTTACCTAGGCGTGGCTGTGGAAGGAGACACCTAAGCACTACAGGAGGCTATTTAAACCACACCCGATGGATGAATCTTGCTTTGCGTTATTCTGCATCCTCTGCAGCAGAACGCTCATCGTGTCTTCTGCATCTGATCCTGGGCCTAAGGAAAAAGGCTTACCATCCTGAATCCAGTCTTCAGCAACACCTATAAAGACAAGAAAGAACAGGTTAGCATTACGGTCTTCAGTGACAGCTCTTCACTTACCTGGTCCATCGGCTGTCACCAACACCTCGCGCTGCATTCCGGCATCTGAAAGACAAAGGCTTACCTACTCTTCGTGCGCTCCGGAGGTCTTCACACTGCATTCCGGCATCTGAAAGACAAAAGCTTACCAACTCTTCGCACGCTCCGGAGGCCTTCGGCGCTGCATCCCGCATCTGAAAGACAAAACAAGGTGCGTTTAAAGACATTGGGGAACTTTAATACTCACGTGCCATTACTCCTTTCCACATCTAACCCAGTGGGTATTCCGGCACCCTGCAGCCGCTCCGAACTTGTACCTGCAAAATAAAAAGACAGTTAGAGGGCATCGTGAAGCAGGCAACAAGCGCTTACTTACGTGCTTCCAGGCGCTTCTATTCATCACACGGGCTCCATCTTCAACTCACTTCAGCCCTTCATCCGCCATCGCCGGAACCCTGCAAAACAAGAAACATCATTACTAAAGACTTTAAAGACATTAGAATTACTTGAAACTTACCGTTCGTGCAGTAAACGACGGACAGCAGTCCTCTGAAGTCAAGAGGCCTGCTCCCCTTATCCAGTGAAGAAACTGGTTACAGCACCCTGCCCCGAGGCAGATGGAGAGCACGGCGTTCACTTACCTAAGGTGAGAGCGTTAACCTTTGGGGTTCTACAGGAGAAGAGAAAGGGAAGAAGAGATAGACATTCAATAACCCAGTTCCTTAATCCCATATTTTCTATCTGCAGACATCTTACCCTTCGAGTCAGACATACAGTGCACAGAGGTCCAGCCCAAAGAGCCAGCCGTGTGTTACACATCACCTTTGAAGATACGGTATACGCCCAGTCAAGACCGGCGCCTCTACGGGAATCAGGTGAGCGTTACAAGTATTTAAGTCTCCTTTTATCTTTTCTACTCTTATCTTTTTCATTATTGACACAGTCCTCGTAATACTGAGCCATGTGCAGTACTTCTGATTGGGATTTCGCCTGCCAAGCGCTCTCAGAAGACATAATCTGTGACTGGATGTCAGGCAGCAATCCACGCACAAATTTGTCCACAAACAACCTTTTCCCAGATTCTGTGCCTAAATCCTGTCCACTGAAGTCCGAGAATACTTGTTCGAACCGATTAAAGAACTCGGTGGCACCCTCAGATTTTCCTTGGACACAGGCCGTAAGCTTGTCCCAAATAATTATTTTTTCGGGAATTATAGTTTTTAATTTCGCAATGATTCTGTCAGGCAAAGTGAGTATCACCTGAGGCGGTCTCTCACCAGCTGGCCTTTCCCCGTCAAGCCTAGTTATATTAGCCCATGTATCTCCCAACCGAGGTGCATCATCTATTGTTCTAACCTGCTTCCACAAACCTACGGGCAGGAGTACAGGGAATAACAAGTCAATATCGCCTAGGCTGAACACTGAGGACTGCAAGACGGACTCTATCTCTTTATAAAATCCTGTCGGATTTTTCTTAATGACGGGAATAGATTGCCTAATAGTGTTCACTTCCTGTCGTGAAAACGGGACGTGAACAAACTGCGATACATAATATGCAGGAATGTCTACAGCAGCTATACCTGCTGCAGCATTAGCGACAATCTCAACTTTTGGGACAAATGTCGGAGGTACCTCTCTCATAGGCAACTGAGATATAGGCAACTCCGACGCTTACTAAGCAACATCTGACTAAGAGCTAAGTCGAGCGCTAAAGCAGTCGAAGAAGTGTCAAGTGAAAAAGCTCTCTTATAAATACCCAGTAACTCTGTGGGACAACTAACCTTCTTCCTCAAACATGCATCCTGCAGGTACTCTACCATAACCTGAATCGCCTTCCTCTGCATTTCTAGGGTATATTGACTGTATGTGTCATATACCTCAACCTGATTTATCGATAAATCCGAAATCCATCTAATCGCATCTCTTGTACAAATTTATGCTTCCTCGGATGCCCATTTACGACACGGAAGAAATTGTTTCTGTACATACATACTCTCTTCTTCGCCATCCTCATTCCGTAACTTCTCCAAATCTCTCCTATACTCAAACAACCTCTCGACATGCTCATGTACTTTCTCCACAGTATCCCTTGATAGTGCTAAAGTACTCAGATCCCTCGGCCCTTGTGGGAGATCCACATTATTTAATTTACCCCACATTACGCATAAATGAATCCCTAAACCTTCAATAAAAACATTTTTCTCAGGAAAATTATCCATATTAGACAGTGTGGCAAAAACATTAGCTCGATCCTCTCTCTCCATAGAATGCTTAGCCCATGCAAACAAATCCCGCTTTTTATCGTTAGGGACAGTATTACGAGTAACAACCTTCGACCCCGCACCCCGATCAACTATAGTCGGTATAGAACCACTCGGGAGTGGAGGTGCAGGTAGATTTAATGGAGGTGTTATTACTGGTGCAATGGGAAGAGGTAGTAGAGCAGGCGGAGGAACAACAGCTGGAAGAATAGGAACAACAGGTTGAAAAGGGAGAGCAGGAATAACAGTAGGAAGAGGCAAAGCAACAGGAAGAGGATCATATGGAGGTGGTGCAAAGGCACGAGGCCTTTGCTCGTTTAACAATTTGTCGAGAAACTTGTCAGAAACATGAAGGTCTTTAGAAGGATAGAATTTCTGAATACCGAGTGAGAAAGCCCTATCCATATTCCTAACTGACTCAGACTGTTTGTCCTGATCATATAACAATGCCTTTTCAGCGTTCGTTTTATGACGGCACGCATGTTTTTCCCTACTCTTAAGCTGCTGCAACGCTTCTTTTTTCCAATTCTGTAGAACATCAAATGCTGCGTGTCTGGCCTTTTTCTTTAATAAGACTGACTCGAAGTATTCAATACGAGGGATCTCAAAACTACCATTGATTGGCCACTGAAGTTCGGAGGCATTTCTGGTTTGTCTGTGCCAAATACCATTAAATACTACACTTCCAATGCCATGTTTACAATAGTAAACGCCGGCGACCCCTCCTGTGGTGCCGGGCGGCTAAATTCCAAAGATTGTCAATCGCTGCAGAATAATGCCCTAAAGCAGCTAGACAATTTCCAAGGCATTTCTCAAAAACTTAGTGTTATCTGGTCAATAATTGTGTCTGCAGATACAATGCGCCAAATTCAAATTGTCAGGGTTAAATTGAGAGTCGGGTCACGACTCACCTGACCAAACCTAAGGAGGACCGTACGGTTTATCAAAGAACTTACCTAACAAATTTTACCTTGTGTTTGGTGATTTCGGCAAATCTGCCCGCCTCAAAAGTGGACCCTCGTCAAGATGCCGCCTCAGACCGCACGGCTATCGTCCAAGGATCGGATTGTGCAGCGCTGTAGAAGTGTCGCGTCTCATTCAGTCGGGCCCATAGTATCACACCGTCCGATCCCAGTCCAATAGCATGCATCAACCTTCAATGGTCCGGCATCAATCTTGAGGGTCCCTATTCTGGCGCCAACTGTGAAAAGAGAAAAATAATATGAGGCCAGGAAACCCAAAGGAAACACACCAAACACTGGTTACAAAGGAACATACAAAGTACTTTATTTTAAGGTCAAGTAATGACAAAGTCAAATGACAGATCGGATAGCTATCGGCCCTCAGTACAACACAACGAACTTCAACGGGGTTCGATGTATTCAGTGAGAGACTGTACATTGGGACATTCAGGCTTTTATATTTTTCTCCAGCCTGTTGTCCAACCCCTTCGCGGGTTAACCATTCCATGAATGTATTACTGGTCTAGGGTCTCTGCCAGGTCAATCTTCTAATACATACATTAATATGCGCATAGATCAGTTCCGTTGATACAGGTAATCCATTTACATGCAGGTCAACAGAAGGACAAGGTCTCAGTTCACTACCCTAACAAGTGGCCTGTAGGCAAGTTATACATTAGCTGTACGGAGGTCATGTCGACCAGATTCTGTTCGGAATGGCATCGTCCACCATTTTGATGTACAGGGTGACTTTTACACAGCAAGAGAACCTAAAATGGCGGTCTGATTCAAGATGGCGGCCTACATCAATTTCTAAGGTCAAGACATTGCCGTAGAGAGTTATTCGCGTATAGTTTTAAGCAACTTGGCATAGGCCAATATACATACAATCATTTACAATAGGAGGTAGAATTTAATATCCAGTTTGACAAGAGAAGGGGATCATTTTAAAGTGGCAGGCAAAGCGCTGTTCTGAGAGTGACATGCGCAGTGTAGTGTAGCATCTACCCTTCATGCAGGCCAGAAATAGTGGTTTAAACATGGGGTAATGACAAACAGAATATACTGTCAGACTATGGTAGGGTAAGAGGGGAGTACTTACCTGACCATGCCTTATTTAATTTTTTCTCCACAGCCCCCTTTTATGAGACCTTAACTCCAGTCTCATTACACACCTTTTTAATAGTGCACACTTCGCATCCAGGAATGTCATAACAAATTGTTTCTTCAGTAAACTGGAGGTACATTACTTGAGCAGTTTGTGAAACATCTGAACAGGAGCCGATTGTACGTTGACAGAAGCATTTACATACCATGGACAGACAAGACAATCCTCGAGTAGGACCACAGCTACTAGCTGGATTTGCCCAATGCACGCTTCCAGCAGCCCCAACAATTCTGCAATCAATGACTAAAAGGACCAGGCAGACTCATCACTGCTGTGCAAGTGGTTTACGGTATCACGAATGATGTCCCTGATATTACTAATGTGATCTGGTATAAAGGTACAGCACTCCATTTTTATGACTGTGCAGGTGCCCCTGTGGGGGGCTTATATGATATCTAGGGCCATAAGGTACTGGAGTACCATATTGTGAATGGACAGCCATTCACAGGGCAGCAATGACAGGGGTGCTGTGGTGCCATTGGCAATGTCGTCTACTAACCGTGAGAGCCGAGTCAAGCGGTTTCAGTTTATTTTGACCCCAAGGACTGATAACAGGTACCCCACTCCCACAACAAAAGACTCCCAATCCGAGCTTCTCTTCGAGCGGGGCAGAGCGGGGAAAGTGGGGGTGTGGCTCACTCCAAGGAACATCTCCCTCCCCAGTAAATGGGCAACCATGCATAAGCCTTATCCCTGCAAATGAAGTACGTTCCAGAGTATGTTGTGTACTCGGATTGAGGGAATGTGAACCCGGAGTGAGTGGACATGTAATACTGCCATTTGCTTGTTCATATATACAGGGACCCTTGATTGGTATAGCATAGGAGCCCAGTTGCCGTGGAGGACAGATGAAGCACAGGGGATTTGGTTTGTACCCGGTCTGGGGTGGGGAATTTTGGTGGCCTCTTTAGCCCAATGTGTGACTGGGCATCCTGGCAGGGTCTGGTGCCTAAGGACTGGGTAAATAGCATGAGGAAAACTGGGCAGACATGTCATGAGGCAAGTGGGCACATACCCAGCAGTCAGTAAGACATACTGGCACGAGAGGTGCAAATAGGCATTTGCGCTGTGGGTCCAGGCGTGCCCAGTGGGACCCTCATTATCATGACAAGAAGTGCAGAAAGAATCAAACACATTTACATCTGAGAACATTATTACTCTTACAATAATTACTACAATAACAGACAGATATCAGAACATGGTGGCCTCAGTGAGGCTTTCCATGGGCTCTTCTGACTCTGAGATTCTTCGGGCTCTACCGAGTGAACAGTCGAGGTGAGGGGACCCTGGTCTGTTCAGTTGGTCATGACTGGTGAGAGACAGGGTGCAAGAGGAGAGGTTTGGGTAAGGCCAGTCTCTTTACTCTTAATAGCGAATGTAATAAGGTTGATGCTGAGAGTGGGGCAAAGTTCAAACGTTCAAATGTTCCAAGTGCCACTGTTTCAAAGTACAAATGTTCCAAAGTTCCAGGATCCTTACCTGTACTACAACATTCACAAGTACCAGAGCCAGACAAAGTGGAGTCTCATGGTCACTAAGATGATAACCAACACGTGATAGTAGCAGGGGCAACACCTCATAGATGCCGGGGCCATAGCAGCAATGACATCTACTCTTGGTTCGGGTACCGCCTCGAGTGGTGGATTCATCGTTGTTGGTGAGTTATATTGAGTGGTGAGTAACCCTACCAGACACCACTTTGTTCAACACTTTAATACCAATGGTATTCTTCCTCGGGATCACAGAGCGTACCTCTGGCTGGTTTTGTTGCGAGATTCAGGGGTATCATTCTGCGCAGGTGGTGAGCCAGCAGGGGAACTTGAAATGGGGTAGTTCCCTCCGGTGCTCTGACTGACTTCTGAAGGAGCTTTAGCAGTAGCTACTGAAGGGCCCTCACTGTGGTGAAAATACTCAGCAGCTTCTGCTTTTGTCTCAGCATGTGAACGTGTTGGTTGATTGTGCATCTGGCCCCTGCTCTGTGGTATAGTTCAGTCAGCTCCAGAAAAACACAGGATAATTCTGACATTGGCACAGGGCTGGAGGCATCACAGACCGTGGTGCCGGGGGTTGTGGCAGTGTGATGAATCCTGTGGAGTCATCACTGATCCCCAGCCAAAGATCTTCTCCGATGTGGCCAGGGGACAGCAGTTGCTACCTGATCCCCTGGGCACATGGTATTATGAGGGAGGATCACATGCGAGGAGTTGGCAGATGGGGAGATGGTGTGACCCCCATCAGCAAGGACACAGTATTCTTCACTTATAAATAAGGAACACCCTATAAATCCTAAATTCCTGATGGCATGTACTCACTTTACAAGTCCCTCCTATTGTAGGACCCAAAGAACCCTTTCTTCAAAACACTCCGAGCAGGATAACATTCACACCTCAAATAAACATAACTCACATTTAACATGCTTTGTCTCTGATGTATTTGTCCCAAATAAAAATTCCAAACAAACTTACATTCAAAGTATGATGAATGCTAGGGACTTCAACTCCCATAACGCATCAACTACTGAGATGAAGAAGAGGAAGAAGGAGTTAGAATGGATTGACAAAAACACCAATCCAAACACGCAGACTAGATGTTTCAAGGGAAATCAGCTGCGCAGGAAATTTTAAAATGGCTTTTATTTTGAATCAGGTATCACAGAGAAGAGAAGCAGAGCGGGCGAAGTGGGAAGCAGGACTGCAGGAGAAGGCAGGCAGTTGGGAAAGGACTGGGCAGCAGAAAGCCAATGCTTTCAAGCTGACGCTTATCAGCATTTCTTATTGAAGTGGCGGGAGACCCACAGGAACAGGGCAGGCATCACGGAAGAGCCCCTAAAGAACCGACAGCAGCAACAGCAGAGCTGTCATGGACTGGATTGTGTCAAACAGCGACAGCTACACCAGCAAATGAACGCAAAGCTGGCAGGAAAGCTGAAAGTGGGTCTGCAAAGCAGGAGACACCATTTCGAAGTGAGGTCTTCGCTGCAGCAGTGTGCCAAAGGTTGGCAACACTTTGAAACACCAGTGAGTTGGCCCAGTGATAGTGTGAAAGCCGGGGCGTACTGAAAAGTGCATGAACAATTTAGAATTCATTTTGAATACCGGCCAAGTAAATTAGAGTGACAACATTTGCAAAAATCCTCATGCATGAAGTGTCAAAGAGGGAAAGTTGGAGCAAATGTTATTACAAGCAGATAAATGTTAAAGAAGAAGTTGGAGACATAATGTGTACAGACCTCCCTATTTGAGAAACCAATATGAGGAATTTGGATCATGCATTGCCACAAGCAAATGAGCATTGATGAAGAAGTTAAAAGATACAATTTGAGCAAGTCTCCATATATGAAATGTCAATACGGGGAAAGTTGGAACAAGTATTATCTAAAGCCAATGAAGTACAGACAGTGCAGGAGTACTGAAGGACTAAAAGCACATTGAAAGAAGAAGCTCTAGTAAAAGAAGTATATCAGGCATTGAGCCTTTGGGGAAAAGATATCTGGCAGGAGAGTATACAAAGGCATCTATAAAACCCAGAGGGGGATTCCTGGCAGGGGAGTGTGCCAGGTAATCCTTGTCAAGTACATGAAAGAGAAAGACATTGTGAACAGATACCTGGCAGGTTAGTATACCAGGGGATCTAAAGAATCTGTTGAAGGATTCCTGGCAGGAGAGTATACCAGGAAGTTATCCCTAAGAAGTAGTTATAAAAAAGAGGCATGTGTGCCATCCTTAAAATTATGTTATGTGAAAGTGACATTTTTGCCATCCTTGGAGTGTTTGTTGTACGGAAGAGAATATTGTTTGGAAAATACACTTTCAGCATCATTTCTGAAATAATCCAGGGGAAGGGAACCATCCTCTGGATCCAAGGACGTGTCCGTGGAAGAAACCATTTTTGTTGGATTTATCTATTTGCTTTACATTTGAACACATTTGGCTAAACCTAGACCAGGGACACTTTTCCTTACACTTCTTAATTGTTTCATTGCTATTGTGAGGGTCAGATATGTTTTGGACACAAGGACAGTTTTCCTAAGTTTGATGAGAAGACACAGACGGATCTTTAGTTTTAGTTTCCTATGACGGAATCTCTCTTTAGGATAGGGACAGAAGCCTTTATCCAACCCCTTTCTTTGAATAAAGATGTCTGATGTTGAAAACACAACCACTTTGTGTCTGTCTCTCATTTCTGACTCCTCATAGCAGCTCTGGAGCTTGTCGAGTAAGATTGGTGGTCTCGGTGATGATGTCATCGAATGGAGCAGGGACTTTGCAGCAATGCAACGCATGGATCCTGGCCGGTATCCCATCACACTTCACTGCAGAGTGTGTGTGAGAAGGATCTAGTAAGGGATGCGCCACCTTGGTTGAAACAATGTCTTCTGCTGGTGGATTTTCTCCAGGGCCCAGTGTCCTGGCTGCAGAGGGTGGCACGGTCCAACTGCTGGCTCTGGCAAAGCTTTGCAGACCTGCGCGTGGAGAGATCGGACAGTTCTAATCAATGTGCAACAGTACTGGATTAATGTGTCATCCTCTAGCGTTAATCTCAGGGTAAAAGGAACTGCGGGTGGAGCAGTTCCCATTCTCATTGGGCATCCTGTGATGATTTCATTTGTGGACAGTCTATGCTTTCGCTGTGGGTTATTTCGCATGGCCTGCAGAACTAACGGGAGGGCATGAGGCCACTTGAACCCGTTTTCTCCACAAACTTTGCTCAATATCTACTTAAGGTCGCTGTTGCAGCATTCTATGTGTGTGCTAGAATGTGGGTGATACGTGCAATGAAATTGCTGTGCTATTCTCAGAGCCTTGCATACTTCCCCAATAACCTGACCAGTGAAGTGGATACCTTGGTCGCTGTCTATGCAAAGGGGAAGTCCAAACTGAGGTATGCATCTATCAGTTTCTTGTCTATGGTTATTGCATACTCCATTCTACACATCTACTACCACCAAACAGATATGTCAAGCCATTTGTGAGCTGTATGAAGTCTATCTGCATCTGCATGAATGGACCTTCAGGTATGAAGCGTGTATATAGTATCATGAACTCTGCTCTCTCGACATTATATGAAAGCATGTTAACAGTTTTCGCAATAGTGTTCATCCACAGAAGCTAACCCAGGTGCCACGCCATTTGTTTTGCGGACCAAATAAGGGAGTAGTACCTTGGGTGCCACCAGGCAGTTATCTGGGGAGCGCCACAAGGAGTCTACTCCCAGGTTATACTTAAACTGAATCCAGGTCACTTTCACATTCTCCGGGGCTTGATCTTGAAGGATGGTTGACCCTGCAACTGCAACACAAACAAGACATTCATTAGGAGCAAAAGGCCCTCTTAGTGCTGCTGAGCGAGCTGCATGTCAGCTAAAGAATTTCCCAAAGCACTAAAGGACAGTGAGGGGTCGAACCCTCAGCATTTCAATACTGCTACTGCAGCAGGGATCAACAACGTGTCTAATAGAGCTGCCACATATTTTCCATTCTCGATTGGGGTACCAGTGGATGTCAAGTATCCATGCTGTTTCCACAGGACATTGAAGTTGTGGACCACCGCGAGGGCATACCTGGAGTTGGGTTAGATCGTTATTGATCTACCCTGAGCCAGCACACATGCACATGTGAGGGCCACAAACTTGGCTACTTGTCCCAATTTGGCATTGGGCAAGCTGTATGCCTCTAGGAATCAATGGGGTGTGCACATGGCATAACCAGAGCAGAGACCACTTCTCTGGTTTCAGGAATAAAGGTGCTGAATCATCCATGAAGAGAATGAGCTCTGGGTTCAACAGGGGCACATCAATCAAATCAGTCCAAGGAGACAGCATTGTGTCTACTGCCACCTGACAGTCATGTGGCTCCCCATCTTCAAGGGATGGTAACAGTGAGGCAGGATTAAGGACAGGTTAGCGACTTAGGGTCAAATTGGCAGCAGAAATGAGCAGCTTCTCGTTCCTTGTAAGGTGGAATTAGATACATGCTGGGTTTTACCTTTTTGCAACAATGACAATATGGCGTGGTGACAGAAATAGTGATGGGATGCCCTTGGACCAAGGAGTCGATTTTCTCAATCAATAGGGCAGCAGCAGCAACAGCGCACAGACAAGCTGGGAGCCGAGGCACCACTGGGTCCACTGCTATGCTGTGGTAGAATACAGGTCGATGTTTATTCTTGTGTAATTGTGTTAACACACCTTGAGCAAACCTGTTGCATTCATCGCAAAATAAGACAAATGGCTTCCTATAATCCTGCAGACCTAAAGCTAGAGCTGTTGCGAGTGCCTACTTAATGGTAACAAAGGCATCTTTGGCTTCCTGGGACCATGCAGGGTTTGGGTGTTGAAGGGTGTGTGCGGTTCTGGACGGGCTTCATGCTAGCTACAAACCTGGGGACTCTTTACCTTCAGTAACTAACCATCCCAATGAACCCTCTCATCCGTTTCTTGGTCTAGGGTTTTGGGACTTTCTGGATCATGGAAATTTGATCCTGGGGAGGTGTCTTTCCCCATCAGAAAGCTCAAGTTCCAGGTATTGCATGTGGGGCAGACATAACTTGCCTTGGGCGCCTTGTGACCTTTTTCAACAAGCACGTTCAATAGAACCTGTGTGTCTTTCTTGCATGCTTCCAAGCAGTAGGAGGTTATGAGCACTAGAGAGGACCCGCCTGAGAATTGCACCAAATCAAGATCTTTCTTTAGAATTTGAGAGAACAGTATAGGGCTTTCTACATACCCCATTGGGAGATGAATGAACGTATATTGTGTCCTTTTCTGACTCTTTGGGCGTATGGGTATAGAGAAAAATGTAGGACACAAATCTACAATAGTGAAATACTTGACAGTGTAAGAAATACACAAAAATTCTAGCAGGATTGGGTACCACCGGGAATAGATGGCAATTATCATTCACTGCGCTCAGGTACCGGATAAAATGATACCCTTTTTTCCCTGGCTTTTTCTCAGGCAGTATCAGGAACAGGGACTGCGGGTTGGCACAATGATATGTTGTTTGAGGAGGGAATCTATCACTGGGCGAATACCTTCTTCTGCTGCTTGGGAAATAGAGTACTGGGGCACACATGTCAATGGCTTAGCAGGATTTAGTGTGATCTTGACGGTTTCAGTACTCAACATATACCCAGTCTCATTTACATGGGTTGACCATAAGTGGGTCGGGCAAAGCCTGTATGCAGTTTTGTAGGATATAATTGTATTACTAAATAAGGAATACAAAGATATCCTTTCAGCTTAACAGGTAATTCTTAGTTATATGTCTACAATATTTTTACTTTACCTGTAGTCAATGGAAAGGTTCTGTGAGATAAACCAATTAATATTTGACACATCATTTGTTTATCTAAAACAGATATTTATTCAAATTTTAACAAAACAGTAAAATCTTGATCTGGCCCAGTGCGTTTCGAGTATTGTTTTCACTCTTCATCAGGCGCAAAATATTCTTTTTTTCTTACACAAAATAATTCTCTGGAGAGAAAAAAATTAATAGTCCAATATTAATTTAAACACATTAATAAATAATAGTTCTCATAAGCTCATATGGAAAATATAACTTTATATCTAATAAGTAAAGGCACAAAAAAAGGCTTTTGCTATATGGTCCAAGGTTATTAATTAACAAATATAAGGCATAGTAACCATGTACTGATGCTAGGTATCTTAGTAGATAAATGACAACCAAATCAACATTTCCTAGATTTTGAGGCAATTTGTAGGATAGAAAACATCTGTGTTCTGTCCACTGATAAATAAATTCCCTTTTGTGAAACAACACTGCTACGGTGGCTGTATAAGTAGCATGTTTGTTTACTCCGGAGCTCAGCTGGTTCTTTGGCTGTGCAATTTGCTGTGCTTTAAGCAGAGCAAAAGTGTCTGGGGTTAACACTGCCCACAGTAACTGTTTTAAGTCTACTCAAGTGGCATGGTAGCAGTCTATTATTACTTAGAGCTCTTCCTGAAATTTAACAGGATATTCTTGTATCTTGCGGAATCTCTGGACCATGTTAAATAAGTTGGTGACTCTCCACAGGGCATGCACTGTGACTCGGGTATTGCTTCCTCCTGGGGGCTGTCTGAATGGGAATATGCCAGTGCTGGAGTTTAGCATAGAGTCTGTGAAGCCTTGAAACATGCCCGAGGATGGTGAAAATAATCTAGAAATCTGAGCTCTCATTTCGGAGTGAATGGGACCTCCATTGGTTGTCTGAGTGTGGATTAGTGGTAGGTAGGCGGTTGTGAGGAATTAGGCCGCTGATTTGGTAGGTTGTCAAAATGTCTGGTTGTGAGTGTCCAGAATGTCTTCTGCACTTTTGGTGGGGGCACTCCTTGGAGGACTGGATATAATCGTTTATATCCGGTTTTATGGGTCGTGACCTGCTGGTTTGTGGTCTTTGGGTCTATTTGACCTAAAACATTTGACCTAATCACACTTGAGCAAATCTGTTTGACCTTTCTTTGGTCTAAAATGCGGGGGAAGACCCCTGCAACCCCTCCCATTAACCCTCAACCTAATCTGTGCCCTTACCCACCCTATACATATATTCAATTAAATTTGACCCAAAAAGAAGGTCAAACAAATTCGATCAAATGTTTTAGGTCAAATAATTTTAGGTCAATTATGCTAATACCGGTTTGTGCATTCATTCGAAATGGATTTTACTTGCTCATGGAGCTTTATCTGCGAGTCCTTTAGTCCCCAGGTCTTAGATTCGGTTATTCTCTTAGTGGCGTTTATATACCAATCGAGGTAGATATCCCACTGACATTGTTGTTAATGTGAGCCCTTTTTCTCTAATGTTATTGGCAAGTTCTTTATTCTGCTTAGATCAAATGTTCCTTCCTGAGGAAAATATCTAGATGACTTGTTCTGTGTATGTATACTCATGCCATTGTTCCAGGTACTTGCATGCTTTTAGCGAGTAGTGAGTAAATATGAAGTGGGCTGGACTCCCTTTAGGAGGAAGCAGCACTTGCCTAGATTTTACTGATCCCATTCTCTTTGGGGTGGGGATTAAGACAAGTGTGGATTAATTCACATCCAGGTTCATTCCTTCCCATCTGCACCAGGACACCAGCGAGTCCCGTGGCTGGTGGTGTGGGTATGGCTCATGAACTTAACCACTCTGCCGTGTTTATCCAGTGGCTCAGGTATTCCACTGGGTTCTGTTCCTCGCCCTTTACAGAAATTTCAGAGACACCTGCTGGTATTGGTTAGGTCCAGATAACTGCTGTTTCACAGTTTATTTCGCCCATTATTCTACCCACAATGGAGAGTAGTATTCAGGCCTTCAAAGGTGTGGGTAGTATGACGAATCCCACATTATTGATACTGCTCCCATAGGGGGAGCCCATTCCCATGAGGCCAGGGAGATGAGGCCGCTACCCGATAGTCCCCCTAGGGATGGTACTCAGCAGGTGGATCTCCAGTGATGACTATTATGGGAGAATTCAGTTTTTCTACCCTCCACCCATACCTCTGTTGTACTCCTACTCTGTACCCACCTCTGCACTTCCCAATACCTCTATGTATTGCTATCAAGTAGAGGATCCCATCCTCCTATGAAATACTAAGATGGTTGTGAGAAACCAAAGGGTGTCTCACCCGTTAGTCCACGGGGACCTGTCATCCAGGTGGCCAGGAGACAACTATTGCTTTTGAATCCAGTTCTTCGAGGTGGACCAGTGCGGGATGATCACCTGGGTGAGTGGTTTTTGGGGAGTGGGGGTGAGACAGCTGATGGTGAGTTGCAGTATTCCTCCCATTTTTGTTCATCTTCCCCATTAGGATTATGCAAAGTTCCAACTCCCCCCGCCCCTTTTTAGACAAACAATGGGCCGAGGAAGAGGGTAACTGAGAGTAACTAGACTAACTTTCTCCCATCGTACTGGATATGTCCCGTTAATTGGGTCAGGCAAAGTCAGGCACTATACACTAAGTGCATACACCTGATACCAGTTAGCACTCCTCACACGAATAAAAGGCAACACCTAAAGACACACTCTGAGCAAGGTGTAACACAAGTACAAGCAGAACTTCAGTGACAAAGGAACACATACTGGAGCAGAGCAACCGAGCAAGGGATGAGAGCAGCGGGCCGAAAATCCATGGGGCCTCCTTACGACCCTGGCGGAACGGGTTAAACGGCGCCGTAAAAGGCTGCGGCGCCATTCAACCCGTTCCGCCACATTACGAGGTCCCCTCGCGGGACACGTTAAGCACGCCTGGGAAAACCAGGCGTGCATACTGGGTCCCGCGAGGGGAAGAGGGAGCAAACAACAGGCCATCTCGTAATGGCCCGTTGTTTACTCCCTCTCCCATTCCCATTCAGCCCTATGGGGGCTGAAATGGGAATGGGGATGAACCGTGTCCGTGTCCTCGAGTGAGGAATTACCAGGCCATCCGAACTCGGAATGGTCCGGTAAGTCCTCATTCCGAGGACACAGACACGGATGCGGTTTTGCCGGCAGCCATGCCGCAAATTGCGGCATGGCTACCGGCATAACTTGTAATGAGGGCCATTGGGTTCCCTACTGGAGGTCATTGCCTCTGACAGACCGTGAAAGACTCGTGGAGAAGACCAGATCAGACAAGTAAAGAGTGCATTGTGTTCCAAGGATGCAAGTGACCCTCACGTGTGAACGGCAGAGTTGGCGAGTGGAGGCCAAGCCTATGGTACTAACCTTGACTTGTGAATTGGAAATAGCAAAACAAGAAAGAAGTGCACACTGCTGGTAAATTGGCAAGCAAGTCTGAGAGACCTGTGTGTGTTAAAGCAAATGAAGTAGAAACATTATGTCACAATTAAAGGCTGCATGCGTGAGGATGAGATGCGAAGAAAGGCAGACCCATGAATGAACTTTGAAGTAAAAAGCAGCTGTGCGATCAGCGATACTAAGTAATGCAGTGGTCCGGCAAAAAGGAAGTAGCCCATTCGAAAGTCTCTGTAAAAGGTATATTGTTTGAAGTTAATAAAGCAAAAGTGAATTAAGTGTGAACTTTGAGTTGAAGAGTTCTTGCGGTGGTCTGTAAAGAGAACCACGCACATTAAAATGTCTTCAACATCTGGCAAAGGGGTATGAATCTGATTGTGGGAGACACGAAGTATAACAAGCTTGGGGAAGAGTTTTTGGATCCAGTTCATGGGGGTGGACCAATGCGGGAGGATCAACTGGGTGAGGGGTCTTCGGGGAGTGGGTGTGAGACAGCCCATGGTGAGACGCGTTATTCACCCCTTTTTTGTTCATCTACCCCATCCTATTTTTTAGGATTATCTGAAGTTCCAACCCCCCCTTTTTACACAAACACTGGGCCAAGGAAGGGTGCGACTGAGAGTAACCAGGCTAACTCCCTTCCATCCTACTGTATATGTCCCGGTAATCGGGTCAGGCAAAGTCAGGCACTTAACACTTGGTATATACGCCTGATGCCAGTTTGCTCTCCTCACATGGATAAAAGGCAACACCTAAAGACAAACTCTGAGCAAGGTGGAACACCAGTATGAGCAGGACTTCCAGGACAAAGGCACAGCTACTGGAGCAGAGCAATGGACCAAGGGACGAGAGCAGTTGGCCGAGGACCCCAAGGGTTCCTTACTGGAGGTTGTTGCCTCTGACAGACCAAGAAAGACACGTGGAGTAGACCAGATCCCACAAGTAAAGATTGCATTGTGTTCCAAGGACACCAGCTACCATCCCAGGTGAGTTGGGGAGGCGAGGCCAAGCCTGTGGTGCTAACCTTGACTCATGAATTGGAAATAGCAAAACAAGAAAGAAGCACACACAGCTGGTGAGTTGGCAATCGACTTGAGAGACTAATGTGTGTTAAAGCAAATGAAGTAGAAACGTAATATCACAAATAAAGGCTGCACGCGTGCGTGTGAGATGTGAAGAAAGGCAGACCCGTGAATGAACTTTGAAGTAAAAGGGAGATATGAGATCAGCGATACTAAGTAATGGAGTGGTCCAGCAAAAGGAAGCAGCCCATTCGAAAGTCTCTGTGAAAGGTACATTGTTTGATGTTAAAAAAGCAAAGTGAATTAAGTGTGACCTTTGAGTTGAAGTGGTCGTGCTGTGGTCTCTAAAGAGAGCCACGCACATTGAAAAGTCTTTGACATCCGGCAAAGGGATTCGAGCCCAATTGAGGGAGACCTGAAATATAATAAGCTTAGCGAAGGAAGCCCCCTGGCAAGTTTGTGTTGTGAGAGGTCTGTCCCAGCAGAGGGGGACCTATGTGTTCTGTGCACTGTAATGTATGAGCCTGGCATTGGGGGACCTTGGTGACCTTTCATATTAGAATACGATTTTGAGAGTCAAGAAAGAATCTGTAACGTGGAAGGCCAGACGGGCCTCAATCCACGGTTTGGAACTGCTTATAGTATCAGAAACCTAGCCAGAGTGTGTCATACTGCAGACAAGGATAGCCTTACTCTGTGAGGTTTAACGTGAGGAGGAGAGCTGGTTCAACTACCTTTATTCTTTCCATACATTTCTCATTTTTACACTTTCTGTACAAGAGATGGGGCAGGCATTAGGTTTTTGTTAGCATAGGCCATTTTGATTTTATGGACTCCACTAGGATGGTTTTGTTTATCGTTTGATGGTCGAGACTACTTCCATTTTAGTTATAGGGAAAAATAGTAGTTTCTCCGGCCCCAACATTTTCAATAAAGGTTTTACAAATTGTATCAATGTTGTCAGCATCATACTTGTGATACTATGCCTTCCCTGCACGAGGAAGAGCAGGGATTACTTAGGTGGAGTAAATCAAGAAACTGAGACGAGGAAGAACTTACCTAATCCAGTCGAGAGTAATCGTAACAACATTGTGATGAGAAGATCGGCAGTAGAATACGGAGCATACTGCGGAACCAAGATACACGCTCCATTCAGTGTGAACACTTTAATCATATAAAAAGGAAAGAAGGATTGCAAAATGCATTCAGTCCTCCAAGGACGAGCCGCAAGAGCCAGCACGGCCTAGGAGAGAAGAAAGCACACCAGGATGCTGAAAAGAAAGCCCGAAGCTACAGGGCTGTTCTGGGATAAGAGGACCACTCAACAGTCCCACCAAAAGAAGCTCCACTCGTTCCTTAAAGCAGGACAGCACAAGAAGGCACCACCACACAACCCGATGGAAGTTCGCTGCTGCAGAGCTGACTCAGCCCAGAGAGAAACCACAAGGGTAGGGGAAGCCCAACAGCTGATCGCAGATGCCAAGGAAGACCCAGAACAATCGCGGACTGGGAGAGAAGGTACACATGTTGGTGGGAAGGCGCTGGGGCCCCGAGAAGGTGGTGGAGATGGATAGTCCAAAAGTGAAGAGCAAGCCAGGAATACAGGGCCTGAAACACGAACCAAGGGGAAGAGGTGTTGGCTTACCTTGAGTCTCAAAATAGTACTTGGCAGCAGGGCCGCTGCAAGGAATTTTGCCACACTAGGCAAACTGTCAGATTGGCGCCCCCCCCACTCAAGATCCTTACCAATCTCAATCAACCGTCCTCATTTTGTTACCGATTGCCGCAAACCCATTACCTCCACCTAACACATTGCTAACGTCTTCTGCTGTGGATGCATACCATTGCACTTTCCTCATCCTCACGTCCACTCGCAGTGTTAGGTTTCCGAAGTCAAATTAAAGCCTCTGTGTCTCATAAATACAGGTTTATTAAACAAGTCAATGATACTATAGAAACAACAAATGTAATACTGAAGCATGTGGATCTAATCCTTTCTGTAAATATATGTATACAATACAAAGAGTAGGAAAATGATTTTGGTAATACATAGTAGATACCTGTAAGCAGATTAGCAGCACTACCTGGTACAAAATACTAAACATGTCCCAATACTTACTACTTACTATGATATTTATAAATGCAACAATACTTTGCTAAATGTTTCTTATTTTTAAAACACCTAAAAAAGTGAAAAACAGTGAGTGACTCTCCAGAACCATCCAAAAACCCAAGAAACAGAACAGCAGAAGTAGTGTGCCACCTGTTGACAAACCATGAAACATTTTTCTGGGTCATCAAAGCCATCGTGTATGATACATAATGGCTTTGGGGACCAAGACATATAAAACACACATGTGTGTAGGAATGCATGTGACTTTGTAGCAGATGTGTGTTAAAACAAGTGAAAATGCACATTAGAAATTAACTTTCCGAGCTTTCATTTTCGTAAATGTGGAAACAAGGTTCTTGATATCAATGTGTTGACCAATGTCATGCTCTATTGACAAGGTTGCAAGGCCAACAAGTCTTTCTTGCATCATAGAAGATCGAATATAACTTTTGATCAACTTTAGCTTTGAAAAGCTTCTTTCACCACTTGCCACTGAAACAGGCATGGTTAAGAGAATCTGGAGAGAGATACATGTGTTGGGCATACTCTTTGCCAGATTATTGTTGTATACAAATGTCAGTACATCTTGTGGGGATGACCTATTTGGAACTCTTCTTGCTATTACCTGCAATTCGTTGCACAAATCTGACGCATCAATGTCCTTCGAGTCCCCATGTTGTAAAGCTTTCTCTAGCTTCAAGCAGTGGTCAAAGATTTGATGTGCTGCCTCAGTATTCAAACTGTGTATGTTATAAAGGAAGCCAAACACAGAACTAATTTGATGCATTTGAGTAAATCTCTCTTCTACAGATTGAAGGGCTGTGTCAATGATTGCAAAAAAGAAGTTAACTTTGAAATTTTCCTTGGGGTTTTCAATAGGCTCATCATCTGCTTCATATGTGAACTGCTTCTTCTTTCTTCGAACACGTACAGAATTATCAGGTTCAAAGCACGCAGGAATTTCCAACTCTTCTGCAAGTTTACGTGCATCAACAAGTACTTTCTCAAACCCTTCATCACTCCTGCACCCACTAAGAAACCTCTTGGTTTCTTCCAGTTGTTTTATAGCATCACGAACATCAAGTGTTTTTGTCTGAAGTTGTTTGCTTGTCACATTTTATCTCAAAGAGAATGTTATGCCAGACAACAAGGGAAACTACAAACCTGAAACTAGAAATACCCTTTGCAAGACATTGGGCATCTATGCGAGAGATATTACCAGATGATCCTGTTTGCGTAGTGTCATTTGATATCTCAAAGAGTGCATCATATACATCACCCAGCTGATATCGGAGCGGATTTAAGGCATGAATTCGACTTTCCCTTCTTGTGTCACTCAGTGGTTTCAATGTAAGATTTTTAACATGGCGCTTTAGAACTTCCCAACGGCGTGTTGAACCAGGGAAATACACATAAGTACGTTGTACCATGTCAAAGAAAGCAGTTGCCTCCAAGCAACACTTAGCTGCATCATTAACAACCAAATTTAAAGAATGTGCACTGCAAGGAACATACAAAGCACGGGGATTTACATCCAAAATTCTACGTTGTTTCCCATTTTCTTTCCCCTTCATATTACTTCCATTATCATAGCCTTGGCCACGCAGGTTTTCAATAGGCAAAGACATTTCTTGTAACTGGCAGAGAATAGTGTCTGTCATACTAGCTCCAGTTGTCTCTTTTAGTGGTACAAATCCTAAGAAATGTTCTTTTATGCACACAGCATCACAATGATCAGAATCCAACACTGTCATGGTGGTCACGTAGCGAACTATCATTGTCATCTGTTCAACATGACTGACATCTGGTGTGCAATCTAGAATGATTGAAAAGTACTTGGCAGCCTGAACTGAGGCTAGGATTTCCTCTTTAATAGTTGTGGCTAAGAGCTGAATCAGTTCCTTTTGTATATCTTTCCCCATGTAGTGAATGTGTGTTTTTTCGTCTGTTATTTTACGAAGATGCTCATTCATCAGTGGGTCAAACAAAGCTAGATATTCAACAAATTTCAGGAAGTTTCCATTACCAAATGTATGCAGTTTTTCATGTGTTCCACGAAAGGCCACATTATGCATACCGAGAACTCTTAATAAAGCAATCAGTCGTTCTAAGATTTGCTGCCAATACTTCTCCTCTTGCTTAATGAGGCGCACATTTTTGTCATCAATTGTTTTCTTCTTTTTCATTCGCAGTGACGGTTCCTGCCACTTTCGAATATTTTCTAAATGCTCCTTACCTTCTTCATGCGCTGCTAGAATTGCAGACATGTTTTTCCAGTCCCTTGACCCTTTATTAGCAGGAGATGAGGCATTGGCTGGATTACTGTTAAACAGCTTACAACAGAAACAAAACACAGCATCCTTTGATATGGAATACTGAAGCCAATGACGGTGCACAGCATTTCCGTTGGGAAGCCTCCGTTTGTAAAAGTTTGAGGAAAACTTTCTTTTGTTTCTACCTTTAGGGAAAATAAACTGCATAACCTGTTCTGGCCCATGTTCTACCAGGATTTGTCGGACATGATCACTGCTTTTGGAAAGAAATGTGTCCCAGGTAGCAGGATCACTATAGCTCACGCTGATGGAGGCATCAGCACTTTCACATCTTCTCAAATCTTGAACCTGCAATTCTTCATTCGGTGCATTTTCTACATTGAGAGTTTGCACTGCCAATTCTGCTTCCACTTGTGAGGCAGTAGCTATATCTGCCATCTCAACTTCAGTTTCAGGAGGGTCCTTTGAACGATCTTCATCTCAATCTTGCAGTGGATCGCCTCGAAAAATACTCAAGAAAAGTCTCCTCCTGTTTTGCTTTTTCTTTTTCCCTTTTTCTTTTAAGTTTACTATACTGTGACCCAGACAATTTCCTTCTATTTGCCATGATGCACACAAGCTGAAAAAAGATAAACCCAATGGATTACTCAAGCTTCCATTGAATAAAAGATAACAATCCAGTGTTCTGCCAAGGTTTCTAAGAGAACATAAACACATAGCCATTGCTTACTGTGGCATGACATTTATAAAATGTATACACCACAGAGAGCCATATCTTCTCATATCTGCACTCATTAGCATTGCTATAAAGCAACCTTTCCTACTCCGCCCAAATTTACCCCATACCCCACCTCCTGCAGAAACACCAGTACTTCCATTCATGTAGTGATGTTATAAACTCATTATGCTAATGATTATATGAAGGGAAGCTTCCCCTTTTAAGATAAATTCCCAATATCCACATTCAGTCCATAACGACATTAAAAAAAATCTCTTTGCAGTGTGAGCGGGTAGGTGGCATGGGAGAAGCACAAGGGTGGTTGGGAGAGAATCACAATGTATGTATGTGTATATGTGCATGCATGTGAATGTATGTATGGGTGTGAGAGTGTGTGTGTCGTGTGAATGAGAATGCAGTGTGTGTGAATGTTGTGCATGTGAGTGTGGAGAATGGAGTCTGAGTGTGCAGTGTTATTGCAAGAAAGGGGATAAGGGTGAGTGACTGATGAATTACTGTGTATGAATGTGGTTATGTGTGTGTGTAACGTGCTGGGTGGTGCGGAGGGCAAGCATGACCCATTTACTGGGCATATAAATGCCCAGTAAAACATGTCATGCTGTGCCTTGCCCCCATAATGCCTCACATGCAGACAACTATGATAAAGCAAGCATGATAAGTGTTATTACATGGCTATACTGGCATGTTGGTGAAGCTACTAAAGGCATTCGTTACTGTGGCATGACATTTTTCACTGGGCATCTTTGATAAAGCAAGCATAATAAGTGTTGTCAAGTGACAAGACTGGCATTTGGGTGCAGCCAGCCTAGCCATTTTTAGTGCATCATGACATGTTGTGCTGTTCATCTATGCTAAATCAAGGATGTAAAGTTTTACTGCATGGCTAGACTGCATTTTGGTGCAGCCATTATAGGTATTTATTATTGTGGCATAATATATTTTATTGGGCATCCATGATAAAGCAAGCATGATAAGTGTTATTACCTGGGTACACTGGCATTTTGGTGCAGCCAGCCTAGACATTTCTTACTGTGGCATGACTTTTTTATTGGACATCTATGATCAAGAAAGCATAATGAGTGCTGTTATGTGGCTAGCCTGACATTTTGGTCCAGCCAGTCTAGCTATAATAACTTACTGTGGAATGGTATTTTGTAACTGACATCTATGAAAAAGCAAGGAAAGGTGTAATTACGTTTCTACATTGGGCTACATTGGTGCAGTCACTTTGAACATATTTTCTTATTGTGGCATGGCATTTTTAATGGCACAGCAAACTGGAGTATGTTCTTATGTGGGGGTATGATACATGTCTTATAGTATAATTACAGGCATTATGCAGAAGCAAACATTAATGTACGTTCTTATGTGAGAATATTGGCATATATTGGTGCTGCCAGCATGGAAATGTATGGGCACAGTCAGTGTGAACATATTTTATATACTGACATATGCTCTTGGCGAAGGCATCATGAAAATGCATTTGGAATACTCCTGTGCACTGTTGGTGACTTTCATTTATTGGATTTTTTCATGTAAAGAGTTGTACTCTCTGGTCCCTCTATTTCCTATGGGCACCCTCACCACAACTCAGGGGTCCCTATTAACCAAATCCATCCTGAATACTAGCGATTGGTACCCCCTACCCAATTACTGTAACCTTTCTACCACAGCAAGCCAGGGATCTCCTTCCCCTACCATGAGTGTGGTGCAAAATAAAAACGCTTTGGTTTTTTACAATTTCGGATTCTACTTGAGAGGACCTCCAACCCATCTCGCACCCATCCTCCACCAAGACCCTTTGTCACAATGGACTAGGAACCAGGCCGGTATGTATCAATAATAGATGTATTGATTCATTATTTAATGTCAAATGGGAATTAACAAATTACAACAGCCACCAATGTCGTGGCAACACAAAAACAAACCTCCATTTTGGTCAATCAGCACCCTGAGATAACTCAAAATACAATACAAGACTTTACTTTTGCGTAGATTAAGCAGGGTGTTGACCAGGCACCCAGAGAAGAAAAGCAGACCAATTGCTGCATGCCAAAAGGGGTTGGGAGTAAGAGGGGCTTCTGTGGTCTTGCATTACAATGGCCCGACCGCGGTGGGTGGGAGGGTAGAGAGCGGAATACAGCATTAGATTGGGCCCCAGAGTCAGGTGGAACGGGACCCAATAGGGGGAGGAGGCCAAGTTAAATGCAGGAAGTCACAGGGATAAAAGACCCGTGGGAACCCTCGAGAGTGAGGTTTGTTCAGCTGAGGTCAGGAGGCAGGCAACCGCTGAGGTGAGTGATGCTTCCTCCGGAGTCAGTACGGGAGGTGCTGACTCTCTCCCGCAGTCCTCTGGCCTCACTCTGCATGGTGCTGCTTTGAAGTTCTCAAACAAAGTGAAGACAAAATAAAGAGAACTCTGGGCCAGAAAGGAGGGTGCATGCCATTGGGCGATTGAAAGTGGTACCTGTCTTCACACTAAAGGCACGTTCAGGGGATTAGGGGCTAGTGGCCCTCCCAACGTCATCAACCCAACTCTAGGGTAGGACTGGCTCTGGGCTGCGCCCTGGTGTGTCACTTACCCCAGGCTCCCTGATCTTGTCACAACTATGGATGCAACCAACATAGGACAGCATGACATAGCATAACATAAATTAAACATGTATATTTAAAGGTACCGGTACATGTTCCCTTTCTGTGATTCCTTGTGCCCTTCTGTTTTCTGTCTTCTGGCCCCACCTTCTAAATAGGCCTAGGTGGCACCTGGGAAGAGTGGTGCAGTCGCCATCTTGGATCATATAACTCTTCGGAAGTGATTTGGTAGGCATTAGTCAGGGGGCGTGGCAAGAGGCCAGGTGGATTCCGACTGCATTTTTACTTCAGGCCCAACACTGCTTAATCCTCATTCAAATGGCAAAGCAGGGTTCACAAAGGTGCTCTGGTGTGCGCTTTGGGAACATGCCCGCAGCTGGCACAGAGGACAAGAGGATTACATTCCCAATTATCTTTTATTAAATTAACTTAATTGTTATAAATAATGAAAATATTATGTCCTAACCACGATACTGGGAACTATTACAAATACCGGGTATAATTAGAAAAGTCTATGATTGGACAATAAACCCAAAAGCCCGCTGGCTACAAGTGGAAAAAGAAAATGGGCATGTCTCTTTTACTGTGGCATGCTGTGACACTTGTGTCACACGCACAGCCCTCAATAGAGGTTATGCTGTGACACTCGTGTCACACGCGCAGCCCGCAGAAATGGTTATGCTGTGACACTCGTGTCACACGCACAGCCCTCAGTAGAGGTTATGCGTGACACATACAGCCCTCAGTAGAGGTTATCCTTTGACACTTGTGTAACACACACAGCCCTCAGTAGAGGTTTTGCTGTGCCACTCATGTAACACGCACAGCAGTCATTAGAGGTTATGCTGTGACACTCGTGTAACATGCACAGCAGTCATTAGAGGTTATGCTGTGCCACTCCTGTAACATTTGCAACCCTCCGTAGAGGTTATGCTGTGACACTTGTGTACTGCGCACAGCAGCCATTAGAGCTTATGCTGTGTCACTAATGAAACACGCACAGACCTCTGCAGAGGTTATCCTGTGACATCTGGGAAACACGCACAAGTCTCATTAGAGGTTATGCTGTGACACTTGTGAAACGTGCATATCTCTCAGTAGAGGTCATGGTGTTACGCTCATGTAACACACACAGCCCTCATTAGAGTTTATGATATGGCACTCGTGAAAAGCTCCCAGCCCTCATTGTAGGCTATGCTGTGACACTTGTGAAACATGCACAGCCCTCATTAAAGTTTATGCTGTTGCACTCGTGTAATGCTCCCAGGCCTCATTAGAGGCTATGCTGTGACACTAGTGTTACATGCACAGCCCTCAGCAGAGGTTATGCTGTGACATTAGTGAAACATGCTCCTCTCTTAGTAGAGATTATATTGTTACGCTCATGGAGCACGCCCAGCCTTCATTAGAGTTCATGCTGTGGCACTCGTGTAATGCTCCCAGCATGTGAACACCCACTGTCACACCTCACCCCGCTGGTGGGGGAGACCACACAACACCCTCCACAAAGAGAAGTAGGATTCGGTCCGGCGGCTGATGTCAGGTGCGGAGGGTGAGGGAACGGTTCCTCCCCTGCAACAGCCGGAAGCCCTGCAGTCTGAGCTCGGGCCAGAATAGGGAAGTCTCGAGGCCTCCCCCAGCAGCAAGGGGACCGGGACCTCGGAGGCTCGCTAAATTATCCCTGCTCAAGCAAGTCCCAGCATATTTTTTTGACAAGCTTCCCTAGTATAAACATAATCCCCAACAAGCACCGCTGCTGTGGCAGCAGCGTAAACTTGCCCTTTAGTGCAAGCATCACCTTGAATGTGCACCACTCATGTGGTTGCATCAAATCACTCTTAATGGGCCACTGTGATCATAAACAAACCTTCGTACCGTAAGCAAGCCCTTCTGGTATGAATGTGACCATGAACCAGGCACAGCAATGCCGGGGCAGCATGAAGCAATCAACCTGGCATAAGGCTACCACGAATCCGTCCCTCTGCTTTGATTGCAACTAAACATCTGCTGTGGGGGAACATAGAGAAGCTCCTTCAATGTGATTACAAATTAATCATGCAATTTGGTCTGCAGAACATTAAAATAAAAATCAGTAATGTGCATGCGGGTTAGGTTTTGCCATAGACCAACAGAACACACGTCACGTAGTATCTTGTCGCGATGGGTGATAGAATATGTCTCTCTAGCTCCCACGGGCTCCTTCTCTCTTTGAAAACTCGAAATAAAAAAGGTTTAGGGAAGGGAAATACTATAGCAATTAGCAAATCAGCGATTTTCGGTCTAACTGTTGTACTGGTCGCTCTCATTCTCTGGGAAAATGTCCTTCCTTGTTCTAAACACAATTTCGTGGATAACAACAATTTAAAAACAGCAAAGAAATTTACCTTGAGGACTGTTGACTCGGTACCGTCCGTACTGCCACCAGGTGACTGGCCTCAGGCCTGCTGGGCTGGCCTGATAGCACACGCACAGCAGAAGGCTGCTGGGGGCTTGCAGGTTGCAGCTAGTGCAGGGCCAGCCCAGGACTGGTCACAGGTGCAGGTGGGTCACGTCAGGTCAGCAGACAGCAGCTGAGAAGCAGGCCGCCCGGCCCATCGCACGGATGGACGATCGGACCTGGGTGGGCTGGGGGAAATTTAAAAATAAGATAAGAGCAGACTGCTCACTTTGATTCAGGACAGGGGGCAGTGGCACGTGCGGGCGCCGGGGCTCAGTTCGTGTATCTTGGATGATGTCTGATTCTAATCTCTGATGATTATGCGCATGTGCCAGTCCAGCAGTGCTTGAGCCGGAGCGAGTGCTGCCACGCCCCATGCCCACGCTGAGCGCTCATGACCCTTAGCTGACCCCTGTCATTTCCACGGGGCCTGGTGCCTCGGCTGCTCCAGTGGCAATGCTAATGTGCTATTACAGCCTAGCTGCCTCAGCCAGCCTGCAGGCTGCAAAAGACAAGTGTGATGCATGCTCTGAGCACTGAATGAGCATGTGGGCAGGGCCGGTCCTATGACAGGCAGTGTTGGCGTTTTGCCGCTCTAACATTTGCTAATATAGGCAAATGCCTAACCTTGCCTAGTGATAGAACCCGCTGTTGGCGGTCTCCGATGGCCGCCTCCGTGAGCCCCCCACCCCCGTGACAATAAGACACGGAGACAGAGATGTTGTCAGTGTGGGCTCCCCGGCGATACTGCCGTCACCGGGAACCGCCCCGTTTATTTAACAGCGCATGCGACGGAGTGAACGTCACTCCGTCGCGTGCGTACCCTTAAAGGGCCAACGCCACACTCCTCCTTTTCCATAACAACAAATTGGAAACAGGAGTACCTAGCTAGCACACATCTATAAAACACATAACTGTGTCCGTTTCAACAAAAACCCCCATTTATTGACAGCCACCCCGGATCCCCCGTGGGTACCTGTCCTGGCCTGACCAATGACCCCCGGTCAGCCTCCCCGACTCAGTCCGTAACATAGTCAGTGAGACGGGCAGGTTTCCCACGCCCTGTCCTCAGGGGGTACCTCCTGCCACCGTCCCTGGCTGGTGTCCCTGGACCGGGTCCGCCTCGAGCCGGAGATTCCACTGCGGGATTTTCTCCCCCACCTTCATCCAGAGCGCCCTCTCCTTCTCGGCTGTCTGGGCTGTCCACTCGGGGGTCGCCGATCTTCCGAAAGAATGACGCATTCCTGGTTACTGACGACGTTCCGTCCGAGGCTGTTACCATCGACCCCTTGACTGCCACTACATCTAAGGGAGCTGGTTCATACGTGAGAGACAGTTTTCCATGTGGGTGACAGTTTCTCACCAGCACCTCATCTCCCAGCGCGATGTGTGGGGGTCTGAGGCCCCTCCGGATGTTCTCCATCTGTGTCCTGACCTGTCTGTCCCCTTCGACCTGCTCATTGTCGATTACGGCCGGGTCTCTCTCTCCCACTTCCGGTATGACATCTCTCGGGCACCTCTGGAAGAGTGCTTCCGCCGGGGCCACCCCCGTTGACGAGTGAGGGGTGGTCCGGTAACCCCGCAGGAAGACGTACAAAGCCCTCTGCAAACACTCTCCTTTTCCATGAGCAATCCTAAATACCTTGTTGAGAGTGCGCATCATGCGCTCAGCCTCCCCGTTAGCGCGAAGCCACAGTGGGGTGACCCGCCGGTGTTGAATGCCGTACTCCTTCATGAGCTCGGCAAAACTCTCGCCTTGGAATGGGGCTCCGTTGTCGGAGCACAGCACAGAGGGGAGGCCATGAGTGGCAAAGATTTTCTCCAGCGCCACCACCACGTTCTCAAACGCCACTGAGTCTATAAACTCAACTTCCGGGTACCTCGACCACTCGTCGACCACCACTAGAAAATGCGTACCTCTCGACGTGGATCCAGAGTCAGCGTGCACCACTTCCCACGGTCGAGTCCCTCGGGGCATTGCTTCAATGGATGGTTCCTTCTGGGCCGGTGCTGCAGCCTGGCACCATACGCACGAGGCCACAAACGCTTCCACCTTCCGCTCTAGTTCAGGGAACCACACCTTCTGACGGAGGCGAGCTTTGGTCTTGGGGGCCCCTTGATGACCCTGGTGCGCCAATGCAATGACTTGTGCTACTTTGGTCTGGGGTATCACGATCCTTTACCCCCTCAGCAGTAGCCCCGACTCGGAGAATGTTAGTTCCTCTCTCACTCTCCACAATTGCTCAAGGGCAACCCGGGCCTCACATGTCCTTCGTTCCACAGCCTCCAGCAATGTCTTCCAGGTTCCTTTCTGCATGGCCTCCTTCAGGATGGCGAAACATTCGTCGCCTCTCGACGCAGCCTCAAGCTCTTCTACTTGCATGGAGTTGGGTGTAGCAGTCTCCACGACCAGGCAGACGTGCTCGTCGGCTTCCTCCGCCGATGCCGACTCCTGCGAGTCGTTTCTGGGGTGTCGAGATAGGTAGTCCGCCGCATTGTTAGCACCTGGACGATAGATCAGCGACACTCCATATTCGAACAGGGCGAGCATCCAGCGCTCAATTCTCACCGGCGGGCGAGATGACGAGCCCGCCATGATAGGCAGCAACGGCTTGTGGTCCGTGACCACGGTCACTGGACCCCCCAGAATATAGAGGCGGAAGTGCCGACAACCCCACAGCACCGCCAGGGCTTCCCTCTCGATTTGGGAATATCGTTGCTCAGTGTCGGAAAGGGCCTTACTGGCGTATGCTATGGGTCGGACCTCCTGGTCTTTCCCCACTTGCGTAAGCACCGCCCCCAGTCCATATGGGCTGGCGTCCACCACGATCTCCGTCTGTAGGCTCGGGTCGAAAAACGCCATGGTGTCATGCGCCGCCAAAGCCCCTCGGATATCGTCAAATGCCGCCTGTTCCAGAGGGCCCCACTGCCAGGTGATATCCTTCTTGGTGAGCGACCTCAGTGGCTCAGAGCGGGATGCGAGATTCCTGATGAAGCGGCCACAGTAAGTGACCATCCCCAAGAAGCTCCTCACCTCTGCAACATTCTCAGGCGGGCGCGCCTCTTTAATGTCCCTCACTTTGCGGGGATCCGGGGACACCCCATCCGCCTTAAATACGAACCCAAAGAACTCGATCGTTGTCTTCAGAAATTCGCACTTCTCCTTGTGCAGGGTGAGGCCCAGCAAGCGTAGCCGTTCAAAAGTCTTGGACAGGCGTGAGAGATGCTCCATCTCCGATTTTGCGTACACCAAAATGTCATCGCTAATGTTAAGGACTCCATCAAGATCCGCCAATGCTCCCCTTATGATGTTTTGAAAAACCTCTGCCGCAGAGGACACCCCAAAGCTTAGTCTCTTGTATCGATAGAGACCCCGATGTGTGGTAAATGTAGTAATGTAGCGGGACTCTGGGTGCAGGACCACCTGATGATAACCTGATCTCAGGTCGAGCTTGGAAAAGAACCTCGCCCCTTGCAGTTCCGCAATAATGTCATCCATGGTGGGGGTGAGGTGTCGCTCCCTCTTTATGGCCTTATTGGGGAGCCGCATGTCCACACAGATTCTCACAGCATCTGGCTGTTTGGGCTTGCGTGCGATGACGATGGGGGACACCCAGGGGGTGGGGCCTTCAACCTTTTCAATTATGTCCAGCCCCACTAGGTTGTCAAGTTCACGATCCACCAGATCCCTGAGATGGAAAGGAACCCGTCGGTGCTTCAGCGCCACTGGTTGGATAGATTCGTCGATATGGAGCCGGACCGGCTCACCCACCAGCTGTCCGATGCCCTCAAACAGGGATCCATGTTTGGCCAGGAGGACCTGAATGTCCTCTAAGTACACTGAGTAAGCGAACGTGACGATACCCAGTGCCTCCGCCACGGCACAGCAGAGCAGGGTGTTGTCGCTCACCGGTGTGACATAGAATCTAGCCCGTATGTGTGAGTCCCCATATTGCACATCAGCCACGAACACTCCGTCTAGAGGCAAAGGCCGGTCCCCGCCGAAGGCGAATATGCGTGCCTTCGGCGCAGCCAGCGCGGGCGGGGCCTGCATGGTATCATGATGCTGGCGGGCCATTACATTGACGGAAGCGCCAGTGTCTACTAACATCGGCACAGAGTCCCCATTAACCAGCACGTTGCACCTGGGCTGCCTTTTGGAGCGGGACTTTAGCACACTCACGCTGGACTCGAAAAACACGTTCTCCTCGTCCTCTTCCTCCTCCTCTTCATCCAGAGGGGCCCCTTCGTCACCCTGGTCCACCTGGGCAACGTTGGACGCCCTTTGGGGCCGGAAGAAGCCGGCTCGAACTGGCCCCCTCGGCACAATCTTGGGGGTAGCAGACCTGCACATTCTGGCGAAGTGGTCAGCGCCTCCACATCTGCCACACTTGACCCCCGTTGCGGGGCATTCCGCGGGGTGCGGGAGATCGTACCCACACTTCGGGCATGAGGCATTCGACCCCTGCGTGCGCAGGCTCTGAGTGTTTATGGGGCGCCTCAAGCCGCGGCCTCTCCCGACAGCGCAGACCTCCTCCATCTTGGCTGGGCGAGCACCCGCTTCCATCCTGGTTGCCCGCAGTTCCGAGACCTCGTGGCACCTTCCCAGTTCTAGGATTCGAGGGAGGGTGATGCCAGGCTCTCGCAAAATCTGGCGCCTTAGTTTCTCAGAGCTACACCCCTGAATGAGTTGGTTACGAATCATAACTTCAGGGTCGTTCCAGGCACATGGCGCTGCCAATCGCCGCAGCCGCCCAAAGAACACATCCAGAGTCTCATCATCTTTTTGTCGAGCCGTTCCCATGAGAAAACGTTCATAGTCCGCATTGGCCATCGGCAGAAAATGATTGTGGAGTGCCTCCTTCGCCGCCGCAAACGATCCATCAACCGGCTGCAGGGACATAAATACCTCATGCACCGCTGGACCAGCAGAGTACAGGAGAGTGGCCAGCTTGCCGTCGTCACTTGTCTCCATTGTGGCCCTGAAATACATCTCCAGCCTATCCATCCACATCTTCCACCTCTGTCCCAGGCCTGATGGAGCACCCGAGATATCAAACTCAGGCATTGGCTGTAGGGACCCCGGTGGTTTCGGCAGGGGAACAGGCGGAGGCGCAGGAGCCACAGGAGCAGCAGCAGGAGCCGCAGCCTGATTCATGGTGGAAAGCGCACAGGCACCCCAAAGGATTGAGAAGAATGGGGCCGCAACTCACCACCAGCCGTGCTCCTCGTGGAAGTGTCACTCCAGCCAGCATGCAGACAATGAGGTGTCCAAAAATTGAGTAGAGGAAGAGACCCCTAGAGCAAACAGCAGGCTTCCCATGGAGTCTCCATGTCTCTGCTCGGCAAAAACAGTGAAAATGTCGAAATTTTCCTTTGGAACCGACATGTGCTGTTTTCAGCGACCATCCGCCGCTGAAATTTCCAAAAATTAAGTCCGGATGGCTCACCGATGCTTCGTTATGAAGCCGTGAGTCTCCGAGGCCTATCGATCAAAATGGCCGCCGGCCGCGTGTGTCGCTTCCTTCTCTGCGGTCGGAGTTCGTCGGAGCGTTCACATCAGATCATCTGCGCTCCCGACGAAAACTCCCCCGCCTGTCCCAGGAAGCGATCCGGGCCTCGTCGCCACTGTTGGCGGTCTCCGATGGCCGCCTCCGTGAGCCCCCCACCCCCGTGACAATAAGACACGGAGACAGAGATGTTGTCAGTGTGGGCTCCCCGGCGATACTGCCGTCACCGGGAACCGCCCCGTTTATTTAACAGCGCACGCGACGGAGTGAACGTCACTCCGTCGCGTACGTACCCTTAAAGGGCCAACGCCACACCCGCCCTGCTTGGCAGGAGAGTGAACCAAGTCTATCAGAAGGGAATAACACACAAGCAAGTTGAGGCTGGGACCTGCACCCACGAGAAAAACTGAAGAAATAGGGGCTGGAACCCTAACCAAGGGGGATAAAATATTTATATACCTTGGGTCGCATGATTGTACTTGGAAGGTAAGTGAACCAAGTCTATCCAGAAGCAGGGCCGCAAAAAAGAAGCAAGTCCGGGACCTGAACCCATAAAAAGGGACACAGACCCTCAGTACCTCTTCATAGTCACAGTTCCGGGCAGAGTATTAAGCCAGGTGGGCTGTGCATATTGATAGGTAAAGGAAACCAGGGGAAGAAGCCATTCCCCCTGACAACACAAAGTGCCAATAAGGTTGAGAAAAGCCAGAGGAAGGGAGACATTCTCCCAGCAAGCAAGTATTATATTGATAGGTTGAGTTTCTTACACACCATTTACTGCGCCATAAGAAATTTGATGAGAAAAAAAAGAAACATTCTGGTTTCATAGATTTAAGTACACACATCTGTTGGAGTGGTTCAACATAAGTTTAATAGTGTCCCTTTCTGATTACTCGTGTTTCGACACAACCGTGTCTTTTTCAAATCAGGGCATATATGCAAATTTGCTCACCAAAAAATAAAGATAAAAATAAAACAGTAAAAATAAAATGTCATTGTAGTATGGCGTTCAATTAGATAAAAGCAGATTTTGAAAAGGTTTTGAGAACCACATTCCATAAAGAAAAAATGCGCAATTTAGCATGTTGGTAACATGTGGAATTACAGGTTAGTAAATTCAAATTGGTGAGACCATAAATTAAACACCCAATCACAATGTATCGAAAACCATAGAGTTTGGGTTGGGGAGTCAAAGAGGATCATTAGGGTTTGAAGACACATGGGGAAAAGGGAAAGAGAACGAAAGAAAACATTTAGAGAATTGTTGTCATTCTACCATACGCTGTTCCAAAACATTACGGCCAGTTGTAAAATCTTGCAATTGGTTAACAATAGTTGTATCCTGAACAATGGTCTTGCTATCTTGAGTTTATGCTAACAATAAGTATCAAAGAGAATTTCTAAAACATGACTGCCATGTTCTGGTTTATGCTGGAGCGTTAACTGTGAGGCATGAGTAAATCTTAAGAAGTATGAAAAAGTATTACCACAATAATAGAGAATCTTACCGTTGTCTGTTTCCAATTATGTTTGCATTGCGTTGTTGCTATTAGTGATTATCCATGGGTTTAATCCCGCCTGCAGTTTAATAAACAGTGCATGTTGTTGGTTGAGGAAACATGATCACAGATTTAGCTGAGCACAGTTGGTGTTTAGAGATGCTTAGTGCTTCATAGTATAGATTAGTTCGATCATAGCCTCTATTTTTATATAAAAATCCTGCATATTGTGTTTTTTGTATATGTTAACTATCAAGTGCATGTCGAGGGCGGTGCACCTATATCCCTTCTACCCTGAGCGTCATTGAGTACGTGATCGCCCAGTAAATGAAATGACGCAAATTAATTATGCTGGCGTCCTTACTGCAGTGCGCGTCCTACCTTAGTTTCCATACTACTAGAGAACTGGCGGCTATATTTTGGGAAACACTTTGGGTGTTCTTTAATTAAAACGTACTAGGTGTTGTGAACATGTCGGGCTTGTGACTATAATCTGGTATCATTGCTACATATTAATAGAGTACTGAAAAAATCCTGTTAGTAGTTTTCTCCAACTAATTTTACGGATGCAAAAATGCTGTTTAAACTGTCTCTAATGGAATGAAGTAATCTTCTTTTTGTTTCCGTATCACTACAGCGCTGGACCTGAGAAGGTGTCAAAGCTAAGAGATGATCTCTTTAAGCGCTCTATCTTTAATGTAATATTACTGTTAGTAACTGTTTGTGTTCCTTAATCATTCACAAAATTATGCACACATTACAAACATGTTAGCCATTTCACATCGATATAGTCATATGGTACATTTAACCCGCACATTTTGTATATATTAGAAACAAATTATGTTTGTAGCAGGTCTGCAGTAGTCTGGAGTCTGGAGAGGCATTTTTTTAAAGAAATTATGCCGACTCATTATCTGAGTTTAGACCATAATCTACTGATCTGAAATGGCAAATGAGTTTTGCCTCTTCTTGTCGGAGTCTTAGTTCTTGAATGCCTCCTCATCGACTTAGGGTGACTTTCTTTATACCAATAAATCTCAAGTCCTTTTTGTCATTCATTTGATGTTTATGTTAGCAATGATCGACCGGGGTAAGCTTTTGTTCTGGCTGCCTGATATGTGTTCCCAAATTCTTGTTCGTAATTCACATATCGTACTCCCAAAATAAATGAGTTGGCACGTGCATATGATTGCAGATATCACATATTTTGAGCGACAGTTACTTTGTTCCATAATTTTGGTGTGTATTCCATTAGAGTCTTTGAAAATATCTGTGCTTTCCATGGCGTACTGGCACATAAACATGTTCCCCATTTCCTGAAACCCCTATTGGGGGGTTGTAGCCACATTGTAGTGGCCTTTTCCTGAATCTCTGGTAGAAGTGATGGGCACAGGGTGTTTTTAAGTGTTCTTGCCCTTGTATAAATTACAGATGGATGGTCTTTGATGAGCCTGCCAATATGAGGGTCCAATTTGAGAAGGTACCAGCTTTTTTTCAGGGTTTTCCTAATCAGCTGGTTGTTGGCACAATACGTTGTGGTACATTTAACTGTATCATCTTGCTTCTTGTGCTCACTAGTTTTATGTTCCAAAGTAAAAGATTTTGCTGTCTGTTGTGCTTTCTCTCTTGCAGTTTAAATGCATTTGTTGGACATCCTCTGGTTGAAAACCTCCTGCATAATAGGTCACATTCTGCATTGAACTTTACTGTGGCCCCACAATTTCTGCGTGCCCTTATAAATTCCACTTTCGGGATGTTCCTTATTACAGGTTCATAATGGCAGCTTGAGGCAAATAGTGTTGAATTGACCTCCGTTTCTTTCCAGTAAATTGTAGTCATTGGGTGATTTTCCTGATACATAGATGGTTAAGTCTAGAAAGTTAATTTCTGTAGAACTACTAATTCCAGTGAATTCAATTCCAACCTGGTTATTATTCACCCTATTTCTGAAGTCTTCTAGATCGTAAAACGAACCATTCCATATTTAACAAAAAACAGTTATGTAACGTACCCATTGGATAACATGCTCTTTGTATGCCACTGCCTTGTATATGAAGAGTTCTTTCAACATGCCCATGACCAGACTGGCGTGTGCCGGGGCATACTTTACGTCCATTGCCATGCCTTTTTTCTGTTTAAAGAATTGTTTGTCAAAGAATTTGTTTTTATTTTCTAGTGTTGCCGTTAACATTTCCTTTAACATGCAAACAAAGGGAAAATGTGATGCAGATTTGTCTTTAAAAAAGTAGTCTATTGTTTCCAAGGCTAAATCGTATACTATGGACATATATAGAGCTTTTACGTCTCACGTAGCCAGGTAATAGTTTGATTCCCATTGAATTTGTTCCACTATTTTGATGGCTGACGTGGTGTCTTTGAGATATGCCTTGATCCTTTGAACCCTGGGTCTTAGGATGTTATCAATATATTCTGCAATTGGCTCTGTAGCCCAGCCAATACCGCTTAGGATAGGTTGACCTTCTGGGATCTCTAGAAACAGCTTATGTACTTTGGGCAGAAAATATATCGTTGGTATTACTGGTTTTGGGATGAATAAATATCTTTTTTCGTCGCCCGTCATTAGGCCTTTGCGATGCCAGCTTTCAATCATGTTTTTCAAATCTTTAATAATGTCCATCTTGGGATTGGTGGGTAAGACTTCATAACAGTCTGGTGTGTTCCGATGGTTCTAGGCCATTTTCATATAATCTGGCCTATTCATAACAATGATGTTGCCGCCTTTATGGGCCTCTTTTATCACTATATCCTGGTCTTGTCTGAGTGTCTTGAGAGCTTGTACTTCCTGGGGCGTTAGGTTTTGCCTCCTAGTCTTGCCTTTTTTCCCTTGTCTGTCTAATTTTATATAGATCTTGGTGACCGACTTGTAGAATGCATCTAGTATATTGTCAGGTGGTAGTTTTGGTAGGAACTTGGATTTAGGTTTCAGTTCTTCTGCTGTCATACAGGCTGGTTTGATCTTAAGTTCCTGTAGTGTTTGGTGTATCGGAAAGTCTTCAGATTCTTGTAATGATTTTAGGAGGTGTATATTTCCCAGATCTTCAATTGTTACTTCACTTAGAATAACTGGTTGGGTTTTGTCTTGTCGTCTACTAACTTGAGTTGCAAAAAATGTCTTAAGTTTCAGTTTTCTGATGAATTTGAACAAATCAATATGTACTTGTGTAGGTTCAAAGTTAGTTGTTGGTGCAAAAGAAAGTCCCCTATTCACGATGTTAATTTCTTCGGAAGTTAATGTTTTGCTGGATAGGTTCATTACAAGGTCCTTTATTTGCTCTTCTTGGCAGCTTCTCGGGACCCTGCTCATGTTAGTCTCTGATAGTCTTCTAAGGCATCGGGTTTACCTGAATCTTCTTGACCCCCTGCTTCCTCTCCTCTGGGTAAAGCTTGTCTGTTGGTTCGGAAGTTGAAAATGGACCTGTTTTTGAGCTATATTTCTATTACCTTTTTTGAATCTGCGTATTTGGTTGAGGAAACCTTGTCCTGTTTTATTTTTGTTAGACTCTTCTGTAGTCTTTGTATCTCCTTCGATCTCTGAGTCAACTTCTGAGCTTGCAGATGAAGTGTTTGGTGTGTTGTCTCTAGATGTGGGTTTAGTTCATTTATTGTATTTCTCATGGAAAGTATACACTCTGTCTTCGCTATAGTCTCTCTCGTCTGGGAAAAATGTTCTCAATTTCCTCATTTTGATTTTGTCTTGATATTCTTTCAAGATTTCGTACATCTTGAGGTACTGTATGATGAACCAGTCCACAAAACACCTTGCATCTCCTCTGACCTTTACAACCGGGATGCAGGAGAGGATGAATAGATAGATGCAGGAGATGATGAATACTTAGACGAGGATAAATCTTATTCCAAGAACGTCGGCACCGACAACGTTGATGCAGGGACGATCAGGATGACACCGAATCAGTAGTTTTTGCAATGGACTCCCCGGTCCCTCAAGACCCTACCTTACCCGATTCCCCGGTGGACAACCAGCTCCTAATGAACGACATACTCCTCAGGGCTGCTGAACACTTTGGGATTAAAACACAGGAAATCCAACAAGATAAGGATTTTGCAGAGAACATCTTGGGGGATAAGAAACCGGCTACTCAGTTCATACCCTTACTCAAGTCGGTACAGAGAAGAATTCAACCCTCTCTAGAGATGCCTAATCAGACCAGGGCAGTAAACCCCAGAATCGAAAAACTTTTCAAACAGGCGCCCTCCGACCCTTTGTATATAAGGGGCCACCTTAAACCAGACTCTCTGGTAGTTACCACTATCCGCAGGAGAGCGGGTACCCCCTTGGCCACCTCCGAAGCTCCTTTGGACAAGGAGAGCAAAAAACGTCATACTATGGGAAGGAAAATAGCGTCTTCAGCAGCCTACCAAGCATGCATTGCTAATAATTCCACCTTACTAGCAAGCTACGATTACACTAAGTGGTATGAGGTTACGGCCCTGGCAGAATCTGCGCCAGAACCACTTAAGGCCAAGCTCTCCCTTGTGGCTGCCGAAGGCAGAGCAACAACTGGCGTCCTGCTAAAGAACAACTTCGATGCAGTGGATAACCCTGGACGTGTTATTGCTGAGGCCACAATCCTAAAACGTCATGCCTGACTTAGACAGTCAGGATTCAAACTAGAAACACAAGCTACCCTACTCAACATGCCTGTTGAGCCAAATGTTTTGTTTGGAAAGGCAGTTGAGGACGCTCTGAAATCAGCCAAGGAGGATTACGAAACACTTAAATCCCTTGGCCAATGAACAAACAACATGACAACGCTACAAGAAGTAATCCCTCTGCTAAAACAGAGGATTACATGGCAACATTGGACATGAAAGATGCTTATTTTCATATTTCAATGTTCCCAGAGCACAGAAAATTCTTGCGATTCAAAGTAGCAGAACAGCACCACCAGTTCAAGGTGCTGCTCTTCGGGATAGTCTCGGCTCCAAAGGTGTTCACCAAGGTACTGGCGGTGGTGGCAGCGCACCTACGCAGGGAGTCAATCCCAGTGTACCCTTACCTGGGCGACTGGCTGATCACAGGAGAAACCTACCAACTTTGTAAGCTAAACACGCAAAGAACAATAGACCTTTTCTTCCGATTGGGCTTCTCAATAAACGAGAAAAAATAAAGTCTGATACCAAACAGATCGAAACAGTTCCTAGGAGCTGTATTAGATACAAGGACAGGCTTAGCCTTCCCATCCATGGAAAGAGTACAGAACATGCTTCGGCAAATACCCCAGTATCAAGCCGGTCTCCGGCTAAGCGTACGCAAAGCAATGCGTCTGCTTGGTATGATGGCATTGTGCATTTATCTGGTCCCCCACGCGTGCCTGCGCATGCGACCAATGCAGGAATGGTTGGCAAAACAATGGTCTCAGGCAAGTGGTCAGTGGGACGATCTAGTGATTGTTTCGCCTACACGAGATCAGAACTTACACTGTTGCTCAAGGGAAAATCTACTCAGGGGGAAACACTTCCACAAACCGGAAGCACAAGCAGTCGTCACAACAGACACATCACTTTCTGGGTGGGGGGCCCACTACCTTCACCGCACAGCACACGGCCTGTGGTCCCAAGTGACAGCACAGAAACACATCAATATTCTGGAGCTATTGGCAGTCTTCAAGGCACTACAAGCCTTCGAACACCACAAGACAAACCAGTCAGTACAAGTCCTAACAGACAGCACGACCGCAATGTTCTATGTCAACAAGCAGGGAGGGTCACACTCTCGAAATCTGTCCAAACTAGCTCAGAAGAAATGGGAATGGGCTCTCAGACGGGGGATGTCCCTGTCCTCCCAACATGTTCCAGGGGTACTCAACACTCTAGCGGACTCTCTCAGCAGAGATCCTCTGCCAGAAGAACACGGGTGGCAACTTCACACAGATGTGGTAGACCACATCTTCTCTCTCTGGGGCTACCCTTCTCTAGACTTGTTCGCTACAAGAGAAAACAAAGTATGCCCAGACTTCGCATCCAGGTTCCCCCAACCAGACTCCAAGGGGAACGCCCTATGGATGAACTGGTCAGGGAAATTTGCTAACGCTTTTCCTCCAACTCCATTAATCAGCAGAATAGTGAACAAGCCACACAAGTATCAGATGACCCTCATCCTAGTTGCTCCTATGTGGGCGAGACAACTGTGGTATCCACATCTGCGCAAACTGGCGATGTGCGTTCCCATCAAGCTCCCGAACCAGGTCAACCTGTTGACTCAGCACGGGGGGAACAATGATACACCCACAACCGCACTCTTTGAACCTAGCAGCATGGCTCCTGAAGTCATAGGGCCTAATTACGACCCTGGAAGTATGGGGTTAACGGTGCCGGTAGAGCTGCCGGCGCTGTTAACCCCATACCGCCTCATTATGAGGTCCGCTCGTGGGACCCACTCTGGACACCTTGTTTTACCAGACGTCCTTAGCGGGTGCCATGAGCGGCCCAGCATGCTAACAACGGGCCCATCATTAACGGGCCGGTTGTTAGCATGCTCCCCATTGCCATTGAGCCCTATGGGGGCTCGAATGGGAATGGGGATGTACCGGGTCCGGGTTCCCTGGATGGGGAAATACTGGGCCCTCCAAGGTCGTAATGGCCCAGTATTTCCCCATTCAGGGAACCCGGACACGAGTTTGGAGGCAGCCATGCCCTTATTAAGGGCATGGCTGCCTCCAAACTCGTAATGATGCCCATAGAGTTCGGGCACCTGAAATCTTCCACAATGGTGTATGGATATCCTAAAAGAAGCACAGAAACCAAACACCAGACAGTGTTATTTCCACAAGTGGAAGAGATTCGTCATTTGGTGCCAAACTAAGCATATCAACCCCATAGAATGTACTCCATCACACATTCTAACCTATATGTTCAACTTGTTAGATTCAGGTTTGGTCTTTAATTCTTTAAAAGTCCACCTGGCAGCTTTATCAGCCTATACCACCTCTCAAAGTAAAATCTCATGGTGGAAAGTGCCAGTCATTAAGGCATTCATGGAGGGATTGAAGAGACTACATCCTCCAATCTCTAATCCCCTGCCTGGTTGGGACCTAAATGTGGTACTAGCAAAATTCATGGGACTCGCCTTCGAGCCTTTGCATCAAGCTACCCTTAAACACATTACCTACAAAACTGCTTTCTTAGTGGCTGTTGCTTCGATAAGAAGAGTCAGCGAACTCCAAGCCTTGTCAGTGCAAGACCCTTTCTTTGTCATCCATAAAGACAAACTGGTTTTATGGACTCACCCTAGGTTCTCTCCTAAATTTGTTTCCAAGTTCCACGTAAACCAGTCAATTGAGCTTCTGGCTGTCTTTCAAAGACCAACTAGCTCAGCTGAGGTCAAACTCCACACACTAGATGTAAGCAGGGCGGTTCTCTACTATGTAGACAAAACCAAACCGCTTAGAAAGACTGATCAACTGTTCATCTCCATGGCTACAGGCAGACAAGACGAACGTGTTTCCAAAAGAGCCATCTCCAAATGGATAGTCAAATGTATACAATTATGCTATTTATTATCAGACAAAACACTGTCTTCTACACCGAGAGCCCACCCTACACGTGGTACTGGTGCTTCTCTAGCCTTTATTACAAATGTCACCTTAGACAGAATTTGCAAAGCAGCTACATGCAGCTCAGTTCACACCTTCACTCAGCACTACTGCATTGACACACATTCCAAGACAGATACACAGGTGGGAAAAGCGGTTCTAAAACATCTATTAGCCGCTACTCCTTCTCACAACCCACCACCTTCTCATAACACTGCTTGCTAATCTATGCATAGCATGTGATCTAAGCAGATCACACAAGCATCAGAAGGAATACATTACTCACCGTAATCGTATTTCTGGTGCTTGTATCTGCTTAGATTCACATGCGCCCAACCTTCCTCCCCTGAGAGAAGGTGCATAGATGTTTACTTGAACTTTCCATATATGTATGTATCTCTTTGGGAACTCTGTACTCACACTACTCCTCATGCTACCTCATGTCAGAAAAAATACAATCTGAGGGACCTACACGCGTGAGGGATCATGGGTACAGGGGACGTCACAATAGGGATAGTATTACTGGCACGCCCTAATTCGGCGTCCTTTTTCGAGTTTCGAAAACAACAACTGTAATACTCTGTAGCTTCCTCTAGATGTCAGCCTATGCATAGCATATGAATCTAAGCAGATACAAGCACCAGAAATACAATTACGGTGAGTAATGTATTCCATATTGTACCTGGGTGACAAGCTAACACAGTCAGCACTTATCTCCCCCAAAATATCTGGGATTACATTATTTTGGTTATTTTACACATGCAACATTGTATTGATAGACTGCACACGAGTAGGGCTGCAAAGATTATTGAAAGCTTTTCAAGATTTCACAATCCAACATGATTTAGTCCCCAATAGCAAAAAAACAAAGATCCTTCACTTAACCATCAATAAAAAGAAACTTGGCCTCATTGCGAGGCTGCCGCCTGTATTTTTTCTTTCCAACGCCCAGGAATGGGCAACTACCGGGTCATTACGTCCTTGCCGGACCCGGTAATTGCCCATTCCTGGGCATCGGAAAATATTCTTCTGCATTCCCATTTGAGTCCAATATGGCTCAATGGGAAAGGGGAAGCCGGATGCACCGGCAACGTTATGAACAATGCCGATGCATACAACAAACTCTGCTCGCGGGTGCTGCAAATAAGAGCTCAGTGTATGCATTGTAGAGGGTAGGTGACAGACATGACCCTTGAGGTACCCCTACGGGACATGGGATGGGCTCAGCAGCCTCTTTACCAATGGATACTCGAGAGGTGCGATCAGCTAGAAAGGATTTCACGCAGAGTTTGCCTGCGTCCCTTATGGTGTCCATTTGGATTTTCAGGTCGAGGAGTGTCGTTTCGATCTATGGTTGGGCCGAAATCCAGATTGTCTAGCTCCCAGGAGCTGGTTTTGTTCAAAGTGGGATTGAATTTTGGTGTAGGCTATTTTATCTATTATCTTCAACAAGAACAGGACCGTGGTTATTGGTCGGAAGTTCGTGGGGATTGTTGGGTCCAGGGATGGCTTTTTCAGAAGTGTTGTCACCCATGCTTCTTTTATGCTCGCTGGAACCGTGTTTGTATTAAATGAGGCATTGACAAAGTTAGTGATAATAGGAGTGAGAGTGGGGGCACAAAGTTTGACTAAATGTGCTAGGAAGTTGTCTCCTTTGCAATTAGGAGCTTTTAGTTTAGATATGGTGTCAAGCACTAAATCTTGGGTCACCAGAGTAAAATGGAATAGCACATTGGCATTGTTGTTAGTTATGTCAAAAGTTGAGGAGGGAATGTTTTTTGTCTGCTAAAAGCGTTCTTTTTGTGATCATTTTTTTGTTGTAATAATTCGATTTTGGAGGCTAACGTGTTCTGGAAGGTGGTACACCACACTTTGCTTGGGCTAATCGGCTTGGTGGCTGGGATCAGATTTTTCAATTCTCTAAGGATAGTGAAGAGTTCCTTAGAGTTCGAGGTAGCATTGCTAATGCAAGTGTTAAATGCATTAGCTTTATGGGTTATGATTGCTGCTTTGTATATTTTGTTGGCTGTAATGAATGCCTTGGCTGAGTCTATTGTAAGAGTTTTTTTGTGGATATGTTCAAGGGCTCTTTTTGTGTGCCTGAGCGATACTACTTTATCATTGAAACAGAAGCTTGGGCGTTTATCAGTACGTCGTGTTTTGGTTATAATGGGTGCTACTGAGTCAATGGTAGTTGTGAGACACATATGGTAAATGACTGCAAGGTAACTAGGGTTATCACTCATTAAATAGTTGGTTGAAAAGGCTTCTTTTAGGATGCGGAAAAGGTTGTCTGCTGTTAGCTTCCGGATGTTTCTTGTTTCATAGGTATCCATTATCTTGGTCATGGGAGGGTATTTCTCATTGCTGATTATTGTAAAATGAACAATATGGTGATCTGTCCAATCAAGGGGTACAATGGAGTCGATAGATAGTTGGGAGTTAAGCGTGAGTATCCTATCGAGTATTCTTCCCTTATTATGGGGGGGAACATTCACTAGTTGTGTGAAGTTCATGTCTTTGAGAGCAGCATGAAGGTGTCTGCTTTATGATCCTGCTTATCATTAAATCCTAAATTGATGTCACCAAGGATGAAGCATCTGGTATTAGGTTTAATGTAAGGAGTTAGTAGGAGAGGGATATCTAGATCTGGATGGGTGTAGTTGTTGGGTGATCTATAGATGACCAAAATATTGATTGTTGTTTTTGGGTTGGATGTGATTTTGGCTAGGAGAAGTTCATATCCTTCTAGTTCTTCAAGGGGGCAGGACCTAATTTGCACTTTGGATTTGGCTATTATGGCCATGACGCCTCCCTGTGCAATAGCTCTATCAGTCCTAAGAATGTTGAAACCTGATGGTATGGCAAGAGCTAGTAGGGGGCCCGATGCTTGGTGCAGCCAGGTTTCTGTAACAACTAGCAGGTCCAATTGTTGGTCAATGATGAGGTCATGGATCTCGATGGCATGGGCTCTGAGTGAGCGTGCATTCATGAGAGCGCCATTAAGGTTGAATGGGGGTTGTGGCAGAGGCGTGGGGGCTATGATCGGTACCTGAGATGCTTTGGTGCTGAGGAGTTGTTTGGCCGCAGCTTTGCATGATACCTTGTAATGTTGGATCTCAGGAGGAGGGTTGTGTTTGTACTGCTTTTGGGTGGTCGGAGGCGGGTTAGAACTTAAGTGTAGATATTCGGCACATGACCTTAATCTACTCAGTTTGATATTGCCCTGAATGGGGTTTGTGACAACGGAATCCATATTGGCAGTTGTATGTTTTAGGGGCATCATGGGAATAATGGAGATTGGCTCTGGGTTGTTGATAATGACTGAACTTTGAATATTTTTGTGATCCTGGATGGGCAGGAATGGTTCGGTAATGGGTAGGAATGGGGTGGGGCAAGGGATGGGATGTTGACGGTAACAACCAATTCTAGAGAGGCTGTTTTCCTGGGTAATAAAGGCACCTCCTGTGCAGGGTAGGGAGTCTTTTATTATGCTAAATGGATACATAGTGGCGGTTAGAAAACCTAGCGTGATTATATGCTGGATGGGAGTGGAAGTGTGTCAGTGCTCTAGTTAGGGAACACAATACACAGTGTCCCCTAACAGAGTGTGGGGGTGGGGGGATTTTTTGCCCCCCTGAAAGGATGGTGGCCCTCCCCCTCCCACACCAAGTGGAAAGGGGGGCCACCCCTTGTAGCCCTCCGTGGGGGCAGATTTATGCCCCCAGGGAGGAGTACATGAGGTGGCCCCCCATCCAATTGGGGGGTGGGGGGAGGGCCACCAGGAATAAGTGTGCAGGCCCCCCAAAGGATGGGGCCTGCAGGTTAGGCCCCCCCTGGGGGCAGATGGCTGATCATCTGCCCCCAAGGAAGGGGGCAAAATGAAAAACAAAAAAAAGGGAATTTTGGGTGGGAGTGGGTGGTCCACTAGCCACCAGGGATGTAGTTTAAAGAAAAGGGGGGTGGCCCTCTCCCCTTCACCCCAAGGGGAAATGGGGGCACCCCTTGTAGCCCTCCCTGGGGGCAGATTTATGCCCCCAGGGATGAGTACATGAGGTGGCCCCCCATCCAATTGGGGGCGGGGGGAGGGCCACCAGGAATAAGTGTGCAGGCCCCCCAAAGGATGGGGCCTGCAGGTTAGGCACCCCCTGGGGGCAGATGGCTGATCATCTGCCCCCAAGGAAGGGGGCAAAATGAAAAACAAAAAAAGGGAATTTTGGGTGGGAGTGGGTGGGCCACTAGCCACCAGGGATGTATTTTAAAGAAAAGGGGGGTGGCCCTCTCCCCCTCACCCCAAGGGGAAATGGGGGCACCCCTTGTAGCCCTCCCTGAGCACAGATATCTGCTCCTAGGAAGGGGCATCTGACCCCAGGGAGGGCTGAATGAGATGCCCCCCTGCATTTGGTGTGTGGGGGGAGAGGGTAACCCCCCATTACATTAGAAAATTACCTGGCGGTTTAGGGTGCCCCTCAGTCCGCCCTAAAGTGTAGTGTACCATTTTCCATTTTTTTCCTTTGTTTACCAATGTGCCCCTTTGCGCAAAAGCAAGTTTCTTAAACAAAGAAAAACATGGAAAATGGTGGAATGCATTTTAGGGGGGGCTGTGGGGAACCCCAAAGGGACGGGGAATTTTCTAATGGGACGGGGTGGTGATCCCGTCTCCCCCACCCGCAATGGAGTGGGGGCCATGTCATGCAGCCCTCTTTGGGACTAGATATCTGCTCCTAGGAAGGGACGCTTGAGCCCAGGGAGGAGTGTAGGACAGCCCCACAGCCCGCCCTTATCTTCCCCCAGGGAGGGCTACATGAGATGCGCCACCCCTCCTATTGGGGTGGGGGTGGAGAGGTGCACCCCCCTTTACATTAAAAAATTCCCCAGTGGTGTAGGGTGCCCCTCAGCCCCCGCTAAAGGGCAGCCTGCCAGTCTCAATAATTTTCTTTGTTTACTAAACTTGCCTTGGCGCAGAGAGGCACATTGGTGTGCCAGTCTGGCCCTGGGGTGCCCAACCCTTACTGCCCCACCCACTGGGGGGCCTGTCTCACAATTTTTGGGGGCCCTCTCCCCCCCACCCCAAATGGAGGGGGGTGTACCTCACACAGCTGTTAGTAGTAGGCCCAGGGAGGCCTGCATGAGGTGCCCCTGCCACCCATTTGGGGTGAGGGGGGAGAGGGCCCCCAAAAATTGTGGGACAGGCCCCCCAGTGGGTGGAGCAGTAAGGTTTGGGCACCCCGGGGCCAGATTGACACACCAATGTTCCCCTCTGCGCCAAGGGGAGTTGGGTTACCAAAGGAAAAAAGTGAAAATGGTGGAACGCATTTTAGGGGGGCTGTGGCGCACCCCAGGGACGGGGAATTTTCTAATGGGATGGGGCATTGACCCCGCCACCCCTCACCTGCAATGGAGTGGGTGCCATGTCATGCAGCCCTCCCTACGACCAGATATCTGCTCCTAGGAAGGGACGCCTGAGCCCAGGGAGGAGTGCAGGACAGCCCCCCTTCTCTGCCCCCAGGGAGGGCTATATGAGATGCCCCGCCCCTCCAATTGGGGTGGGGGTGGAGAGGTGCACCCCTCTTCACATTAGAAAATTCCCCAGCGGTGTAGGGTGCCCCTCAACCCCCGCTAAAGGGCAGCCTGCCATTTTGAATTATTTTCTTTGTTTACTAAACTTGCCTTGGCGCTGAGGGGCACATTGGTGTGCCAATCTGGCCCCAGGGTGCCCAAACCTTACTGCCCCACCCACTGGGGGGCCTGTGCTACAATTTTGGGGGCCCTCCCCCCCGCCCCAAATGGAGGGGGGTGTACCTCACGCAGCCGTTTGTAGGAGGCCCAGTGAAGCCTGCATGAGGTGCCCCCGCCCCCCCACTTGGGGTGAGGGGGAGAGGGCCCCCAGAAATTGTGGGACAGGCCCCCCAGTGGGTCGGGCAGTAAGGTTTGCGCACGCCGGGGCCATTTTTGGCACTCCAATCTGCCCCTCTGCGCCAAGGGGATTTGGGTTACCAAAGGAAAAAAGTGAAAATGGTGGAACGCATTTTAGGGGGAGGGGCTGTGGGGCACCCCAAAGGGGCGGGGAATTTTCTAATGGGATGGGGCATTGACCTCCCCACCCCTCACCCACAATGGAATGGGTGCCATGTCATGCAGCCCTCCCTGGGACCAGATATCTGCTCCTAGGAAGGGACGCCTGAGCCCAGGGAGGAGTGCAGGACAGGCCCCCCTTATTTGCCCCCAGGGAGGGCTACAGGAGATGCGCCGCCCCTCCAATTGGGGTGGGGGTGGAGAGGTGCCCCCCCTTCACGTTAGAAAATTCCCCAATGGTGTAGGGTGCCCCTCAGCCCCCGCTAAAGGGTAGCCTGCCATTTTGAATTATTTTCTTTGTTTGCCAAACTTGCCTTGGCGCAGAGGGGCACATTGGTGTGCCAATCTGGCCCCGGGGGGCCCAAACCTTACTGCCCCACCCACTGGGGGGCCTGTCCCACAATTTCTGGGGGCCCTCTCCCCCCCACCCTAAATGGGTGGTGGGGGCACCTCATGCAGGCCTCCCTGGGGGCAGATATCTGCCCGTAGGAAGGGGCAAATGGGTATTCACTGGGGGTGAAGTTCAGTAGACAACCAGGGATGGCTTGCAGGGGGGGGCATGCTTGCAAAGTATTTATTTGTTTTTGCTGGTGTGACCGTAGGTAACACATGTTTTTTGTTTTGTGTACAGCTTTTTCTACGCAAGCAGCTGCAACGTTATGTGAGTACTGTTTTTTAATATTCTATGGTTAGGGCCCACTGTCAGTGGGGTGAGTGAGACTGGGGCTGGATTGTTGGTGGTGTGGGTGGGAATGGGCTGTCTGGGCAGATATGTTGGTGGGCTGGGACACAATTGCAGGGGCAGGCCACAAATTGCCTCCCATGCCAGCAGAACATTGGTGTTTCCGTGGGAGCGGATCCCTCCCATGTGGGTTGTCCGTCTGCAAGCCCAGGCTCCACCTCTGGCTGTGCTACGTTACAGATGTCACCTCTGGGGAGGACTGGGGATCGTGCCGGGGCTCCCTGGAGCTGCTGCTGTGTTTAGTGGAGGGTACACCCACATGGTACATGGATGTCCAAGGCCAAGGACATCACCTCCAACCTTCCTGGAGTTGCGGCTGGGCTGCATTACAACTTTTCCCTTCGGGGAGGTATTGGCACACTGCCGGGACTCCCTGGTGGGGAGAAGCTGTAACGCAGGGCAGCCAGGGCTCCAGCAAAGTCAGCGGTAATATCCGTGGCCTTGGGCACCCTTCTCCCATGTGGGTCTTTGCCCAGGGTTCTGGGTAATAAATTCTGGGCCGATTTGCACAAGTCAGACCTCTGTGGATTCCCACGGGTGTCCTCTTTTGGGAAATGCATAGGGTTCCCTGTTTTCCTTGCTGGCTTCGACACCCTAGGCCCAAATCTATAGGTTGCCCACATGAACAAAATGTGCTATGCCGAAAGGCTTGGGGTTAGCAGGAGTTACCCTTTTCCTTTTGGGCCCCCGGTAGGTGCACCCACACATGTGAGGTACCGTTTTCCCTCGGGACACGTGTGGGGACGCGGGAAGGTAGGCCATGTGTTGTTGGCGGTGTGTTTCGGTGGGACGGGTTAATCTTAACCACTGGCAATGCTCTGGGCAACCCTCCAGACCACCGTTCTTCGCCTGCCAAGCCATTACAGAAGGGAAAGACCATATGCAAATCAGGCTTGGCCCCACCCCAAAAGGGGCAGTCCAGCCCGAACTGCTAGGCCACATCCCTTCTGCACGAGACCACAAGCATCCCCAAACATGTTTCGCCCTTGTTGGGGCTCATCAGTGAGGAGTAGCTTGGGTCCAAGCCAGCAAGGGTCAAAATCCTGCAATCCTGCTGTGCGAAAAGAGTTGGGGTTACCAATGTTTTAGGCTTTCCCCTTGGCGCCGAGGTAGGTGCACCCACACATGTGAGGTATCGTTTTCATTGGGACACCTTTGGGAACGTGGGAAGGTAGGCCATGTGTGGTTGGTGGCGTGTTTCGGTGGGTGAGCCGAGTGAAATGTGCGGAAAATGTGTTTTTTTCGCCAGATTTCGGACTTTGCTGGGGTTTCTGGGTAATAAATTCTGGGCCGATTTGCGCAAGTCAGACCTCTGCGGATTTCCACGGGTGTCCTCGTTTCGGAAATGCATGGGGTTCCCTGTTTTCCTTGGTGGCTTGGACACCCGAGGCCCACATCTGTATGGTGTGCCTGTCTGGAAAATGTGTGAAATTCAGCTGTCAGAACAGACTAGGGGGTAGGGGTATTTTAGGCTTTCCCCTTGGCGCCCAGTTAGGTGCACCCACACATGTGAAGTACTCTTTTCATCGGGACACCTGTGGGAACACGGGAGGGTAGGCCATGTGTTGTTGGCGGCGTGTTTCGGTGGGTGAGCCGAGTGAAATGTGCGGAAAATGTGTTTTTTTGCCATTTTTGGACTTTGCCAGGGTTTCTGGGTAATACATTCTGGGCCGATTCGCGCAAGTCAGACCACTGCGGATTCCCAACTGTGTCCTCTTTTCGGAAATGCATGGGGTTCCCTGTTTTCCTTGGTGGCTTGGACACCCGAGGCCCATATCTGTATGGTGTGCCCATCTGGAAAAAGTGTGAAATTCTCTCAGGTTTGACAGGTTGGTCAATTACAGTGTCTAAACAACTAGTCCCACTAGCCCACTCCTCACCTGCTGAATCTGTTGGAGACGCAGTAGATTCATCTGTAGAACTTTCCTTCCAGGTGATTCTTGTGGACTTGGTTTCGATCTTGTTCTTGGATTTGAAGATAGAAGGATGGGCTCGCCTAGAGTCCACTTTGCCAAAGAGGATATGTGCCCGGCAGCGGGGACTCCAGGGAGCCCACCCCAAACCAGGGAAAAACCAGATGAAAAACCCTGGGAGATCTTGATATGGATGGTAGTTGATGCAGTACGTAGAGAAATCCAGTAAGAGTGAAGGCAAGAGTCGTATTGCCTACAAGTACCAGAATGCACTGGTTGTTGTCATAGTAGGCGATTGCCTGTTGTCCGGGTAGAGGTCCAGCTGGCGTGCGGATAACAAATGGATATAGTGGTACATAAGGAAAGGACTGTGTGTCGGGAACACACCACTCCAACGGTAGACACCGCTCACAGAAAACAATGAAAGCTGGGGAACCGCCCAGCGCAGGAGAGAGTACAGCAGTAGCAGGAAGGGCTGAGACAAATGCAAACAGGTTACAGCGACAGACGCCGCACAAGCGGAAAGGAAAGTAGTGCAGAACGGAAGGAGGCAAGGAGCCGTTCGAGTGGGAAGCAACCCACTAACAAAACGACCAACAAGGTAGGCAGAAACCGGGAAGGGAACACAAGAGGGAGCGTAAACAAACTTACTCGTGGGAACAAAGTAAGGAAGTTGCAACGCACAGGTGCTCCTCATCTGCTGGTCTTTAAGGCAGCTAATACTGGAAGACTAGAAGGCGCTGTGCGTTGCATGGAATAATTCAGTCATTCCTCCATATCAACCATCTCCTCCATACTTTCCATGGGCGATATGTGACAGTATGACCCCTTCTCAGTAGACATCCCCCTGGTTTTCCCAGGTGCAGTCGATGGAACTTCTGAATGAGACGAGGTGCTGATATGTCTAATAGGTTCCCAAGAGCTCTCAGACATTGGGTACCCCTTCCATAGTACCAGATACTGCAAGGTGCCATTCTTGTACCTGGAATCAAGGAGTCTGGAGACTTCGTATTCCTTGGTGCTTTCTTTCTGCTGGAATCCAATTGTCTTTTTTATTTTTATTTTGTGTAAATCCTCTGTGTATTCTTTCAGCAATGAGGTGTGAAATACCGGATAGATTCTTTGTAGTTGGCTGGCAGAGCCAAGCGAAAGGCTACCGGATTGATTTTAGCCGTGATCCAGAAGGGTCCAATGTAACGGGGAGAGAACTTGCCTCGGTGTATCCACCTGGGTAGGTATTTGGTTGATAACCGTACTTTGGTACCAATTTCCCATTCAGGGTTGGGTTGTCTCTTGAAATCCACCCACCTTTTGCTCTTTTGAAGAGCCATCTCAAGGTTGGCTCTTGTCTTCCTGTGAAGATCTTGCAGAGTATTCATGAGTAGATCAACAGAGGGTACATTAGAAGAATTCTGACCAAACAGAGGTATGTGTCGGGGATGGAATCCATAGGTGCATGAGAAGGGACTCATGCCTGTAGAAGAATGTCTGGTGTTGTTGTATGAAAATTCTGCCATGGGCAGAAGCTGATACCAATCATTCTGTTCTTGATTACAAAAACACCTGATGTACTGTTCTAAAGTGGCATTGAGACGTTCGGTTTGTCCATTGCTTTCCGGATGAAACCCAGACGAAAGGGATCTTTTTATTGCTAGAGATTTGCATAGAACAGTCCAGACTTTTGATGTGAATTGTGAGCCGCAATCTGATACTATGGTCTGGGGTAGCCCATGTAATCTGACCACGTCTCTCAAAAACACCTCTGCAGTAATGCCTGCTGTGGGTAACCCTTTTAAGGGTGAGAAATGAGCCAATTTGCTGAATGAATCAACCGTGACCATGATGGCTGAATACCCGTTAGAAACGGGTAAGTCTACAATGAAATCAGTGGAGATGTGTTGCCACAGACCTTCTGGAGGGGTTTCCTGCTGTAGAAGACCCAGGGGTTTGCAATATGCGTACTTATTCGTGCACATACCGGACATGAGTCGACATAGTTCCTGACATCTTTTGCCATCGTGGGCCACCAGAATTGTCTAGAAACCAATTCTAAAGTGGCATTTTGTCCCTTGTGTCCTGATAATGGTACATCATGACACCAGGCTATTGCTTATTCTTGTAAGTCGGTCGTAGGCAGAAATAACGAACCTTCTTTGAATAACAGTTCTCCCCTTTGAGTCATACCCTTGTTTAGAGGGTCCTTTTCCTTGCTCTGGGTGGATTGTACTTGTTGCAGAAAAGTGTTAAGGGTATTAACAAACCGCTTCCCTGCTAAAAGGATCTCCTGACCCTGATAACCTCCAAAGTCTCCTTGACTGCGTGAGAGAGCATCAGCAAGAGGGTTGTCCTTTCCTGGTAAGTATGTCAGAGCAAAGTCGAACTGAGAGAAAAAATAGGCCCATCTGGCATGTCTGGAATTCCGACATTCCATCTTCTGGAGTACCTTCAGATTTTGGTGGTCAGTACGAACCTGAAAAGGATGAATGGTTCCTTGTAATAGATGTCTCCATTCTTTGCATGCTTGCCTAATAGCCAGGAGTTCTCTTTCCAAGACAGAGTAATTTCGTTCACTTGGGCTAAGCATACGAGAGTAGTAGGCGATGGGGTGTTCCAATCCATCCTCCTTCCTTTGTAGTAGTGCTGCCCCAATTGCACCGCCTGAAGCATTGGTTTCCACAATGAAAGGTAAGGATTGGTCTGGTTGTCTCAATATGGGAGCAGTCACAAAAGCTGTCTTAAGTCTTTGGAAAGCTTGTTCTGTCGTTTGGTCCCAAATAAATTTAACACCCTTCTTTAAGAGATTAGTAATGGGCAAGATGATTTCCGAAAAGTTGGGTATAAATTTACGGTAAAAGTTGGCAAGACCTAGAAATCTCTGTATGTCCTTTACTGATGTGGGTACCGGCCATTTAGTTATTGCTTGTGTTTTGGAGAGGTCCATTTGCACAATGTCTGCTGAGAGTGTAAACCCTAAGTAAGGTAAGGTTGTAGCTTCAAACACATACTTCTCTGGTTTTGCCAACAGACTGTTCATTCTCAACCTGTGTTGTACCTCCTGAACATGTTGGCGGTGTTCTTCCAGAGTGTTGGAAAAAACGAGTATATCATCCAAATATACTACAACTGAAGAATATAGGACATCCGCAAATATTTTGTCCATAAACCGTTGGAACTGGGAGGGTGCGTTCACTAAACCAAAGGGCATGACTCTGTACTCGTAATGTCCAAGAGGTGTTCTAAAAGCCGTCTTCCACTCGTCTTCTTCACGGATTCTCAGAAGATGATACGCTCCCCTGAGATCTAATTTGGTGAAAATTCGGGCTCCTTAGACAGCCTCTATAATGTCTTTCATCAATGGCATGGGATACCGGTCTTTTATGGTTAGACTGTTAAGTCCTCAGTAATCGATACATGGTCTTAATTCTGTTGTCCCTTTCTTTGAAATAAAAAAAAGGGATGCCCCTGCCGATGAGGTGGACTCACGGATTAGTCCGTTCTTTATATTTGTGGCTAAGTATTTCTTGAGGGCCTCCTTTTCAGGTAGTGACAAAGGGAACATTCTTCCAAACGGTACTTCTGCGTCTGGAACCAGTTCGATCTTGCAATCCTCCTTTCGGTGAGGTGGAAGATTCCGTGGTTGGGTGTCTAAAAACACATCAGTATATTCTTGGTATTGGTCAGGTATCAAGCTGACACTGTTTATGGATCTGTGTACCATTGTTTGTACTTTCGGCTTTGCAGGTTCTGGAATCAAACAATGTTGACAGCAGTAATGGGATTGAAATTCAACCGAGTTCCGACACCAGTCTATGCTTGGGTTGTGTCTTCGAAGCCATGGTATGCCCAAGATAATAGGAAAATGTGCTGCTCTTCTCAAATCAAAGGATAGATATTCATGGTGATTGGACATCTGGACCTTTAATTCCTGTGTCTCTTGACTGATGGGTCCGGAGGTTAACAGGGTACCATCAACCCCTTCAACTGGGATAGGTCGTATCTTGGTGGTCTTGGTATCTGATGCTCCAGAGCCCACTTATCGTCCACAAAGTTACCAGCAGCCCCACAATCCAACATGGCTAGACATTCAACAGGATTTCCAATGTTCCAGTCAATAAGAATCTTGATCACCATTAGACTGTTGCTGTCAATTACAGCGGGTTGAGCCAATGCACAGGGATTGATTGTACTTTCCCCTTCCTTTTCCCTGTTCAAGGTCGGGGTCTTTCATTTCCCTGTCTTCTGGGAGGTACCTCGGGACAGTCCCGTAACAAATGAGCATTGGAGCCACAGTACATGCACAGCTCGAGATCTTTGCGTCTCTTTTATTCGCATGCAGTAAGCGGTCCTCTTGCTGTTCCTATCTGCATAGGTTCTTCAGTTGGTGTCTTTTCAGGTGTTGGAGTCAGGCTAGGTAGGGCAGAAAAAGAACGGGGTCTCTTTTTCTCTGCTCTTCTTTCGGTCATACGGTAGTCTATCTGCAAAACCAAGGCCACTAGTTACTGGAAAGACACCGGCCTGGCCACTCTTGCCAATTCGTCTTTTAAGTCTTCATGCAGACCGCGACGGAAAATGGCCTGTTGAGCCGTCTCCGGCCATCCGGCTTCGGTTGCTACTTTCTGAAAGTTGGTGACATATGTTTGTAGGTCCAAGGTTCCTTGACGAACGTCTAGTAGATTCTCAAAAGTTGAATAAAAGACTTCGGGTCTTTCAAATCTTGTTTTCAAATGTGTTACAAAGGTGCCATAGTTGTTTAAGGCTGGATCTGAAGCGGTCACCAAGGGAGTTGCCCAGGACAGGGCGTTACCAACCATATTGGAAATCAGAAATCCCATCTTAGCCCTGTCCAGCTCATATGTTTTAGGGCAAAAGGTAAAATGTATTGTACAAGCATCAAGGAATTCCTTCACCTTTTTTGGGTTGCCATCAAATTTTCCACAGGGTAGGGAAATGGGAGGTAGGTCTCCCTTGGTGTCTTCTCTCTGTTGAACTTGCTGTATCAAAGCGGCGTTATCCGCTCTGAGGTTTTGCATTTCCACAGTTAGAGCCTGTATGGCATTGGCCATTTCCTGATATTGCTTGAGGCTAGCCATCTTCTTCGGGCATTGCAATCTCTCAGGTTTGACAGGTTGATCAAGTAAAGTGTCTACACAACTAGCCCCACTAGCCCACTCCTCACCTCATGAATCTGTTGGAGACACAGTAGATTCGTCTGTAGAACTTTCCTTCTTCTTTTCTCTCCAGGTGGTTCTTGTGGACTTGGTTTCGATCTTGTTCTTGGATTTGAAGATAGAAGGACGGGCTCACCTAGAGTCCACTTTGCCAAAGAGGCTATGTGCCCGGCAGCGGGGACTCCAGGGAGCCCACCCCAAACTAGGGAAAAATCGGATGAAAAAACCCTGGTAGATCTTGATATGGATGGTAGTTGATGCAGTTCGTAGAGAAATCCAGTAAGAGTGAAGGCAAGAGTAGTATTGCCTACAAATACCAGAATGCACTGGTTGTTGTCATAGTAGGCGATTGCCTGTTGTCCGGGTAGAGGTCCAGCTGGCGTGCGGATAACACGCGGATATAGTTGTACACAAGGAAAGGACTGTGTGTCAGGAACACACCGCTCCAACGGTAGACACCCTCACAGAAAACAATGAAAGCTGAGGAACCGCCCAGCGCGGGAGAGAGTACAGCAGTAGCAGGAAGGGCTGAGAGAGATGCAAACAGGTCACGGCGACAGACGCCGCACAAGCGGAGAGGAAAGTAGTCCAGAACGGAAGGAGGCAAGAAGCCGTTCGAGTGGGAAGAAACCCACTAACAAACGACCAACAAGGTAGGCAGAAACCGGGAAGGGAACACAAGAGGGAGCGTAAGCAAACTTACTTGCGGGAACAAAGCAAGGAAGTTGCAACACACAGGTGCTTCTCACCTGCTGGTCTTTAAGGAGGCTAATACTGGAAGACTAGAGCGCACTGTGTGTTGCATGGAATAATTCAGTCCTTCTTCCATATCGACCATCTCCTCCATACTTTCCATGGGCGATATGTCACAAATTCAGCTGTCAGAACAGACTAGGAGGTAGGGGTATTTTAGGCTTTCCCCTTGGTACCCAGGTAGGTGCACCCACACATGTGAGGTACCATTTTCATTGGGACACCTGTGGAAACGCGGGACGGTAGGCCATGTGTTGTTGGTGGCGTGTTTCGGTGGGTGAGCCGAGTGAAATGTGCGGAAAATGCATTTTTTTCGCCGGATTTCGGACTTTGCTGGGGTTTCTGGGTAATAAATTCTGGGCCGATTTGCGCACGTCAGACCTCTGTGGATTCCCACGGGTGTCCTCTTTTAGGAAATGTATGGGGTTCCCTGTTTTCCTTGGTGGCTTGGACACCCGAGGCCCATATCTGTATGGTGGGCCCGTCTGGAAAAATCGTGAAATTCAGCTGTAGGAAAAGACTTGGTGTTAGGGTTCTTTTAGGCTTTCCCCTTGGCGCCCAGGTAGGTGCACCCACACATGTGAGGTACCGTTTTCATCGAGACATGTGTGGGAATGCAGGAAGTTATGACATTTTTTGTGTTTGTGTGGTTTTCATAACGTTTTGACCCATTTGCTGGTGACCTTCGTCACACAACCCTTTCATTTCCCAAATGTGCCCTACATTTAGTTGCTGCTTTAGGCACCATACACTTTTGTAACCTGCACAAGTCACTTACCCTTGGAAAGGTCTACCTGTGCTCTTTCAAAAAATGTATGCTTGCCATTCCTCACCACATTGGTTTTCCTGATTTACACATGCTAAGTACGTCTGTTCAGGCCATAAGCATAACACTCCTGTTTACCATGGCTCAGTGTTTGGCTTGTGGTATTACTTGTTTTGTGAAACACTACAAGAAATGTGTGCTTTCCTAACTGCAAGAGTTGGGGGACTGTAGCGGACCATTGCTTTTCTCAAAATTCATAGAAGCCATTGCTGTACCAAGCCAACCATGTCCCCCACATACCTTTTATTTCCGTCATTTTCCTGCTTTTTCCCCAATCTATAGCATTTTCCCCTACTTAGTTGTTTCCCGACCTGCGCAAATCACTCCTTCCTAAACTTGGAATTTTGTCTACTTTTCAGAAATGTATGCCTTTCTGTCCTCCAATTCAGCTTTCCTACCCTTTTCTTCCATTCCGTCCATGCAGGTCCAATTGGCCAAAATGTCCAAAATCGCCTACCTCTCACAAAACGGTTGATAACCACATCAAAATAATTTGTTTTCGTTTCCAATCAACCTGTTATTGAAAGCCAGGAAATTGGGGAATTCAGCAGAGCAAACCGTTTGTTCCTACCTTTTACAAGGAAAAAACCACAGGCTTCTTTGTTCATCATTTTATTCTCATTTTTTTTTAAAACACAACATTTTCACCCTTTTTGGTTATTTTCTCTCACCCTCCTACAGCAACCTAGGATTCCTGGATGGCGTTATGACCGCCTACAAGTGGGAAAATAAGGGGCCAAATTTGGCCAAGATATCTCATGTAACAAAAAAGTTACAAGACATTGAATGGCCACATACCGAAATCACCAAAAAAGGCCTTGGCACTGGTGGGAAATACCCATGGCACTTAAAGGGTTAAACTCCAGGTCCCAGAGTGCACCCTGCTTTCCAGTGGGATTTGGTGTGAGGTCAGGATCTTGCACACCTGCAAATCAAAGGCCTGAGTCTCTGAGTCTGACTCAGGGGAGGAGCTCTGAGTAGGGCATTGGCAGGCTTCCCAGAACTCTACACCCTCTCTGGTGCTCACCGGCTCAGGGGTTTGGCCTTCCTTGCACCTCCAAGTCTTAGAGAGTTCTTCCAGCTATGGCTCCTTTCTTCTGGCTTCTCTGCTCCCTCCAGCATCCCCAGCTCACTCAAAATGTGCTTTCCAGCTGCGCATTTTATACTTCCTGGGAGTGGTATCATATTCAGGTGTGCATGGTTGTGAAGGGAGGCCTGACTTTGCCTGGTCTTGTTAGTGGGACAGTCTACTGTAGGAAAAGGAGAGTCTGTTTTCCATGTCTGTGGTTCTATGTTGGTAATCTGCATACTCCCACTCTCTCTCCTCCTCGTCTCAGTGTTTGACAGAAAAAGGGGGCAGGGTTGGGAAGTCTGTAACTCCTGTATAATAGGATGCAGAAGAGATTTCAAATGAAAGGGGGTGTCGTATTTCATCATGGGGTGCCCATATCCTCTGCCCAAGGTTTTGTATGGTGAAAATCCTTTAGGTTTTTCACAATGCCCAAAAGTATCCTGATGGCAGTGATCCGCTTCGAGTTGGGATTGGTTTACCAAAATGCTAGACTGCTTTGGAAAAGATTTCTAATCTGCAAAGAATGTGTGTTGCCTCCTCAAAACTCCTTGTGTGAAGCTTTTGGTCCCGATGCTCAAGGAGAGAAGAATAATTTTGTTAAGAAATATGAAGCAGAATTAACTCAAAAGGGACTTTCATTGAAGTAGGGTGTAGAAAATAGGGCTAATCTAAAAAGAAAGACTGCTGTAAATAGACTGGCGCAAGACTTGTCAACTTATAAAAAAATACAAACGCACGTCCGACTTAGCATCAACTCACGAACAATTGGTTGCTTGCCCCCCTATTTGATCCGTTTTGCCTCGCCACATTCAAGACCTGTTTTTATGAGTTTCCGTTTTTTATCTGCTAGAAACAAGAGAAAACCTAAGGTTGTGAAGTAATAAAAGTGTCACAAACATGCAATTTAGATTTTGTTCATAGGAGATTTAAAAATAGAATGCATTTGATTCTACATTGAATCACGCTGAACTGTTTTGGTCACTTTCTGAATAACACTGCTTTTGTACTGAGTGAGTCCTTGTACGACAGATTTTTTAATGGAAATTCGATTGCACTGACTTTGGCACTACTAACCTTATATATAGGATACATTTGATGTAAAAGTATGGATTTGAAAATCATACTATAAAATTTAAGGATCGTCATGATGAGGGGTAAAAAGGTGTAGTTTTTATAGGTCAATTGTATGTTTTTAAAATGTTAAGAATCATGTGATTTTTTGTTTTTTCTTATCATTGTACATTGTTTCTATATGTGTACATTGCTTTTGCATTTTGTGTAAGGTGTACATGTAAACCATAAACACAATAAAAAAAACTAAAAATTAAATTTATAAAAAGTTAAAAAAACAACAAACTTATGATTGCCGACAGGCTAAATCCTTTTCTATCTAAACTTCCTCAGGGAACAATTTATGGGTTCCTAGTTGATCGTTTTCCCCCAGAAATGATTTTAGTAATTTTTTTATTTGTTTAATTAAGATTCATGGTTTGTTACAAACCTTTATGTTTAACATAATTTTTACATCAAACAAATAATTACGTAAAATCAATTAACAACATCACTTTCACCCTCAGATGTCAAATGTTAATACATTAAAACACAAACCACCAATCCAAGCACTGGGACAATATACCCGGCCACTAATCAATTAAATTAATCCCAGGTTCATCGCAAAAACGTCCTTTAAAAACTTAATCGAATAAAAAATTGGCAAGAAATGTTCACACAATAAAAGTAAAAACAAAATGTTTACAGCATCCTGACATTGTCTATCTGTAATCAGTTTGTCCATGTGCCTAGTTCTTAATGCTGTCAACCTGAACAAAACAGTGTGATATGCTTTCCTTCATCCCCACTTTAGCACAGAACCTGCACCCTAAGTTTGCCACAAGCTTGTAAATCCGTAAAATGTGTTTTGCTGGGTGTAGATACAGACGGAATCCCTTGAATTGACTTCTATACCATGTATTGGGGAATTTAGTTAAATATTTCGGGAGGAAATCAAAAGCTTTACTCTCTTTAATCAGGGAAGCCTGCAAACAATGAGTATTTTTATTCTCCAGAGTCCTAACTCAGTCTTGTTGCCATAACTGCCTTATCACCTTCTCTGGGTTAATAGTCAACACCTCAGGTTCAATTTCCATTTGTTCTAGGATCAACCAGCAAATCCTCCTCCACTGACCCAAAAGATCCGCCCTATTGTTCTCTAGTTTTCTACTAACAAATTGGTATGGAGCAGCTGGTAGAGTCATCATATATTTGCGAAACAGAGGCAGCTCCTTCCAAAGTGTTCTAGCGTTGATAGAAATAAGTCCTAGTTCATAACTTATCAGTGATGTAGGAATTGGGTTTGGGAGCCTCAATATTTTACTCCAGAAGCTGCCTTCCAGCAAGGCCCACATTTTCCAAAGGGTAAATGGAAACCCCTTTGCTCTGTAAGATAAAACAGGTAGCACTTTTAGTTTGTAAAAGGTCAGCACCGGAAGGATTGAGTACTTACCATATTTTCTATGGAGCAACATTGCTTGAGATGTTAACGTTTTCATTTTGGACTTTAAAACAAGCTGTTGCGGCCGGTCATCAACACTAGTATTTATAAGGTCACCCAAATGTATCACCGAAGGAATCTGAGCAAGAATATCCTGTTCTAAGTACCACTTAAAGATCGAGTTCTGCCTGCCTCTTCTTGCACCCAAAACCCACATTTTAGTTTTTAAGGAATTCATCGACAACCCGTTCTTGGTCATGTACTCCTGGAGACCGATCAACACAAGGGGCCTCATTACGACCCTTGCGGAAATGGAAAAATGATGGCGGAAATGCAATACCGCCATCGAACACCGCTCGTTGCGATCATGACCCGTCACCGTAAAGTACGATGCCATTAGCGACACCGCAGTGAACGGCAACGCTAACTGCACCAAGTACGCGCACGCGCGCCTTGCAAAACCGGAATCACCGCCATGGCGCAACGGTACGCGAATTCTGACCCTAGCGGACATGTACTGAACGCCATCAAGCACGTCGTAAAGTACCATTCCGCCATGGCGAGAAATACGGCAACGCGAACCAACCGTAAATGGCCCACTGAGTGCCTGTACTCCACTCCCTGGCCTCATTGCACAACTCCTGGCAGGCGCAATGTACTCACACTATGCAACCAGTGAAATCCACAATTCACCCATGCATGCCAACGTAGAAAAGCATGCAGGGGCTCAAAGCGCCCCGTGAGTGGGCATCCATGTACGGCATGTCACCATAGCCGTACTGACGCAGCACAGGCATGTGAAGGTACAATACATCAAAATGAAAATCAAGAACACATGACACAAAACAACAGTAGTCCCCCATCGCTTGCCACCAGCGCAAGGCAACATCCAAAACAGCATCCTGAGGGGGATTGCACCAGCCCTGTACTCATGCCAGTAAACAAACCAACCATCAGCAGAAGCATGTACCACACAAGTCGGCAGAGTGACTGAGCAGCCAGGCTCATCCCAAGAGGGGCCGATGGGAGCTGCAGGGCACAGATGGCATCAATACAGAAGCTATTCCAATGGACATGACCCCAGTCCCCCTCCAACAAACGCACGCAAACACAGTCACCTGTGACCAGCCACATTCTGAACAACCCATCATTCCACCAATCGACCTGGCTGACAGGCACCAGTCGGCCAAAAGCCAATCCCCCGCCCCTGAACAGCACATCATGTAAACAGTCACAATGGCAGCCCCTATCCGTGACCATACTGTGCTACGTAGGCAAACGCGGCCAGTACTGTACCACACAACTCAACTCAGAAGGCGGAACACAATGCAGATCATCACGCAATACATACCGCCACAAAGCGAAAATCGCCACATCACCTGCAAAGAACAACGCAACACGACAAATATCGGAATACAATTTAAATGCACATCCAAATGACAAAGGCCCCACAGCAATTTGCAAAATACCACCAAAACAACCATCATCACCGAGGGCTGCATCTGCAATAATTGACCGGCTTCCACTTGTGTGACGCCCTGTACCATCATGGCACACAGGGCCTACATCAACGTTCCAAAAGGCAACATGGAAGCGGCAAGAACCGCAGGTCCGTCCCATGAGGCAGGCACTAGTCGAGCTGAAAGGCCGAAATGTTGCACCTAGCCACCAGTACAGCGTAAGGGCATGTGGCCCATTGGCGATCGTCCCATAAGATCGAAATGGTGCTCCACTGATTCACCCGAAGCTGCAGGAGTCGAGAGTAAAAACCATCTGGAGGAGTGGCGTAGAGATGGCATCTGCAATAGGGCAGGAGATACCTGTCACCCAAAAGAAACACAAATTAACCGATTGCATTACGGGACTCATGATGCATTACAATCTTCATTCAACACACCAAATCCACACCCATATGCATGCTAGCCCACTCCAAAGGAATATACACACCCCTAAATCAGTATCGAATCATAACGAAACCAATCGAGCTAAATACACCATTGTCAACGTCGGTTACTGTGCATGCGTCCGTCAAGATAGAACCCATGACATGGGATTAGTAACGTGCCTAGACACAAGTGTATGAAGGCGCGTCGAGACAGGGAGGATCCGACAAGGGCAGATAGACGTATGTCCCACTATGGCAGCCTTGCATCACATAACGCAGGGGAAGGGGAGTGAATCAAAACACCCATGTACATGGCAGACCCTAAACGGAATCATCAGTCCATGCATCCACACATCATTCCCTCATCCCGCAATGAAAACGCATGAATATTCACTCACATAATATGTGAAACTTCCATCGCGTCTGTGCGTAATGCAGTCCGCAAAAACCACTGTGCCCCTGGCCGGATCTGTAGTGTTGTGAAGCAAGATGGATTTGGGAACGTCCTGCCTTATCGTCCACTACGCTGTTGCGCATCCCATTCAATTCATATCATTCATTGCCTGCTCGTTATGGGCCATGTCCCAAGGACATTCTACAATAGAACGTTACATTTCCAGCCAGACCTGTGGGCGTATCCTCGCCGCTACTTCAAAACCCAAAATGCTGGCCTTCGAATTCCTCACTTGCAACATTACGTCGAAAAGGCTTCTGTGAACGCTTGCATTCACAATTACATCAATGTAGTGCGGCTGTGTGTCATGATGCTAACTGGCTGCAATCACAAATGGCACGCCACGCCCGTCGGTGAAGTACGTTACTGTGCTGCATGAGGGTCGGCCATCGATCGAGCCCTACATACCACTGACTCTTCACAGGTATGTAAGCGGCTGCAATCATAGCATGTGTAACAATGGGAGCATAGCATGAAAATCAGTCAAAGTACATCACACTGCCATCGGGATTTGATACATGATTCAAATCCCAAGATGCCATGCGGCCAAATGCAGCCTTACGTGCGGGACGTGCTCGGCCAGAAGGGATTGCATCTGCCACAGATTCATTCAATCAGCACAGGTGGAGGCCATACAGGCCGACAGCACATATATTGCAGACCCAAACCCCTCCCACAACCACTCCCACTCCAAAATGCTACCGGCAGGACTAGCGATGTTGGGCCTGGGGTACCAGATAGCACTGCAAGTGCTACAACTACAAGAAGACGACGAACAACAACAGGTACAACAACCGGGCGCACAGGGGAGACGGAGGAGAAGGAGGAGGAGGAGGGCAAGGCAGGGTCAGCAAGGCCCACAAGCACTGCCACTACCACCACGCAGGCGGCCCGCAATCCCACGCCTCCGAGCCGATCCGTTCAACCTCACTGCTGAGCAGATCCACACCCTCTACCGTTTGGACCGGGACACCATAATCGCCATTGTGGACATGACACATGCTGACCTCGTGAGCATGATAGATAGCCCAACCGCCATCCCACCCCTACTGAAGGTGGTGTCTGCACTCCACTTCCTGGCCACAGGCACCTACCAGCACACAGTGGGACAGTTGCATGGCATTTCACAGCCACTGTTCTCACGGACACTCTTCCAAGTGCACGATGCCCTCCTGAAGCACGCCGACGACCACATCACACTACCACGCACGTACCAGGAGATTACCAACGCTAAAGTGGGATTCCATGCACTTGGCGGCATCCCGGGTTGCATTGGTGCCATCGACTGCACCCATGTTGAATTGGTTGTCCCACATGCCATGGAGGTCCAGTACCGCAACCGGAAACAATTTCATTCAATCAATGTGCAAATGGTGTGTGACTCCAACAAGATATTTACGCATTGTTGTGCCAGATTTCCAGGATCTACCCATGATTCTATGGTCCTGAGGAACACAAGAATACCACGCTACATGGAGCGACACGCAGGGCACAGATCCTGGCTACTCGGTGAGTCTCATTCCATGCATGACATCGTGGCCCATTTGATGCGTCAATGACCTTGCAGGGGGGGGGGGGGCTACTTAGCACTATCATTCCACTGACACCCTTTATTCGTCTCATACAGGTGATGCCGGGTATCCACTGAAGAGATGGCTCCTTACACCAATCCGGAACCCACAGAACGAGCATGAGGAGGACTACAACCATGCCCACTCACGTACCCGTGTGGTCATTGAACAGGCATTCGGCCTACTGAAGGCTCGTTTCCGCAGCCTCAGCAGGTCTGGCGGGGCACTCATGTACAGCCATGAGAAGGTTTCTAAGATGGTCATGGCATGTGTCATGCTGCACAACATGTGCATACGTAGGAATGTGCCCATGCCCCCTGACGCTGTACTGCATGCACCTGAAGATGATGATGATGATGAGGGTGGGGATGTGGAGGCACCTCAAGGAGTCCATGAGGCACAGGATGCACGTGCAATCCGACAGAGCATCATAGATGCATGCTTCTAGCAACCACGCATGGTGCCTATTACACGGAAAGGGGACCTGTGGCACTGTGTGTGTGTAGTACAGGCACATTGTGGACTGTACGCCTATGAAGGCCTCGTACGCAAATATCAATGTCCACACATGTCATTGGATGATAATGAGGTGCTGTATTGTTAATGTGATTTGATTTATACACCCTATGGACCCGCCACCCAGTGAAGCCCAACACACCCCCTCCACCCTACTACCTCCCCCCCCAACACCAGTGTCCAAATATGCATGCTGTCCGTGGGTAGACGCTATTGCAAGCCCCCTCTACGGGTATCAGGGGCACCCCTGCCCGTGGAGCGCAGGTTCCTGCCAGATCTGCGTTGGGGGCTGCCCTGGACGGAACTTGCCACGGATGATGTCTCTGCCTGCTCGCGTCCATGCATGTCTCTGAGGGTTTGTGAGAGCTCCGAGAGCACACGGCGCACAGCAGCAAGTTCAGCACAAACGTCTTTGGACGTCGCATGCAGTTCCCCCCTCAGGCTCTCGGTGCTTTTCTCCATTTGTGCTCTCAGGCTCTCGGTGCTTCTCTCCATTTCTCCCCTGAGGCTCTCACTACTTTTCTCTATTTGTGCCCTGAGTGTCTCGGTGGATGTTTCCATGGCTGCCCTGGAACCCCCGCATTCATTTGCATGGTCCTTGAGTAGCGTGGACGCTTCCTGCTGTTGCTCGATCAGCAGGTCGAGGGACTGTTGCCTCTGCTGGGCCATGGACATTTGCGGTGGTGTGACAGGGGGGCTGCTCAACACATGTTGCCTTGGCACAGGACTTGTGGGGGTTGGCCAGTCGTCGTCTTCAGGGTGCCCCTGCGTGGTTTCGTCATGGTGTAGGGGATGGAACATGCAGGGGGATTGGGAAAGGTCATGGATGGTACCTACGTCGCCAGCACTGTTTTCCGTGTCGGAGCATGCTGGCATGACAGCTGTGTCACCTATGGTGCTGCTACCACCAGAGGCAGTGCCATCAGATACGTTCTTTGGGGGGACCTGTGGTGCTGGGGTTGTGGACTTGCTGGCTGCTGGGGTGCCTGTTGCAGTCCCCTCCAGTGTGCTGCCACTTGATTCCTGCTGCTGCCGTGTCTTGATCCTTGCACCTGAGGTGGAGGCTCTTGGGACGTTGGTCCTGGCCCTCTTTGCAGGCGTGCTGGTAGGGGTGTCCTGCAGCTCGTCGTTGGTATCGGACCCTGTGGTGGAGTAAAGAGGGGCGAGCGTTAGTTATGGGTCTGTCGGATTTGGAATGGCAACGTATCAAATGCATTGGGGTGGTACATGAGGCTGATTTGGGACTGGGCCTTGGAGGTGGTCTCATTTTCGTGTGGATTGAGGATGCATTCATTTGGCTGCCTGCAGTTAGGGGGTGCATGCTGCACATGTAGGGGTTGTTTATGGCTTCTTGATTGATTTGTTTGTTCATTCTGACTTTTAGAGGGCGCTGTCAGGGCAAAGTATGTATTGCACTATGGGGTCACATGGTACTGCACATGTTCGTGGTTTGTGGATTTCGCATTGTTTCTCTTGGCCAACCTACCTGATTCTCCGGATGTCGGCACTCCTTTCTCCATCCCTCCGACTCCCTCTATGCTCTCCATTCCTATGGTGGAGGCGCAGATTTCCTCCCAGGGGGTCAACTTGATGGGCGACTCTGAACCCCCCCCGGTAGCTGTGGCGATGTTCCTGTTCGCAGAAAGTATGCTGCGTACGCGGATCCGCAGGTCGTCCCACCGCTTGCGACATTGCTGTGGCGTGCGGGGTGTTGTCCCCACCGCACTTACGCGCTGTGCCACCAGGGCCCATATGGCCTTCTTGTTGGCAAGGGCCGTCCTGGTCATTTGACTGGAGAAGACGACGGCGGAATTTTCCTGGAGGGTCTCGGTGAGCACGGTCAGTTCCTCTCGGGAGAAGTGTACCTGCCGCTTGCGGTCACACGCTTTCTTGGCTACCTTTCCCATATTTGTTTTTTTAACTGGGGTTGCTAACGGGTTGGGATGTGTGTCAGGGTCGGATTTTTTATGGTTGTGTTGGGATTCGGATTTTATAGTTGTGCGGCGTGCTGTTTCCCGTTCCGGCCACATGCTTTTACTTCCGTTTCCGTATATTTACGGTGGCCGTAATTTGCGGTGCACGCTCGTTACGGTGACCGCTCATTACGGTGACCGCTAAGATGGGTGGCGGTATTGCACCTGGTGCAGCGTACGGCGGCGGTAAGGGCCGTTTTGGGGTCATTTCCGCCATCGCAGCCTTTCGGATTCCGCCATGGCGTAATGCTCGTGCCCGATGGGTCGTGATTGGCCGCACTTTGCTCCTTCGTGCAATGGCGGAAACGCTATTTACGCTGTTGCGGTCCGGTCAGTCACTTTCCGCCAGGGTCGTAATGAGGCCCAAGGTCAATTGATCCTCACCAACTTTTGATCCCCGATTTTAGGAGGAAAAGCTCTACCCCGGTCCAAGGTCTCACCCTAGTCCGACAGAAATTAATTAAACAAGATCAAATTGGCAATTCCAAGCTTCCATTTTTGACCATAACTGTTGTCTGTCCACACTGACAAAGGCCTTTCTCAGATCAACAAAAGCTGTGTATACTTTCGTTCCACTATTGAGGGGCTTCCCTTTCAGGATATTTAACAGAAAGAGATTCAAATCAGTACCCACCCCCTTAACAAATCCCATCTGACACTGCTCATCTCTGCTTGCCTCTGAGATCCATTTCTGCAGCTGTCTCAATTGAAAGGCCACAAGCAATTTGCCCAATACATTCAAGAGAGCAATAGGACGGTAGTTAGAAGGATCCACCCTATGACCTCTCTTGAAAAGGGGAAAAATGATGGCTGAACTCCAGGCATCGGGGACATCACCAGTCTTCATGACCGAGATAAATTGCAGCCAGCCCGCGGGCACTTCCTTATTCATGGAATTGGTAATGCCATCAGGCCCGGGGGCTCTAGACGGATTAGATTTTTTAATTAGTAGTTCCAAATCCAGCATTTTCAACGAAAACAACCATCCCGAGTTTGTTTTAGTTGACAATGGAAACTCCTGCCCACTTACTGGAGTGAAGAGTTTTTCATAAAATTCAGTCCAGGCCTCCTCTGAGACTGCATTTAACAGGGAGGCTGAGCGCAACCCACTGCACTCATTAAGCAATTGACATGTAGATCTGACATATTTTTTCATCAGGGATAGTAGCATAGTGAAGAGGAGGAGCCAAATGCCTCTACCAGATGTCCCGCCCCTATTATGCCTATACGTTGGAAGCCGGAAATTGCGACATGCACAACGCCAGTAATGATATCTATACCACGAAAGATCTTCGAAACAAGGTATCCATTGGGAAAGCCCTATAAGATGTACCTGCAGAGAGATGACGGTCTCTTAAGAGAGATCCCTGAAACGTGTAAAGGTGAATGAAGGAGAACATGAGTGGCGTCACATGAGGTGAAGACGACGCACTAAGAAGAATAGAATAGTCAAAGAAGAGAATGTATGGACCTTATGGAATCTGATGACGAAATAAAGAAGTGAGTAACCTTTCATGTGCGGAATGAAGATTACACGTGCGAAGAGCACTGAAGAAAATATAAACCGTTTTATAACTGTACAGATGCTGAAACACAAGTAGACTAAGTAATCATGAAGGCTGGCTATACGTAGTGAATAGAATGCAGGCGGTGCCGCCAATATATATATATATATATATATATAATCTGAATATTCGATGTTGCAACTTTAGTAAGCCAGGACCCGTGAATGGGAAGGCTTGAAAATATGACACATCAGAGAAAACAGCTGAAAATTGAGGAAGGATTGAGAAGGCTGTCTGCCCCAGTGTCAAGGGTTAGGGCAGCCAAGAACTGGTTATCTATTCAAGGAGATACAAAGAACGTGAGAAGCGAGGCAACCTCTTGTTAAGGTCAGAAGGAAAGACACTATGGGCCTCATTACGAGGTGGGAGGTAAGGGATTACCGGCACCGGTAAGGGCACCTGTGCCGGTAATCCCTTACCTCCCTACTAGGAGTTCCCTTTGTGGGTCCTTCCTTAACACCTGGTTTTTGCAGGCGTTAAGGACGGGACCCGCAAAGGGACTCTGGAGCTAATAACGGTACCGCAATTTGCAGTACCGTTATTAGCGCCTTCCCCATGCCGATTCAGCCCTATGGGGGCTCAAATGGGAATGGGGAATGGCCCTGGTGAATGGGGAATTACCGGTCTCTCTGACCTCGGAATGGACCAGTAATTGCTCCATTCACCAGGGCGGAGTTGGAAGGGTTTTGGAGGCAGCCATGGAGCTAATAGCTCTATGGCTACCTCCAACCTCGTAATGAGGCCCTATGAGTGCCAAGTTGTATTAATTTAATATCATTCAATGTGAAGAAGGAGCTAAAACACGGTCTCCTGTCACATGGGGTAGATGGAAATAGAATATGGCCAAGCAGCACAGAGACTTGAGGTTAAGAATGTGCTCGCATTACCGCGAGTAGAATATTCCCGAACGGTACAAGCGTGTCAACAAATTGTAGAGGGCCATGTATTAAAAAGCCCTATAGTTGAGAGCCAATGGTGTGTCGTGCATCTAACAAATATTGAGGGTGACTTGCACAAGGGCTGGGAATAAGTTGTCCACCTGACTATAGAGACCCAATCACAAACCAATCCCCTACAGAAAGTATACTTAGATGTTTCCCGTAGACCAGCCACAACACTAAATATGTTTTTTTGTAGTTTGCCACGCAGTATGATGTCAGGTATAAAAGTGTTATTTTTTATGTGATGCGTTGAGATTATGCTGTGAGACGTCCGTTGATATCCGTTGTACTCCCTGTTTTAGACAATTGAGAAAAAAACGAATTACCTTTGCCAACTTCCTTTGTCGGTCTTATTATTGGTGCAAGAGTTATTCCGCATCCCCATACATCTAACAACGTGCTACCTCATTTAAAAGGGCCTAACGGTTCACATGTTAGCATGTCGGATGGTTGAAGATCCATCGATTAAGTAGAACTCCAGTATTTCGGATGGTCGAGCACCCTTCGCCATCTAGCGGGAAGATCGCGTGGTTCCTGTGGAGAGTGGCCGATATAGATTTCTTGCAAGTAAATCGATACAGGTGGGACGGGTCCCTCTTTGACGAAATCCTTCCTGGTTTCCACAGGCGCTTCGCAGATGGAAGGCGAAAGTGGTTGATTGGAGATGGCATTCAATACCGAAGGCCTCGAGCTGAACAAGCGAATGGTGAGCAGACTGAGGGGAATGGCAAATTGTGGGGCTGGGATTGTGGTAGTTTCGAAAAGTTAATGGGGTTGATTATAAAAGTAACAAAGAGCATTTTTAAGGTGTAAAATAAGAGAAAAGAGCTAAGGCACAAGATTCCTAGCTCAATGTGTTTTAGAAGAAATCATCTCACACCCCAATCATGGTAAAATAAGCAGCGCATAAACAGGTTTATGTTAGGAGATGATTTAAACTCTAGTCAGAGTATTTTAGGGGGGGGATGATGAAGATCAGTACCATGATTTAAATGTAAAAGAGTCGACTAGTCTGATTGTGTGTTTTGTAATTGAAAAAAGATGTCGAAGAGCGACAAGAATAAGTTGTGTAAAGTTGAAGTAGAGATAAAAGGTTATTGCCTATTTAAGGTCATTGTCGGCACTGACCAAGAAGTAGGTTGAGGTCATTAAGAAACCGAGGTTTTGAGCGGCAAGTGTTGGAGCACGCTCATATTTGTTGTTTTTATAACGTATCTGTGTAAAACACTGGTAAGTATTGAAAGTCAATTGAGACTCGTCACAATGGGAGATATTACTCCTCTGATGCACCTATGCAGAACACTGCCAAAGCACATGCCCAAGCTAAAACTGTACAGTGTGGAGTGGGTAAAGGACACAGCAGATAAAATGTTTAAGCCATGGGCGCAAGGGGGATTGCTGTCAAAAGTGGTATTGCAGCGCATGACCACATACTTGCTACGTACACTGGGAAGAAATTGGAGAAGAGATTGGCTATTTTAGAGCTTTGGAAGATGTACCAAGAGGAGAGAGAGTATCCACCGCCTGAGGAGTGGATGCTTACTCAGTGCAAGGTGGAAGGAGGCAATGCCAGGGCCATCTAGAGTAGCCCTAGAAGAGAATTTCGACATAGGGTGCATTGGAGATAGGATCGATAAGGACTATCATGACTTGACAGAAGGTAGCAAATCGGGAAGCCGAGGGAAGGGAGATCGATCCCTGGTCTTCCAATCATGAACCGAAGAAAGAGACCCGTTCAGTCTCAAGTATAGAGCTTTGTCCTTAGGCAGGCTGACTTTAGACAAGTGTGAAGGGGATGAGAGCCATACTAGCTGGGGGCTAGATATGTCAGATGAAGAGAGATAAACCTTCAGTGCGGCTCGAGGGATGTCTGCAGACAGATAAGGAAGTAAGATGGTCTGATTTAGAGCAACCTAAGGATAAGACGCCAGATCCTGTAACATATCGAGAGCGTCCTAGAGAACAATTGTATAGCGAGAAGGGAGAGTCACCGCCATATGTGAGCAGGCTGAGGTCATTGCCAGGTAGAAAGCAATCAGGAACCATTGTCCCCACTATGGATAGGCAGACGATGGGAGCCAGTTGCCGATTGGGATTCATGCAGTTCCCCTTTTTGGAGAAAGGAAGGGCCAGACCACAGTATATTCCATGGCCACAAATGGATATGGATAATTTAAGATGCAAACTCCCTAGTTTAACAGCAGGTACGGGAAAATGGATTTATGAATTAGAGAAAAGACAGGGGGAAATACTCTGGCAATAGGGGACATTAAGGGTCTCCTAGCAGCCATTCTTGGGGAAAGAGCTGATGACATTTGGACGAGAGCAGGCTATTCAAGTGTCACAGCACAGAATACAGCGCACAATGGAGCACCATTTAATAATTGTAGAGCAGATGTCTGGTGAGCTGTCAGGATGCAGTATCCTGACACGTCAGATATGGATGCAATTATGACACGTAAGATGAAAGAAGATGAGGATCTGCTTGCTTACATTCAGGACATTCCAGAGTGCTGGACTCTTGAAGCTCATTAGCTGTGGAGAAAAACAGTGGCAGTATTTTACCATATTTTATGTCAGGGGTTGGCCGAACAGGTACAGAGGCAGCTCAAGAAACTAGTAGTAATGGAAGAGAAGCCTTGGGCAGAGATACAGTTGACTATAGGATAAAGGAAGATGCTAGAAAACTTGAGGAAGCCAAGTTAGTTCAGAAGAAATTGACAAAATATGCCATAGAAGGGGTAGTATTGACAAGTGGAGAAGGACTGGGAATACAGCAAGCATTGGGTACATGACAGGTGAATAATCAGCGCCAGATGGGTCAAGGAGGGAAGGGATTTGTGCCATGAGGCAGAGGGGTGGTTTTCAGAATAATAAAGGTGGGTTTCAGAATAATCAAAGTGGTTTTCAGAATATGCAGAATTATAATCAGAATGCCCTGGGAGGATTTAACCAAGGGGGACTAGTCAGAAGGGCTCCTCCTATATGTTGGACATGTGGGATGACAGCGCACATTGTGTGCGTATGTGGGAGCCAAGGGTATGTACAGAATGGGCAATTCTCAAGAGGGGGATAGCTTATCCTCCAGCATATAGCTCACAAGCTAGGGATGGGTTCACCCAAAATCAGACAGTGTACCAGGCACAAGCACCGCAAATGCAACAGGCATGGCAGCCACAGCAAGTACCATTGAATCCACCACAAGGGCAGTCGCAGCAGATACCCATGCAGGTACAGCAGAATGCAAACACGGGACAATTATTGACACCTAGAATAGGGGGTGTCACTGTGGTTGGAGGAAGTCCTTTCACAGGTACAGTGGTATGTATGTATCCACAAAAGGACAGCTCACAGGGTGACTTGATGTGTTCAGTACTGTCAGTGACACCCGACCCCGAAGAGGAACCCAGGGTTGATGTGACGATAGGAAGCAAATCTTTTTCTTTTTTAGTAGACACTGATGCTACTCATTCATGTTTACGAGAGGGAAAGTACCTAATGTCGGGAATTGTCATGAATGCTCAGGAATTCTCTGGAGCTACGAGTCAAATTCCTTTTACTGACAAATTACCAGGCTCCATGGGAGAGTATGACATGTCTGTTCCATTATTGTATTCACGGCAGACACCAGTTAACATTCTAGGATGAGATTTAATGACGAAGTTTAACATGATGAATTCTTTCACTGATGAAGGCATAGTGTGCTCTACTCCAGGGATACATTATATGAATGTGGGTGAATTTATATTGGCATTTACAGGGCAAATGGCTCTGCGAGGAATGCCACTGGAACCAGAGAGTTTTCTTGATGGGGTACACATTCTGTTGACATGGCTACCCGGCTTAGTGGGAAAGATTTTGAGAATGCCTGATGCATTCTTGTTCAGGCCACAGAAACCAATGGATGAAGAGGGGGGACAGACTATTCCCCTAGAGTTAAATGCAGCCATAGTACGAGGGGAAATTGCAATGCTTGGAGGAACAGATGACGATAGCAGGCCATGGAAAACAGTGATTGCCATTGGGAAAGGGTGTAGACAGACTGACATCACTGATGATGACATGTTTAGAGATTATCCAACAGATGATGGAGTAATATTCGAGATGAGTATTACATATTGGATTAGAATAGAGAAAATGGAGATCCCACAGCGAATAGCGATAGTGCGGCAGCGTCCAGAATTTTTTGATGAAGACTTGAAAAAGGTGCCAAGCATTTTATGGACTACAGGCGCCTATGACGTAGGCCTATAGAAGGTGATAAGGGAGGTTAAGATAAAGTTTAAACCAGGAGAAATTTTACCTCGAGCAAGACAGTATCCCATATATCGAGAGGCAGTTGAAGGGATTTTTTAAGACTATTTCAGCACTGATGGAACAAGCTATTCTGGTACCGTCAGAATCATCGTGTAATACCGTGGTGTATCCAATCAAAATATCAAAGTGGGGTCGTGGAGATTCATACAAGATATGAGACCTATTAACCAGATTGTAGAGGCAGAGTTTCCTTTAGTTCCTAATCCAGCAAGGATATTATGCAGTATCCCAGTACAAGCACACATTTTACGGTGATTGACTTGAAAAATTAGTTTTTCTCAATCCCGTTGCACAAGGACTCACAAGACTTGACTTCCTTTTCATTCCGCCAAATCAGACTGAAACACATTTGTTTGCCTCAAGGGTACTGTGAGTCCCCGTTGATCTTTAATAGGGTCCTTCAGATGGACCTAGGCAATATTGATTTGAACAGCATTGTGATACAGTACGTAGATGACATTCTGATTTGTTACACTACAGAAGATAAGTGCAGCCAACACCCGATCCAGTTAGTGACTATCCTAGCAGACAAGGGATACAAGGTAGACAAAGAGACGTTACAGTACTGTCAAGAAGAGGTGTTGTACATAGGCCAGTTGATCTCACATGAGGGAAAAAGGGCCACACATGAAAGAGCTGAGGCGTTCATGAATACAGCAAAACCACAGATGGTGGAGCAAATGCAGCAGTTTTTGGGACTATGCACTTATGTTAGAGCTTGGGTGTTTGATTATAGTTCGTACACAAGACCCCTTTTGCAAGCTCTAAAAGAAGCACAGGTAAACAATGAGAAAATAGAATGGACTGAAGGAATGGAGGGAAGGTTTGAAGAATTGAAGAAAGCAATTTGTACAGCTCCCTTTTTAAGAATTCCCAATTATGCTGAGGACTACACTAGGGTATAAACCTCTGGCATATTATAGTGGGATTCTAGATCCAGTTATGAAGTGACACTTTCCCTGCGATCAGTCGCTGGTGGCAGCCACGCTCGCAATTGAGAACTCTACCAGTACTGTAATGGGGTGTCCTATGACACTTTTTGTGGAGCATGCTTTGTTTGCTATTTTGGAGAAACCTAAGTGTACATTGACATCTCAGAGAGCTTCTGCATATGAGGTGATCATATCGAATACAGCGATTAAAGTAGTCAGATGTATAATGGGGAACCCTGCCATGTTTGTAGCTGAGCCTGTGGCAGAGGGTGAGCCTGTGCATGATTGTGCGAACTACAAGGAGTTCTATGATGACATTCCGCACGTAAAAGAGAATGCGTTAGCAGGTGGAAGATTCTTTTTATTGATGGTTCAAACTAGTGGAGAAAGGCATTCTGGTGCAGCTGTGGTGAGACATAGAACAAACTGCAAATTTGAGGTTGTAGCAAGTGCAAGACTACCATCTCACTTTTCAGCGCAAGCGACAGAATTGGTAGCACTTGTTGTCACCCTCGAAAATCATGCAGGGCAGGAAGTGACAATGTAAAGTGACTCCGCCTATGTGACATCAACCGTACAAGCAGGACTAGCACATTGGAAAAGGAGGGGCTACCTCCGAGCAGATGGCACTCCAGTGGAACACGCAGCATTATTGGACACGCTTATTAAGGCACTCCAACTCCCAGTAGCCATAGCGATAGTTAAATGCACAGCGCATACTAAGCAAACTGACTTTATTTCTCACGGGAATGAAGCAGTAGATGTAGAGGCCAAAAGCGTTACATATTCGCCAGATATTTCAAGTTTTGATACTCCAGATGTAAAGGAGAATATAGTCACGATTATGGTAGTAAATGAAGGGTTTAATCATTTACCAAGAACACAGTTGATGGAAATGCAGGGCAGTGCAACACAGGAAGAGCAAGAATTATGGAAACAAAGGGGGTGTTCTTTATCCCCCTCTGAAGCATTATGGCAACAAAACATCACTGGAAAGCCGGTGATGCCAGTAGCATTGTTAAAGGTAGCGCTTGAACAGCTGCACTACCCTGCGCATCTAACTAGGGAAAGCCTTGCAGGAACTATTGCGAAGGACTGGTGCATACCAAACCTGTTAGAACATGTTGCATTTTATGTAGTAAATTGCTTTGTATGTCAAAAGTTTACTTCTGGGCATACACTGCGAATGATTAAAGGGATTTAACGCTATAAAGGAAGAATTGAGAGCCATAAGACTGATGACTCTCCAGAATAGGTATGTCCTGTACATGATTACAGCAATGGATGGAGGTGTTTGTGCCAACATCGGGGAATCATGCTGCACATTCACACCTTCTCACCATGACGAGAACGGGACCTTGACAGAGGCCATAATGTTGCTAACAAACTTGCACATTAAGATGGAAGATGAAGTAGAAGATATTGCAGATGACAGCTGGTTTGCATCGATCATCTCATGGGTTCCAATATGTATGGCAAATATCTTCAAGTTTCTTGGAGCACTACTGGTGATGATCATGTTTGGATTCTGTGTGATCAAAATAATAATCACACAGTATAAGAAGACAGCAAATAAAGCAGTAGGAGTTAAGGTCATGATCGATGTTGAATCTGGGTTTGGACCCAAGGAGCTGACAGATGAAGAAATCAGGAAATACATAGAAGTGAGCATTCAAGCACCTGAGGGAATGAAGTTCCTGTATCAAGAAGTATGTGGGCGATGGATTTACTGCAGCCCGAATGGACAATGTAGTCACATGACCTGAAGTGTTGATGACCATATAAAATCAGCAGGATCACTGAAACGAGTAATGAAAATATGGACTCCAAAGAAGCACTTTTTCAGATGAGGATGTCTGGTTGTGAAGACTGATGGGAGAGTGGTCGATCAATCAACCAGAGGGGGGAGTTTAGAGGAGAATCCAAATGCCTCTACCAGAAGTCCCGCCCCTATTCTGCCTATATGTTGGAAGCTGGAAATTGTGACATGCATAATGCCATTAATGATACCTATAGTGCGAAAGATCTTCGAAACAAGGTATCCATTGAGAAAACCCTATAAGATGTAACCGCAGAGAGATGACGGTCTCTTAAGAGAGATCCCTGAAGATGTGTAAAGGTGAATGAAAGAGAAGATGGGTGGCATCACATGAGGTGAGGACGATGCACTAAGAAGAATGGTCAAAGAAGAGAATGTATGGACCTTATGGAATCTGATGACAAAATAAAAAATTGAGTAACCTTTCATGTGCAGAATGAAGATTGCACGTGCAAAGAGCACTGAAGAAAATATAAGCTGGTTTATAACTGTACAGATGCTGCAACGCAAGTAGACTATGTAATCAAGAAGGCTGGCTATACGTAGTGAACAGACTGCAGGCGGTGCCGCCAAATATATATATACATGTATAGAATCTAGATATTCGATGCTGCAACTTTAGTAAGCCAAGACCTGTGAAGGAGAAGGGCTGAAAATATGGCGCAGCAGAGAAAACAGCTGAAAATCGAGGAAGGATCGAGAAGGCTGTCTGGCCCAGTGTCAAGGGTTGGGGCAGCCAATAACTGGTTATCTATTCAAGGAGATACAAAAAACGTGAGAAGCACTACAACCCACCTTCTCAGTCATCCGGCCCATGAAGCGTGTGTCAGTTGAGGCTTTTGCCGCTACTTTCTCTCCTCCCCTACACCTTTTGTTGACTCACACTCTGACACAGACCTCTCTAACCTTCATCTCTCTATCTCTAACACCCTCAATGTCCTTACATATGTCATGAGGATCCGTTTGAAGCCCTCATCCAAGTACAACTCTTGGTACGATTGCGACCTTGCCACCCTTAAACACGAGTGTAGGGTGGCTGAGAGGAAGTGGAGTGCATCAGGCAAACCCCCTGGCAGTACAGACTCTCTGTCCTCTCTAAAGAAGAGAGCCTGCATCCAAGCCTGTGTCTGTGTGGCATCTAACAACACAGCCGAATGTTTCAAAATTTGCAAGGAGTGGACCAATCCTGTCGCTACCTCTCCTGTTCCCTCCCAGGACCTCTGCACGGCCCTGGCTTCTCATTTCACCACTAAAATTCAGGACATCCTGTCCACTCTCTCTTTCTCTACCTCTTCTTCCTCCTCTTCCATCCCTGGCCCCTCTTTGGCCTTTTCTCCTCCTCCTTTCTCCTCCTTTCCCCTGTTCCCCCCTGACAATGTTTCTAGACAAGTCCGATCTATGAAAATCTTGTCAAATCAGGTCCTCCCCTGCTCATCCAGAACCATCAAGGACCATATCAATACCCTTGATCCAACCTTGGCCGACTTCTGCAATCACTTTTTTGCCACTGGAACCTTCCCCTTCCCCCTTAAGCACTCCCTTGTGCACCCCCTTCTAAAGAAGCACTCTGCCGATCCTTTCTCTCCCGCTAACTATCGCCCTATCTCCATCACTCCTTTTCCAATCAAACTCCTGGAAAAGCTGCCTATCTCCCGGCTTAACCTGCATACTGAATCTGTTGGTTGTCTCCACGACCACCTGCCTGGCTTCAGAGCTGCCAGAAGCACAGAAACTGCTCTCCTGAAAACTCCTGAAAACTTGCAGTTAGTAGTTTACAGACATAGCACTATTCTGTGGCGAACCTCTACATTTCAAATAGCCTGAATGGGTGCAGCTTGGTGGTGCAGTCGCTGGTTGAGCCTTAGGCGTCCGCTGCTCTATCAGGATCAGTGGGCGTCTAGAAAAACAGGATCCTTAGGATTTACTCGACCCTATTTGAAACCCACACCAGGACACACCGCCTTACCAGGGAAATCCCAACTTTATCTGATCACTCAACTACCCAAGAAGAACTGTGGATATACCAAATAGAAACCTTCAGTATTTGAGTCAACAACAATATGAGATTATTTGGTCTAACTCGAATCATTACAAATTCCCTCCTGATGAGCCACGTAATAATAGTGGTGAAACATATGTAGAGGGCTAAAGAGGACGTAAGGCAACTCATTACAAGGAGACCAAAGAGGATACCAATAATAATACCCAAGAGGATAAAGTCACCGATAACAACAAATGAACATCTGACTATACTGAACATTGATAATCCTAACTGGGTCAACTTTCACGTATTATATTACTGGACCAACTGGGGAAAGACAAACCTTAGAGGGAGAAACTTCCACATTCAAAGACTGTAACAAACTGAGTTTCTGAATTAATTTAATTCAACTCAGCTACTACTAATTTTACAGTCGCAAAGTGTTTTATTTGTATTTTTCTAAGCAAATTTAACCACATTACCCACATTGATACCCGAGAGTGCTGGTGCAGGATGTGAGCTCATGTACACTTTTTTGGACCCCTGTAAACTTGCTCTCTAATCTTGACTCTAACCTTCCTTTTGTCCTCAATCTCCTCGATCTTTCCTCTGCTTTCGACACGGTCAATCACGCCATCCTACTCAATCACCTCCATGACAATCTGGGAAACACTGGTCAGGCCCTGGCCTGGTTGACCTCCTTTCTCACTGACCGACCCTCCAAGGTCCAACTTGGGTCTTTCCTCTCTTCTATCTCTCTCTTTCTACTGTTGGTGTTCCCCAAGGGTCTACCCTTTCTCATTGGCTTTTCAACCACTACCTGGCATATCTTGCGCACTGCATCGCTACATTCTGCTCTAACTTTCAGTGTTATGCAGATGACACCCAGCTCTCCTTCAGGCTCCCATCAACCACCTCTGCTTCTTCTCTCATACCAGACTGTCTGGCTGCAATTCAGGAATGGGCCCCCTTCCTGTGAGTCTAAGAATCTTGGTGTCATGTTCGACTCCACCCTTTTCTTCTCTCCTCACACCTCTGATGTCTCTAAGAAGTCACACTATCAGCTGCACCTCCTCAGAGGTATTCTGCCTTTTCTCACTTTCCCCCAGAATTTCACTGTCTCCAGAGACCTGCTCCTCTCTAGGCTGGACTATTGCAACAGCCTCTTTCTAAATCTGCCTGTCCCTCTGCTCTTTGGCCTTTACAACTTATCCAGAACAGGACTGCAAGACTTGTTCTTGGCCTCACATCTCTCACCAATCCTGAAATCTCTCCATTGGCTACCTGTGGCTGCAAGGATCAAGTTCAAGTCCCTTTGCATCATCCACAAGAATTTCTGGGGCCTGGGACCTCACTGACTCCAACTTTGTCATCCTAAACTTCTTCCTTCTCAAGCCCTCCGCTCATTCACCTCCAACTCTCTGAGGGTCAGACGCTTCTCCAAGCAGAGATTGGGGTTAGATCTCTTTCCTTGGCTGGGGCCTTCCTCTAGAACAGCCTCCCTGCCTCTCAAAAACTTGAGCAGAACCACCTCTGGTTTCAGAAGCAACTCAAGACCTTCCTTTTCGCTTCCGCTTTCTCTCTTCCTCTCCCCTGCTGATGTCCTTGACTGCTCTGCTTCACTGGTAACCTGGCCACCCACTGAAACTCGGGTCCAGGCTCCTGCATGTCAAGTTGCCCTTGCACTGCCTTTGGCGCTGCACCAGCACTTAAGGGTCTGTGTATGCAACCATACAGTCCCTTGTCTCTCTACACTTATGAGCCACCCTCCAGCAGGATTTATTGAGTTACTTGCACTTCTCCCACCTGTCTATCACTGCAATAGGCCGTAAGATAAGAACTAAAACCATGTAGAGTTGGATTCACTTGTAATCAGGTTTCCTGTAAACAAATTATGTCCAGGTCTCATGAAAGTAGATCTACATCTCTAGATAAATGTGAGAATCCCCTAGCGATCCCAAAGACCATACACCAAGGTGTTGCTCGTTAATTAGAGATTGGTGACCGAGTTTGGGAACAATCTGGGCTAAAGAAGCCACCTTATGAGTTAAATCAGTTAATCAATTGATCGTACGTTTACTCATATCTGCATTATTTAATTTAACTTTTAAGGGGCCTTTAGGATTCCTCAGGAGGGAAAGGAATGTTTGATTATCCTCCTCATTGTGGGGCTGATTCATGGCATTTGTGCGCCGAAAAACAGGGATTTGTGCACCATTCTGCCCGCAAATCCCCATTTGTGAAACAGGGATTTGCGGGCAGAATGGCGCACAAATCCCCGTTTTTCAGCGCACAAATTCCATGAATCAGCCCCTGTGTCTTTCTACTCTATCCTCACTAAAGGTCTCACCACAAGCAAATTGCTCTCGCTCAGCCACAGACAACTTTGACCGACGGCGCGACCGTGAGAACTGCTCCGTTTTGGGAGCATTATGCTTTACAGGAGATCTTTTCACTAACAATTCACTCAACTCAAAGCCCATAGGGAGAAGCAGATGAACCACTTCAAGTAAAGAGGGTCTAACCCCATTTGTTTTCAGATGTAAATTCACTTTATCCATTCAACATTTCTTTGCAAACTCAACAATCTTAATATCCTCCGAGTGGTGAAATCGCAGCAAAAGAATATGATGGAACAATCTCATTACGTTCGAGCAGTTTAGAATCAAACCATCATCCACTGGCATCAATCACTCCAGACATAAGCTATCCCCCTCCCTGGTTTGTTTTGTCACACCTTCGCATTTGATAACATTTGCAGGAGCCACCGGATTCCTTTGAGTAATATCTCGCTCAATCGGAAAAAATGTGGGTCGACTTTTGGAACTGCCGACGGCTCAGAACTCTGCTCAACACTCCATTTTGCCAATGCCATCCGGCATTTGTCCTCCAGTGTCAAAAAAGGGAAAATGTCTTTCATAGCTTCCGGCAGATTAACATTACTGGTGACAGATGCAGGGCCGAATCTCGCCCTGGACCTCTGAACTTACAACCCTGATGTCCACGCACTCAATTGCAATAAATTGACTCCCAGGGCAATTGGGGCCTGATCCCCTGAGTCTTCCTTGACGAACCCACCAACGTGGATCGTGTACATGGATAGATTTAAACAGTCCACGTCCTCAAGGCCAAAACGAACTTCTAAGGGCTCCAGGCCAATATGCTGTCTGTTCGAGTCTCTTTGCCCGGTTGCTCCCAGTTCTAGACCCAATGGTAAATGTGTTTCCTGAGTAGGCACCCGAGACTGAGAATCCCGTGGAATCGACACATTTCTCAAAAAGGATTGCACACTGTTAGATTTCCTGTTCTTCAGTGCTGGAAGGTTTTTCGTCTTTCTAACTTGAGACACCTCTTTTATAATTTCTTTGTTAAGTTTTCTTTTCTTTCTTCTCTGAAATATAGGGGAAGGCAAAACCGGAGGACACATCAGGCTGTCATGAATTGGAGGGGCTGTAGGGAGATTTGAAGACGGCTCTGAAGTTGCAACCCCATGAACCTCTGATTCCGAAACAGGCTCTCGTTCTGTCTCAGTTTCAAAGGAATGACCAGCTTTATTAGTATTAGGTATGTCCAGGCTTTTCACATTTTTCCACTCCCTGATCTGGAATCGGGAGGACATTTACTTTGCCTTTAGCACTGCTCAGAACCTGAGATGAATCATTACCCCCACTGGCCAAGTTAGCGGGCATGTCCGGGACCAGTGGAAGAGACAGCCCAACTTTCCAACTCTGCACCAAGTACTTTACCTGCAACAACTCCAGCATTGAACCCAATAAACATTTCTTGTCTGCCCGTTCCAAATCTAATGCCTCTTGAAGTCTCCTTTGTATCTGTTTTGAAGATTGAATCTCATGATCCACTCTAGTTTGCAAATACGTAATAAACAATTCGATGTATATGATGTTAGAGTCGCTAAGAGGGTAGCCTGGTCTTCACTATTCTTATTCATCGTTCCATAAAGCGTTCCAAAGCTAAAGGAAGGGCGACAAAGTAATAGTTAATGCTGCAATCACACTGCATTGGGACTTAAAAGCCGTCAAATTTAAAGACTGGCCCGGATCACAAATACATTTGGGAGAAACAAACGAGTCGTCGAGGGAAGAGGTTGATGATGAAGATAGACCATTCTGGACCTCGGCTTGAGGCAATCGGGTTCATTTGAAAAAGAAATTAGCCAGTGCTGAACATTCAGCAGGGGTTCCTGCTCTTTAAAGGACTCTGAGTTTTGTACATTCACTGAAAGAGGAGTTTGAAGCAAGCTTTTATTGCTCTTGACGAAGAACTTCTTCTTAAAATTCTCTTCAGGGGCCGCTTGTGAGGCTTTGGGTTTTTGCTCAAGTTTCATTTTGATGTGAACAATGTCTCTCGAGAGTCTAGCTGCCACGGGAGGGACAGGAATCTCCAGTCTGTCTCTTTGTGAAATGGTATCAACAGTTTGATTCCCCGGCTTGTTCGTCGTTGGTAAAAAGCTGCTATGGTTGCCACCATGGAGTGAGCCGACATCTTCTCCTGTGGGTCAGGCGTCAGAAAAGCCAGATCCGCCAAAGCCGAGGGAGGAGAAACAGTAGACACCGATATCTTAGCATTTGCCCACTTCCACTACAGTGGAACTGTCCTGTGATTTAAAAGGACTCAACTTGTTGTCATGGAATCCTTCGGTCTCCTGAGAGAGGGATTCGGGCAAAGTCGCTATTTCCAAGATCTCTGTATCCGTCAGGTTGAGATCATTTCTCCTGTGGACTAAAGATGTTTCAGTTAGCGACCACCCTGGCGCCCGCTTGTTTGTGTTCCCCCCTAACCAACATTACTTCAATCGTTGTCTGGGTTTTTTTTCCTTTCAGAACTTTAGCAAGGACCCACATTCCTGGACACCCCTTGAATCTTTTTTTTTAATTATTTTTTTTAATTGATTTAGGTGACATTATATCAGCTTTTCAATTTTTTTATATACAAACAATAAAAACATTTTAAGATTATACAGAAGATTAATATAACATAAGAGGACATAAAGACGTGTTACATATGTAATTATGCACCTTGACATTCCAATTTAAGAGCTTTTAAGAAATTAACAGTGGCTAAATAGATTGACAGATTACCAGCACATAAGATATACTGCCACTGACGGCCCGTTTCTAATGCACTCAAAAAAACACAATGATCTCTAATATAAATCTGCCGAAGACCCTTCAACTTAGAACAAACAGTAATTCAATGCTGTAGTGACTCAGGGGTATCTCGATTTAGACAATAGCGACAGAAATTCAATTCTTTGGATAAACCGTAACCTTAATATGGCATTTCTTATGATAGGAGAAGGAGATTTCAGTAGGTATGATTCCATCATTTTAACATGTTTTGGGTAAAAAAGGTATTCACAATGATTTTTGTATTTCAAACATTTGTCTCGAGTTGAAATCCAGTCACATTTGTATAACAATTGTTTGGCTTGAATCATTAAGCCACGTTTTAGCGTCCTTCAATTCAGGCTGTAAAATAGTCCTTTGGCTGACACCAGGTGTGGGACATGGAGTCAATAAAGGATGTTTTTGTATTTTCCGGGCTTTCGCAGATGAAAAGCTCACCTGGGATTTGGCTTGCTAGCGGATCTGTGGCTGCGGCAGAACCCACACAGTGTCACTTACAGCGTCCACCATGATCCTTTTGCCCAAAATGGCAGCTGGGTACTATGTAAATACTTCGCTCTCCACCCCCTAGACACCCCAAGCAACACAGTCAACACACCGACTAACTCTGTGCATCAGGAGTAGTGTTTTAACTGCAAGGCACCTCTGTCAATGTACTAGACAGGGAAGGCAGACTTCTCTCCAGCAAGACAACAGCAACACAGTCAACACTCCTAAAGCACTCCGCACTGCTCTGCATCTGGAGTAGTGTTTTAACTGCAAGGCACCTCTGTCAATGTAGTAGACAGGCAAGGCAGACTTCTCTCCAGCAAGGCAACAGCAGCACAGTCAACACTCTGATGCACTCTGCCCGGGTCCATGTCTGGAGTAGTCTTCTAACTGCAAGGCACCTCCGTCAATGTAGTAGATAGGCAAGGCAGACTTCTCTCCAGCAAAGCAACAGCAACACAGTCAACACTCTAATGCTCTCTGCCCCGGTCCATGTCTGGAGAAGTCTTCTAACTGCAAGGCACCTCCGTCAATGTAGTAGACAGGAAAGGCAGACTTCTCTCCAGCAAGGCAACAGCAGCACAGTCAAAACTTCGACGCACTCCACTCCACGTCTGGAGTAGTGTTTTAACTGCAAGGCACCTCCGTCAATGTAGTAGACAGGGAAGGCAGACTTCTCTCCAGCAAAGCAACAGCAACACAGTCAACACTCCGATCTCCGATTCACTCCACCCCAGTCCATGTCTGGAGTAGTGTTCTAACTGCAAGGCACCTCCATCAATGTAGTAGAGAGGGAAGGCAGACTTCTCTACAGCAAGGCAGCGGTAACACAGTCAACAGTCCGACGCACTTTAATTTGTCAATTATCTTTAGCAGTTTCATTTTTAAGGGTTGTGTTTTACAGACACCCAGGTGTTTACTCTTGCTGCTACTTATGCACCCTGAAATTCCTTTCCTTGAATTTCTGTACAACTTTCCCGTCTCTCTTTTTCTCCCTGCTCCTGTTCCAAACATTGTCTCCCCTCTTTCTTCCTTAGATTCTTTCCACTGTCCCTCTGATAGTCCTATTTCCTCTCTGCCTCCTCACTACTTCCCTCCACCCTCTAGTCGTACTTACCACCACTACTCTTCATGCTATTTCTACTCTCCCCTCTCACACCACTACTACTGTCCCCTCTTTGTAACAATAATAATCTCCCATCTCTACACCATTACTCCTCTCCTCTATGCACACTACTTATACTCTCTCCTCTCACACCACCACTACTGTCCCCTCTTCGTACCACTGTTAGGCAGAATCACATGCAGTACCCTTTGGGAACACTACATGTAATTAAGACTACAAGTATAAGCACAATTTCACCTTTGGTACAAGCCTGTACTACACAGCAAAGTGGTAGCGATGGCTGAGCAGCCAGACTTATCTCAAGAGTTTAAGTGAGCAGTAGAAAAAGTTACACAAAGGACCAACTAATACAGTGATTCAAACAAACACTTACTCAAGGTTTCTTGGTAAAAGAATATACATTTCTTTACACAGTCAGTTTGAAAACATTACACTAGCAAGAGAAGCTCAATATCACACTCCAATAAACCACAAATACACAACCGGTAAGTAAATGAACAAGTTTAGCTCTCCTGAAGTGGGAGCAAAATGGCACTTCATATACTTTTAGAAGGGGTAAAAAGACAAGGTTATAAGAATCAACAGCACAAATGCATTCCTAGGCAGGGAAAAGGGTTTCAGTAAACTACAACCAGCAATTCATCTCATAGGCCTGGGCCAAAGTCAATGGTTCAGGGTCTTTGTATTGGATAGCACAGTTCTGGTAGTGACGGTAAAGTATTTGCCACGGTTTTTAGAAGAATTTGGCTAGGCAAAAAGTTTGACGAATGTTGACGGAAGGACAAGCCTTCGAAGTCGGGGAAGTTTCACAAACTTCCGTCTTGGCCGAAAAGATTTCCGGACCACGTTTGCACAGTATCTTTTTAGTGAAGAAGAGCTGTAGCTGAGGCAGTTGTTTCTGGCAGTTCGAGCAGACCTCGCTGTTCCTGGGCTTCAGTCGTGGGGACAAGAAGGAGGACGTCAGGAGGTTCCTGCACTGCTCAGGGATGAGGCCAAAAGCTTAGCAAGACGTCGGTTTAGGGTGTGAGTGCCTTAAAGTCCACAAGCTGGATTCCTTCCCTCTGGCTATCTGGTTTTCAACAGCAATCTGATGAAAATTCGACCAGATGGGAACGGTGTCCGGGTGGCTTGCGAGTTGGTTGTTCCCACCAAACTCAAGGGAAGAAGTTATCCTAAAGGGCTTCTCTGTCGATGGAGTTTCAGGCAATTCGGACCTGCAGTAGGGCTTCACTGGTCGTCCAGGAGTTGCAGCAGTCCTCTTCCTTCAGCTCGTCTTCGGTTCTTTCTTTCCAGTGGTCGACTCTGCTTTCCAAGTCCCAGAGACCTGCTTTTAAACAGTTTTCCCCATTCATTCCAGCCTGGATGTCACTCGCACAGCAGGGTGTCTGTCCTTGCCGCACAGTCAGCAGCCCAATCACGCCAGAGTGCATTCAGGTCTCCTAGGAGACTAAACACAGGGAGTTTCGGGCACCTCCCTCACATCCTGTCCATCCTAGTCACTCAGGCGCCAGAGGAGAGCTTCAGCACTGAAGCCTGCCATAGGCCAATGAACAAAGAAACCAAACCTGGTTTGGCACGCAGAGACAAACACAAGAAGGACCTTTCCTAAAAGAAATGGCAAAAAAAGATGACCAGATTCTGTTTTTACAGATAGGTCTGGGGCGCCATATTGAAAAACATGCCTGACCAGATTTTTAGCTACCGTTGTTAGCGGTCGGGAAAAATCACGGTAGTTGATCTAAACCACTGCCACCAGCCATTTAAAGTAGGAAGGGGTAACATTTGACTGTTACATGAGTGTTTTAACTCAGGGGAAGCTAGGAAACCCCTCCAGCACTCTATAGGAAGATAGTGTGTGCTTGGTCAGTAAAATTAAAAGGACTAGTAAAGCCAATTTAACTTTACAGGCTCTGGGAGACAGTAGTCAGTCCCACAGAAGGTATTTAGACCTTGGGGAGTCAGAAAGACACCCCTGTGCCACTGCACTGAAGGTGCTGTGTGACACACAGAAAAAGATGATGCCTATGGAGTTGTTTTAAAACTCCATAACCAAAGAACACAAAAGTAAAACACACACAACATACATGGAAGAGTGGGAAAAAAGGCTCACACTCTTCCCAGGTAAAAAAATCAAATCCTAGAAATCCATCAAAGTTGCTGGGGGTCTCATAAGGTAAGGGAAATGAGCACATTTTGAGAATTCTCCCTAACAACAACTAATACTCTCCCCTCTCCACACCACTACGACTCTCCCCTCTCAATGCTACTGCTGTTCTGCCCTTCCTTTCCATTACTAGGTGTGCCTCTCGACAATACTACTATCCCTCCATCCCTTCTCTTACATTCACTCCCCTTTTCACTTCTGAACTTGCCTTCTCTTTCACTCCCACTCTCTCCTTCCACTGCCCTCGCACACATGCACATTCATTTCCAGTACCACTTCCTCTAACCATCCAATAGCTCACTTGCACACTGCCTATATAATCCACATCCAAACTCCTCTGCCCCATCCTTCCTCCACATGGCATCTAGCTCCACCTCCTCTGACCTTACACAAACAAGCCCCAACCACGTGTCTCCCAGTTCTCCCTTAATACTGCCCTACTTCAGCGGAATAATGTTAGTTGAAATGACATTAAGGTGTTGTTTAACATAACAAAACTCTTGAAATTCAGCAGCTGTTGGAAGCTACAAAAGCTTAACTTCAAGCACCCCTTTTGCGCAGCTCATGAGCACGAGGATGACATCACAGATAACATCATGAATGACATCACATGTGGCATAATGTATGACACCACTTATGATATCATCAAAGCCATCACTGGAAATCAGAGCACACTGATATATATGGGATGACGTGCCCCCTACTATAAATCATAAGGATATTGCAAGAGATAGAAGACATCCATTACTATAACGTGGCATGAGGCTACGAGCAAATTGAACTCCAAAGGAACTTTCAATATCCTTATAGTACACAATAGTGAGTACCTTATGCATTATACAACATAAAAGAGAGCAAGTGTGGTTGGTATTTTTTCTAAACTTCTAAACATTCAACGAGCTGTAAAGGCAGTTACCGATATTTGCATTTTTTGTGTTTAAATAGTGCCTGCTATCAAGACTCCTTAATAGGAGTCAAAAGAAGGCACATGTCGCCAGCCCCCACCCTGCCTGGGCCCCAACCTGGCTTGGATGATTGTGGACCGCAGTCAATGCATTTTTAGGAAACCATGAATAACATATGTCATTATATTGTCTAGTGTGCTGCTAAGGATCTGAGCGTGATAGCTGGCTGTTGCTGATAAGTAAGTTCTGATCTGATCCATAACCCTGTAATGTGTTCTGTGTTCACCTTAGTGCAAACGGTTCAACAGGATGCGGGGTAGAGACCGCCCTTTGTCGCTCTCACCTCCCAACCACTACCCAAACAATATTGCCTTACCCAACCCTACCATCAACTTTTTGCGGTAAAACAGAGGTAAACAATGGATAGTAAAAAATTGGTTGAAGAATATTGTTCGGTAAACAGGTTGGATATTTGACATGCAGTTTGGGCGTTCACAATAGAACAACTAGTGTCATGTTTTTACCTTTCTTTCGGGAATATATTGATCATGAACAACAACCGAAGTTGAAATGCATGTTGATTGGATTGAGTGCCAGGATGAGCCATAATGTAGCTCACTGTGTTAGGCTCTTGAGTGAAGACATGTATTCATATGGCAGCTCGCAATGACAAGTCTCGGCCAGGCAGACCCAGCCTTTCCTCTCTCTCAGGTTGAGGACATACACTTTGGTGATAGCAATACCCACTGGGTTACAAAGCAAGGTTTCTGCACAAGAAAGCTCCAGTTATAAAATCCAACATAGCTTGGTGTAGGTCTTGGTGTAGGTCTAATGCTTGGTCCCTACAAACATGGATTGTAAAAAAGTGGGCCCCCCACCCCAATCAACAGCATTAAGCATTTTTGGGAAAGGTAATTAGGTAGTGGCATATACCGTAGTGGGTACCACTAGGGGTGAGTGAAATTTCCACCCACGGAACAAAATGTTTGGAATTCCCATTGGATTCCGTTTCCGCCCATTCCGCGAAATCAGCATTACGGTTCAGTAGCCGCTGAAATTTCACCGGTTTTGTGTGTTTTCACGTGGAATGTGGTGTTTTGTACCCATGTTGGTTTCGTGCAGCGAGACGGGGAAACTTCGCCCAGGTCTTTTTTTATCCATGCCAGTTTCGTGCAGGTTTTCCCAAAACGTGCTACTTTCACACAGTTCCATGAGAAACTGTGCACAAGCTTTTGATTCGGGCTAGGTCTTTTGCGAAGCGTGCTAGTTTCAAACAGCGAGACGAGAGACTTTGTGCAGTTCTTTTTGGAACCATGATATTTTTGTCCAGCAACACGAGAAACTTTGGGCAGCCTCCCCCGCTCCGTGCTAGTTTCGAGCCGCGCCACGTAAAACTTCGCACTGGCCTTTTCCTGACCCTTACTAGTTGCGCGCTTTGGCACGAGAAACTTCGCACAGGTTTTTTGAACCACGCTACGCTCGTGCAGCTGCACGAGAAACTTCATGGCGCTCTTTTCGATACGTGGGGCGGAGGACCGGTGGATTGGGGCGAAGCGGAATTAAATTAGTCAGATTTCTATTCAGCTGCTGGCAGAACGGAATGTAACAATTACACCGAGCCCTTTGGTACCACAAAGAAGCTTAAAAAAACTTAAGGTCAAACCCGGTTTCATTTAACAAAACCAAGGATCCTTCTATAGGGACAGTGACAACCAAATACATGTTTTAGATCAGTCTCTTTCTCAAATCCAACCAATGATAGGACACCTTTTTGCAAAATGCTAAGGGTTCTGGACACCCACTACTCTCACAGTCTCTACTACAAAATATTTGGTTCTCCAATGCCTTATTTCCTGATGATGGTGGAAAGAAACAACCACCTCTGCCTCTCCTGAAACTCTGCAGCTTCATTGTGCATGTCTCATTTGTAGGTAGAGCCGTCCTTCCTATTTTCACAGGTGAAGGTATGACAGCCTGGTCACCTACCTCTGCTAGGGTGCCAGAGGCGTAGCAAGGATTATCTAGCAAATGGGGCCTGATGCTAATGTAGTTGGGCCCACTGCACTGACATAAATATCTGTAAATTCCCACGCAGCGCTGCTGAGTGGTCATTTACAGATTTTGGGTGGGCCTTGCCCCTCAGGCCCTACCCTGCCTACGCCTCTGCTAGGGTCCTGAGCTCTCACCTCGTAATTGCCTTGTTACTCCTTTCCGTCTCCTTGATGCCACGTCACATGGTCGTTCCTGCTCTCACTGTGAACTCAATCACAAAAAATCAGGGCTTTACCTCTTTCCCCTGACCTGGGCTAAATGTGCCCTCCCAAATTTTCCTCGTTTGACTTGTGGACTTTCTGTCCCTTCTTCTTCTCTTCTCCCACGCTACTTCTTCCTTGCACGCCCTCCTGATATTGCACAGCCACCTCCTCCTGAGGTGTTCCTACCACCTCCTACTAGTATGCACACCCAGTAAAGCACTCCGTGACTCTCAAGCTGATTCCGTGTTTTACACAATAAAATAAATAATATTCCACACCACATTCTCATCCTATTTTATCCTGATGTTCTCCCACCATTTCCTCCTTACTTTCTCCTATCTCCTTTGACAGATGTTCTCCTATTAACTCCTCGTGGTCTCTATGTCCAACCCCTTCTCTCCCGTGATCCCTAGACGTCTGCATTCCCCATACCTTCTCCGAACTCTTGACACCTCCTCCAACTTGCTCCAAATTCCTGCTGCCACCTTCTTCTACAAATGCCCACACCTTTGTGATCTTGTTCAGTGCCTTTATAGTGTAACCTCACCCGCGCCAGGGCTTGCATAGGGGTGGGGCCTGGTGGTGTGGAAATACTGATGCTCATTATCACTTAATGGCTGCTAGACTCTTTGCAGAGGTGCATAAGGGTTACGTATCATTTCAACACCAGTAATTACTTCAAAGTAAATTACTTCAAATTAGTACCCGGCGTGCGCTGTACACCGGGAATACTATGTGTGGATTGGTTCTTTTCAGAGCCATACCACACGGTATTCCCGTGTACGTTAGTGCATCCAGCGTGTGCCGGGTACTCTGTCCCCGGTGAGGGGCATGGCAGCCCCTTACCCAATGAGGAGGCTCGAAATGGAGCAATCCCCGCTCCGACCCTCCCCATGGCTGGAGGCTGCCTTCGTCCCTCGCTGGGGACTAAGGTATGTTTTTTTTTCTCCACACCCCTGCCCTGCAAACTATCCTCTCCCTGCCCTCCCAACCCCACTTACCTTCTTTTTTCTTCTTTTCTTGGGAGCGAACGCACTGGAAATACTTCTGTTCCCAGCGCGTCCGCTCCCAATGGCCGCCATGGAAAGACAAAACGGACTACGTTTTCCCTTTCCCGGCAGCTATTTTTACACTTTCTTTTCTGTTTCGAAACACGTTGAAACAGAAAAAAATGGCATTAGTACCCCGGTCCAACGGGCCGGGGTACTAATGGCTATAAGACCCTCGGCGGTGGGCGAAAACTGCCCACGGTAATGCCCTAGAGGCTTTGTTAAGCCCCTCGCTATGCTCGGGCCTGTAACTACGGCCTCGGGGGCATTACCTGGGGCGGTATTGGCCCGCCGCCGAGGGTCTTTTTGCCACAGTAATTACTGCCATTGAAACCACGGGATACCGTGCATAAGGGGGGGCTGTTTCTCTTTTCGGGGACATACAGTCGGGGTTTAGGCTGTTCACTGTGGCAGTGGAGTAGACCTGGTTGAGATAGGAGGGGTGTGAATCACGCATTTGAACTGATTGGAACATTATTTTTTCCAGGATTCTTAGGCCTTTTCCAAGCCAAGAGGATGTTAAGGACTCGGAATCTTGAGACACTGGAATATGGCGGCAGTATGGAGCGCTGGCAGTTGTTCTATAGCTACTTTTCATCTGTTCAAGCTCCAGGAAGTAGGTCTTCGGAAAGGCTAGTGCCATTTTTGGCCAATTCGTGGGTACTCAATCAACTTTGAGAAAGAGACGCTAAGCAACCCTTCAGAGAACTGTGTGCGCTCATGCATAGCAAAAGAATTGACTACGTTGCTTAATAATGTTCAATCTTTTATAACATAGCATTCATCGCCAGAATAGCATTGTGATCCAAAAGAAAATCTTTATTGTTGTTTCCAATCAGAGAAAGCAGACACAGATACGCCTTGTCTTCCCAATGCGTTTCGGACTACCATCCATCGTGAGGGCAAATCAATGCTTTGGCCAAGCTGAATGATACATCACTGTATCTGGACCGCTGGACCGCTGGATGCCACTTCACATCTAGCCAAGAGGTCGGTTCTCACCTTTTTCTTTCACTCAATCAACTTTGTCATGCAGATTTCTAAACCAGAATTTCCTTAGAACTAGTCCTCTGCCTGTGCGGATCTAATGCAGATCATTCCTACTTCATCTGCACGGCTCTCTCCTGTACTTGGGAATGCCTATGATATCTTCATCCGTGCAGTATCAGAGCACAGTGAAGACATAATCACCCACGCAGAACACTGCTTGTGCCTGCGTACCAAGTCCAGGATCCATCCAGCACACAGCCTCGCAGTTGAGAAGTTACCGGTCTCTGGGAGAGCACTATGCAGAACTCTGCAATGCCACCCTACTATTTCTTCCAGAAGCCATCACTGGACTCTGAAAAGAGCCTAAAGTCAAGGTCCTAGAAGCACAATACAAATATGTCATTTCTTTAAAAAGAAAGACTCAGCAATAGTGACAAGTTGAGATATTATGTATTATCCACCCAGGAAGGGATAGTATTCAAGTTGAAGAAACTTCATAAGAGCGCGTTGTTCATCTAAAAAGTAAGATTAGTTCAGCACAATGGCTTTGGACTGTCATTATAAACACTAGTAACTCATAAGCATGCAAAGAAGAACCCAACTTGGCTAGCTTATCTAACGAGGAACATTATCTCAGAGGTCGCATACCTTTGGTTTGTGGTCCCTCTTCCTCTGGACGTAGTTTGGAATATATATACCCAACACGAGTGGACGATGATGCGTTCCGAGTTTTCACTACCTATGTGAATGGGCTGCAGAATTTCCACATCTAAATGCAGAGAAAATTAAACTCTTGAAGGGCGAAATACCTGTTTGAAGACGGAACTCAGTCCAGGTTCTTCCCATACTACTACCACTCCTACACTAGCACTCATCTAGTTCAAGCACATTTTGAAAATCTTGATGTGCAACATTGAAGTGTAAAGAGAAAGTGACGGATTTAAACATTCTCCTGAAGAAATTTCTAAATGAAAATATACGAACTGAAACATGTCGATGCAGAACACCAGTTAGCCTTACTGGTTTATGTATTTGGGTCTCCATTGATCATATTTTTTCTCCTTTATGTGTTACATCTACGTTTAAATAGGAGATCTTTTTCTAGTATATTGAGAGGCTAGTAATCCATTGTTACAATCTATTTGTGAGCATTTTGCTTATTGTCACTTGCACTTTTTTCTTAATTATGTTTTAGCATATATCTGTATTTTATGATGTTTTATAATGACGATTAATAAAATGTTTATGTTGTGTTAATAACTCTATGAGTGGGTGCTGCTGAATGTTCTTCTCTACCTTATAGTTCTATAATTAGTAGCTTATCTGTATTACACAGCAAATAGATGTTTAGCATGGGTAGAGTTTAATTAGCTCAGTGTTCCTTTAGAAGAATTAGTTAATAACAGGAATAATCTGAGAATGAGTGGTGGGTTTGACTAGCCCACTTCTTCAGGGTAGTCCTGAAATGAAGATAACCCCACAGCTTCTTTCCCTCACAAAGGAAGAATGTGGGACAAACCAACCACATGTTCCAAGTTTAGACATCCTCTTCAGGTAGTCGCACTAAATCTCCTCCAGGCTCTTAGTTGGGGGGGTCAGTTAATTCCTACGGGCAGGGTTTTATAGGAGGGTGGGAAAGAGCAGTTCCAGTGGGAAAAGAGACCTCAGTGTCTGTTCTTCTTCCCCTCTCTATAGATCACAAGCCAAGCCGAAGAGAAGATGTGCTTTTTTATGTTATCCATGTGCCCTTTCCCTTAGGAGCGTTTTGAATGCAGCAGAGATTTCAAACTGCTGAGGGGTGAACGCTGTCTGGCGTCTGAAGGGGATTAACAGCTTCTGCAGAGTTCTGCAATGGGTGATCTGGCAATGCCGTGCCCTAGCACGCACCTGGGCAGGCTTATCAGTAAGGGCCTGCGTGTGCATGATTAATAGGTGTGGACTGGTGTTTGATCATGCAGGACTCGTTCTCAGATGTGCTTACTCGGTTTGGTGTTTGTGAAAGTGGACCGTGATTTCAAGCATTGGGTCCACCATCTTGGTTTGACAGAGCTGGAGTTCCTGAGCATGCTTGGGAGTGCCGAGCTCGTGCAGCAGATTGAGGTCTCTCTCTCCCAGTGTGGGGGAAACTCTCCCGCAAGCCTGCATTCTCTCGCTCAATGCTTCCCTGATATCAAGAGTGATCTGTTCTCTGCTGAAGTTTGGCTTCATGGAATCGGCCTCCTCACAACCAAGAATCCCTTAAAATCCCAGACCCTCTACCAGCTGGTTGCAAAGGTGACACTTCCACTGCCGGGTGATGTATCTATTTGAGCAAAGCTACTATGTAGGCCTGTATGGTCTCTGCTCAGTGGGCCATATGTTACCCAGGCTGAAGCACTTAGAAGAGATCTGCATGTGGTAGTCCCCTGCACAAGGACAGGTTTTAAGTGAGGGCGACTAAGGGATCCTACCAGTGCCTTCCCCAGGTCAATTATCCACTGGCTGGTGGAGGCGCCCAGCCCGATTAGTCATCCCACTTTAGGCAGAGCACGTCATCACAGTAGCCATGGTGGAGACTTTAGAACCAAAGTGTTGAGGCTCATATCCCTGCTTTACCGCCAGTCAATACTCTGATCCTGGACAAATCTTCTTATTTCACTGTACTGTGATATCTTTGGTTCTTTAGTAAAATAGTTTGCCATCTTACAATCTGTTGGCATTGTTTAGCCTATTGGCTGCTTTCTACTTTCATGAAGGCCATTTGAGTGGAAGGAGTCCTAGGCACAAGTGAGCCAACCAAATGCCACAGGCCTGTTGCAAGCTTATTTTTAGGTCTGCTTACTTGGCACAAAACAGCTTGGTGTTTTGTACAATTTGCAAGTCTGTGACAAACCCTGACTAAAATCAGGTGACCCTATCACACTGTTACGTTGGGTGTATTTAAATCTTTGAATCACATTAGTAAAACCCCGATTCGATTTTCATTTAGGCTCACATAAATTAGTTTTTTGGTATACTTCCCTTAATGATGGATAACGTCGGAGTCACTCGCCATTTGCAAGTTTCTATGAGAATTCTTTTAATCTCACATTTGTTTATCAGGTTTTGTGTGTACTTTGTAAACCAGATTTACAAATCGTTGTATTTCTTGGTTCACGAAAGTCAAACATTAACAACTAATTGCACCTTGCTGTCTGACAAGAATTGGGAAGCAACGTGGTCAAGTGACAAAATTATGGACTTGACTCCAATCCTAGCTTCACCACTTAACCAAAGTGTCTGATCCTGGGCAGGGCATTTGATCTCGTAGAGCCTAAACGGTCAAATTTCCAACCCCTAAATATTTAGCAAAGATGTCACCACCTAAGAGTAATTTAGTTCTCAGGGTACGTTCTCCAAAAGTCCAGACACATGGTGTAACTAGTTATACTTTTGCTTCACATGCAATAATAGGGACCATTTGATATATTGCCTACCACAAAGTCATTAGTTTCTTTTCCCACTTTTTCTTATCCACAGGCTCAGGTCTGGCAAAACCCTTGCATGGTCACAGTACACTAACATTTTGGCAAGGCTAGGCGTCGTAAGACCATTCTAGTGGGGACGGGCACAGTATAAATGTTTGACAACATAACATATCCCATCTCCTATCTGTTTTCCAATTCAACAGTTTTGACTTGTATAGCCAAAACTAATAATGGTTTTGTTCCACAAAGAGTGCTTTATTTTGACATAAATGATTCCGAATCTGGGCGTAACCTACAGCTGAAACATTATGTAACGTAGCAGGGTGATGTGGCTGGCGTCATATATCAGTAATGAAGCGCACAGAGGACGTATGCAATACAACCAATGTGAAGGTTATATTTTTTTATTTTTTTTATTTTTATACAGTTGTACAACAACTTTTAATAAATAATTAACCAATTCCCATATCCAGCCAATACATCTGAAAATAGTAAAACCTTTCCCAAATGAAAGTTCATTAATTAAAACAATGTATCAAAAATTGCAGCAATCCTTTTCCAGAACAACACAAAATGGTAATTACAGCCTTGGTGATTCCCATCCATGAATATTTTCCACACCTCAGCAGATGAAAGCGATGTTTGTAGACCTCCACTTCTCATGCAGTTATCCATAGGTAGTCAAGAGCCCCACAGTCCATTAGCGAGTGTTTTGGTGGATTCAATACAGCCCCCTTCACATAGTCGACATAATCGTTCCCAGCGAGGTATATTGACCAGGCCTCAGTGATGTCAAGGGATTTTACGCTATTAAATTTGATCTTAATTTAGTCCCAGATCACATGATTTCCCACATAGCACTTGATGCAACCAGTCACCATACTATGTGAGATGTAGTATTCAAGAAACCCACCTTCTCGAGATGTACACACCATCCTGTTTTACAGTACTCAACTGCCTCCAAGTCTAAACCTGATTTTATGTAGTTTTTAAATTTATAGAAAAGCCAATCCAAGATGTCACTAGGTGCTCTGGTCAACCATGCATTACCAGTGCTCACAATTTTCAATAAAATACTAGCTATACATATTGCTCTGGATATAGCGGTCTTATTTAAAAGACACAATAGGGAGCCATCCAGTGCATTATGCATTTTCCAAATAAGACACAGACAGCGCATTCTCAGTTTGACATGAATAGAGGTGACGTTCAATTCTAGATATAACATTTCAACAGGTACACCCCCAGATAATCGTAGTAGTCTTCTAAGACATTTCCCTTCAAGCCTTAGCATACACTCTGCACAGTTCAGCGCCCAGATCTCAGCGCCATAGAGGACAGATGACACTATCTTAAATCTCATATTATTGTCAACTCGATGATGGAACAGTTGACTATCTAGGTGTATACTTTTCATAAGACACACAATAGACCAGAATAAAGGTCTTGACCTCTATTTGACCACATCATATCTCCTCTGCACCTCTCTATTGTGGAAGGTGGTACTTCATTGTCTATTGAGTGTTTTTATATATCACCCTCAAATGCGCATGTCACTCCCAGTTCATCATGTCAGGTTATGGATTGACTTTGATGTATGCGTAAGCTGTCAGGCTGAGCACTGTTCAGGTTGACCAAATCCAACAATGTTCCGGCTAATTGCCAAGAGACCATGACAATGGCAGCACGTGCTCTATAAAATCCAATAGCATGACTTATATCCCTCAGGCTGGGGGTATGCCACTCACACCGCTATGTGGTGCGTGTGGCGGCTGACAGTACTTTATTTCTGATGAGCCGCAGAGGTGCATGAGCCACAGACAAAGCGGAAGCACGGCCCTTTCTGGGCAGTGACACAGTAACTACAGCCATGTTTAGGGAGGTAGCGCAGTAAGAGATTTGATTGGCTGGCCCATTCCTGAGAGCCTACTAGGCCAAGGGAGAATGATGCAAGCCTCTCTCTGAGGCACGACCTACAGCATCACATGAAGGCACGCTTGGGCGACTGAGACCGGAATATAAGTCGCTTAGGCCTAGGTATTTGGTCAGGTCCTATTACTTGTAATGGAATGTTCTGCTAGAGGAAGTGTATTGTACAATGCCGCCTAGGCCATGCAGAATTGAGCAAGTCTAAAATGGTGTTGCAAAGCCGTATCTCACAAGTTTGAAGGATGCTTTCTTAGGAAGTTCATTGGTAATGTAACTGACTAGATGTGCCATACTGAAACTTTCTAATGCTCATTCGTAAGACCCCATAAATCCATGAGCTTTCTGTGCTTAGGGACAGAATTTTGGGACAGGGATACAATGCAATTTCCTCTGTCAATTTCTGCACAGTGGTATGGAACTAAATCCTGTTTCTACCTTTGCTGCCCGAGGCTGCTTATTCGATTATATGGTGATAGATGTGGGCTTCTGCATGCACATCTAACCTTCCCCGCAGTCATAATTGCTTGCCACCCACATCCTCGATGAGCCTCTCTGCTGAGATGGTCAACAAGCAGCCAATCTGTGCCAATGGAATAGGTGCATTTTCAGTGAAGTGGACACCTGCCGACTGGGAGCTTGACTGACCCGACCAACTCATGAAGCGGCCACCATTAAAAGCACCATGTGATAGCAACTCTTGTAGTGAGTTACCGTGGCAGACTCAGACCAACAAACCAGGTGTAAAGGTCACACTAACGCTGCCCCCAAAGGGTTAAGTCATCCCGCATCTGCGCTGAGGTTAGGACAATAGGAATGTAGCAAGGGTGCAGCCCACATGGTTTAATTTTCTGTATTTTGTAAAGAGTGCATGCTGTTACTCAACGGCTTTAGGGCGCAGTGGAGGGGTGTTCGCAGCATGGGGTACCGCAAAGAGTTAGACATTGTCATAGACAAGATTAGTTAAGGGCCTGATTCATGGACATTTTTAATGGTGCAAAGTGACTTTTCACTGGTGCAAAGTGAGTTTGCACTGCCAACAGTCACCTGATTCAGTGTATTTTCGCAGTGGACAGTGACTTTGCATGGTAAAAAGACATTTTGCACGGTTCCGTGAATCAGGGTCGAGCAGTGCAAAGTGTATTTTTGCAGTGAAAAGTGACTGCACCATGCAGATAAAATCAGTGAATCAGGCCCTAAATATTTACAGGACAAGGAAAGTGTCCAGACTTTTTTAATGACCTCAACGCCAGGTGGTTGATAAAGAGTCTTCCACAGGGTTGAGCTTTGCATATTCCTTTACTGTTTTACTATGGAAGCAGCAGAGCACTTCACATACAAACTAGATATGAAACATGTTCAACACTGCTAGTGAACCTTGAGTACTGTCTGACCAAGAGATGTTCTAAACAAGTGGCCACGGGAGGTTCTTATCAAGTGGGCATGGGAGGTGCTAGGCAAGTGGGCATGGGAGGTTCTTATCAAGTGGCCATGGGAGGTTCTTATCAAGTGGGCATGGGAGGTGCTAGGCAATTGGGCATGGGAGGTTCTTATCAAGTGGGCATGGGAGGTTCTTATCAAGTGGGCATGGGAGGTTCTTATCAAGTGGCCATGGGAGTTTCTTATCAAGTGGGCATGGGAGGTGCTAGGCAAGTGGGCATGGGAGGTTCTTATCAAGTGGCCATGGGGGGTTCTTATCAAGTGGGCATGGGAGGTGCTAGGCAAGTGGGCATGGGAGGTTCTTATCAAGTGGCCATGGGGGGTTCTTATCAAGTGGGCATGGGAGGTGCTAGGCAAGTGGGCATGGGAGGTTCTTATCAAGTGGCCATGGGAGGTTCTTATCAAGTGGGCATGGGAGGTGCTAGGCAATTGGGCATGGGAGGTTCTTATCAAGTGGGCATGGGAGGTTCTTATCAAGTGGCCATGGGAGTTTCTTATCAAGTGGGCATGGGAGGTGCTAGGCAAGTGGGCATGGGAGGTTCTTATCAAGTGGCCATGGGGGGTTCTTATCAAGTGGGCATGGGAGGTGCTAGGCAAGTGGGCATGGGAGGTTCTTATCAAGTGGCCATGGGAGGTTCTTATCAAGTGGGCATGGGAGGTGCTAGGCAATTGGGCATGGGAGGTTCTTATCAAGTGGGCATGGGAGGTTCTTATCAAGTGGGCATGGGAGGTGCTCAGCAAGTGGCCATGAGAGGTTCTGAATGGGTGTTTTAGAGGCTCTAAACAGGTTGGTATGGGAGGTTCTAAAGAAGTGGGCGTGGGATGTTCTAAACAGCCAGGCATGGTAGGTTCTAAACAGGGATCATGAGATGTTTCACAAAAGTGGGTACAGGAAGCTCTACACAGGTGGACGAGCAATGTTATAAGCAGCCACACTTGGGAGATTCTAAACAAGTGGAAATGGTAGGTCCTACGCACGTGGGCATGGGAGGTTCTTATCAAGTGGGCATGGGAGGTTCTTATCAAGTGGGCATGGGAGGTGCTAGGCAAGTGGGCATGGGAGGTTCTTATCAAGTGGGCATGGGAGGTGCTTAGCAAGTGGCCATGAGAGGTTCTGAATGGGTTTTTGGAGGCTCTAAACAAGTGGTCTGGAAGGTTCTAAACAAGTGGGCGTGGGATGTTCTAAACAGCCAGGCATGGTAGGTTCTAAACAGGGATCATGGGATGTTCCCGAAAAAAGTGGGTACAGGAAGCTCTACACAGGTGGACGTGTAATGTTAGAAGCAGCCACGTGTGGGAGGTTCTAAACAAGTGGAAACGGGAGGTCCTACTCACGTGGGCATGGGAGGTTCTTAGCAAGTGGGAGGTTCTAAACAGGTAGCATGGGGTGTTTCTAAACACATGGGTACGGGAAGTTCTAAACAATGGGCATGGCATATTGTAAACAGCCATGTATAGGAGGTTCTGAAGAAATGGCTGCTGAGATTCCAAACGAGAGGGTATAGGAGGTTCTACACAAGTGGGCATGTGAGGTTTTAACGCAGCAAGTATGGGAGTAATAGGTGCGCAAGGTTCTAAAAAAGTGCGTATGGGAGGTTCTAAACACGTGGCTACAACAGCAGGTTCAAAACATGCGTTTGTCGTAGGTGCTTAATAGGTGGGTGGGATGGATTGTAAACAGGAGGGTTTGGGAGACTCTAAACGGGTGAGTATGGGAGCTTCTAAACAATTGGGAGTGGAAGGGTCTAAGCGAGTGGGAAAGGCGGGTTCTAAACAAGTGATAATGTGAGGTTCTAAAGAAATGGGTTTGTGGGGTTATAAATCAATTGGTGTGGGAGGGGCTAAACAAGTGAGCGTGGAAGGTTCTTATGGGTGGGTGTTTGAGGTTATAAACAGGTGTATATGGGAAGCAATAAACAAGTGGACATGGGAGTCCCAAATAAGGGGGTACGAGACGTTCTAAACAGGTGTGTATGGGATTCAATAAACAAGCGGACATAGGAGTTCCAAATAAGGGGGTACGAGAGGTTGTAAACAGGTGTGTATGGGATTCAATAAACAAGCGAACATGGGAGTTCCAAATAAGGGGGTATGAGAAGTTCTAAATAGGTGGATCTAGGATGCAATAAATAAGTGGGCATGGGAGCTACAAATAAGGGAGTATGAGAGGTTCTAAACAGGTGGATCTAGGATGCAATAAACACGTGGGCATGGGAGTTACACAAAAGGGGGTATGAGAGGTTCTAAACAGGTCGGTATGGGATGCAATAAACAAGTGGACATGGGAGTTCCAAATAAGGGGCTATGGGGGGGTCTAAACAGGTGGATCTAGGATGCAATGAACAAGTGGGCATGGGAGTTACGAATAAGGGAGTTTGAGAGGTTCTAAACAGGTGGGTATGGGATGCAATAAACAAGTGGACATGGGAGTTCCAAAAAGGGGCTATGATATGTCATAAACAGGTGGATATTGGATGCAATAAACAGGTGCATATGGAAGTTCCAAATAAGGGGGTATGAGAGGTTCTAAACAGGTGCGTATGGGATGCAATAAACACGTGGGCATGGGAGTTCCAAATAAGGGGGTACGAGAGGCTCTAAACAGGTGTGTATGGGATGCAATAAACAAGCGGACATGGGAGTTCCAAATAAGGGGGTGTGAGAGGTTCTAAACAGGTGGATATCGGATGCAATAAACAAGCGGACCTGGGAGTTCCAAATTAGAGAGTATGAGAGGTTCTAAACAGGTGGGTATGGGAGGTTCTAAACAACTGGACATGGGGGCCTAAATAGGTGGTTTGTGGGTTCAAAGCAAGAGGCATGGGAGGTTCTAAACATGTGTCTATGAGAGGTTCTAACCAGGTTGAATTGGGAGGTTCTTAACAAGTGGAATGCGAGGAAGAAGTTGAGAATGTCTCTACCTTGATCACCGCTCTCTTCTGACTGGGGGGGGGGCAACTGGTGCAGCCAACAGGCGATGTAGGGGGCAGGAGTGGAAGGAGGCCAATGAAACTGCCTGAAGGCCTTTCCATATGCTTCTATCTTTTGGGGACAGCGGGGAGTCTCAGGCTGTGATGAGTCTCGTGCAGTTTCCGCAGAGTGAACAGAAAGAACAAAGCACTCATCACAAAGCAGCTTCGGGCCACCAAGGAACTCCAGTGCTGTCCCGAAATGTAATATCGGCGGCACCGGCTGATTGATGGGGGAGGGTTTTAGGAGGTGGGCAGGGAATTATGAGTTCACGCTCAGCAGGATTATAATTACATCTTCAGGAAAAGTTCGGATTGGTTAAATGTTCTTCATTTCTTTTGTCACGAGTCCCTTTAGGCTTCCAGCTCTCAGGCTTTCTGTAATGTCAAGTTGCAGCTGACGCGGCGGTATCGTATCCGCAATGTTCACTGCAAAATCAAAGTGCCCCCCCCCCTCCCCCTCTACTCGGCGTACACAGCAATGCACGCTCTCCGCATACACTGAGCAAGGCACGGGCAGTGGCGTTGTGGGAGGTGAACGGGACGCGAACTGCGGGAGGGCAGAGAGCTCAGGGAAGCACAAGGCTGGAGCCTATAGCCCGGACAGTCCAGCTGCTTCTGTCTCGCCAGCCAGATGGCCATTTGAATGGGTCGCCATATAAGGCACAGCGCAAACTCCCCTACTTACTAACCCCACGCAGAGAGTGTAAGACCCTTTCTACAACAACCTAGGCCAGTGGTCTTCAAACTGGGAGGCTAGCCCGCCTAGAGGGGCCCAAAGGATATCCAGGGGGCACCCATACTCTTTAAAAAAGGATTAAGGCGACTGCCTTTACTAGAAAATATAAGCAGTATACAACATGCTTATATCTTAAGAAGCCTGCACCCCCCCCCTTTTACTCAAATCTGACTTGGTATGAACAAGTTTGAATACCACTGCCCTAGGCAAGTAAGCTACATAGTAAATAGACATTGACAATGTCAATAGCTCTGGCCTTTGTATACACATTGCATATACATTTTGCAGGCAGTTGGTGTTTAGCAACTACTCTATCATATGTCGGTGTACTACCGTTCTTGGCTCTTGTACTCACACCATAAGATGGGTATGGCTGTTCTGTATCAGCTATTGTCATTGAAAATCCTAGTTACGCACAGTGACGTCAATTCACCAAAATGCCAGGGGTAGCGGAAGTGACATCACACGACCTTTGACCTCTGATGACATTACAGGAAGTGATGTCATTGGACACACCCCAAAGTGATATCGCAGGAAGCGATGGAACTCGACCTTTCACCTCTTGACAAAACAGGAAGTGGCATCACATAGCATTGTTCCTAAGTACACTACGAAAAATATGGTTACAATATGACTATAATGTGAAGTACATTTTAACATTTTATACAAGAATGGATCGCCATATGTATTGTTAGGATCAGTGTGTTTAGACCCATATTACCAAATTACTGTGAATGCAAGCAGACATCCATGGCCAAATAATAATGATGTGTTATTATAATACACTTACACTTAAGTGTTTTATGTAGAAAAAGTATACACCAATATCACCCAACCTGTGGAGGTACTCATTTATCGACCTTAGAAGGATGAAAGGCTGAGTTGAGGTGTTTAAGAACACACTAAATCAGTGACTCACCCCCTGACGTGTGTCTGAAATACATCTTTAATGAGTCTAGCAATTATTGTATAGAATTCCAGAAAGATACATTATTTGGTATTGCTATTATTTCTGATTTAGGGTCACTGCTGAAAGTGTTAGACTTGTAAACCAGCCACCCCAGAAGTAAAGAGATACATGGTGCTGGCCACAGCCCAGGAGCTTGCATTACAAAAGAAAAAAAAAGACATTTTTTCCATTTTTTAGGGGTAGCAAGGGAGAGCACAGGGGCAGCAAAGGAGACCTCAGAGGTCGCAGTTGCGACCTCTGGCGACCCCTAAATGAAATCCCTGGTTACGCACATAATTGCTAGGTTTTTCCATGGAACCTCTAGGTTTCCAGTCACTTGACAGACCAGTATTACCATGGAATGTCCAGGGGCTCACATAGTTGCTGAGGTATATAAAACTGACTAGGGGAGTTCCAAAAAGCATGCACCAGACGACCTTGAATACATTTAGCAATGCACTTTGTTTCATGCAAGACGATACACAGCACAGAATGTTTGGAACGCGGTACTCGGCTCAGTCAATCCCCTCAGCCCTCTGCCTGTAACTGACCAGAGAGTGCAGTGCTATCATCCAAAACGAAAGAAGAGCTGGATGGTAAATCATTGGGGCAAAACAAAAACATTCAGATGCAAATGTCTGCAAGTGAAACCCATCTATGACCAAGGGACATCCTTTTTTTGACATGTTCATGGATTTTTGGATGGATAACTAATACCGGATAGACACAATTTATTTTTGTACTTTATAATTTGTAGCGAGGACATAGCTCGGCAGCAGCGGAGCACTTTGGAAGACGTGGAAGCCAGAATTGGGCATGGGATTCTGGTACAGCAGCACAGAACTGTTGGCAGACGGGCGGCGAAATCATGGATTTAGCGTGGCGTGCGTTAATAACGGACGGGCCACGTTTCTAGTGTTTTGTGGAACTGAAGGATGGGGGAGGGGTGAACCCGCCACGGAATAGAGTTCAGAGAAGGACGGTTTGAGAGCCTTCTCTTAGCAGGCTCGCTTTGATGCCAACCTTTGGATGGGTTTGCTATGGGGAGGCAGCCTGGAATATTCCTTTTAAGTAATCCATGCAGCTGATACGTGACTGTACTTTTATTTCAGTTTCTTTTCTCTGGGCTTGCTGTCAGCCAGTGTCTGAGATATAGCCCTGAGCAGATGCAGGAGGGAGGCTGCAATGGGACAGGGCGACGTGCAAAAGAGTGCCCACTGAAGGACAAAGCACAGTAGGTGCAGCGGAGTGGGGCCAGGCCTGCAGCTCAGGGCGAGAGGGGTGCAAGGCACCGCAGAGCGTAAACAGGGAATGCAGGTGGACCCCCCTGAAAGTGGAGTAAGGAAAGGGGGGATTGGAAAAGTCATCTTGCTGGTGAGCAAACTCACCTTGTTGTCCTTCTGCATCATCGCTCTTTGAGGGGTGACCAGCAGATGTGGCTCCTGCTCTCAGGGGTCTCGAAGCTTCTTCTCGACATCTGGTTCTGATCTCAACCAGTGTCCTGGATAGAACCCTCAGAAGGCTTTTGCCTGCCTCTCCAGTGTGTAGATGATAAACCATAGGAATGCCACCCAGGAGCTGCAAATGAAGAAATGGATAGAGGTTCACCCGGACACTAGGAACCCGATATCAATTGCTGTTATTTTTCTCTGACACTTTCATTAGTCTCACTAGCATCTCCCTTCTTTGTTTTCCTGTATCTCATATATTTAGATGGATCAAATATCAATGTCATAGATGGGTTCAGTAGGAAGTCAATTTCAAGCAAGTGAGCGGCTTCCTTGCATAATCCAACCTTTTCTTTGCAAACCTATTTAATTGCAGGTGTGCTGGGAATATTGTTCTACTTTATATTGTGATAGAGCTTTCTAAATCCTTATCTTTTTTTCCTTTGCTCTTCACTTTGGCACACTTCAACTACTTTTTGTAACTTCTAAATAAATCTCTTCTCAAGTTAGGCGCAATAAGGCCCTGATTCACAGCGCGTTTTCCAAGGGGGGTTTTGCCATTTTAAAAAGCTTCTGTGCATTAGGCCCTAAGTCGGTCCCCTTCCTTCATTTGCCAGTGGAGAATGTGCAGAGCAGGGGTAATATGTTTGAGCATTTACATTCTAAGAATTAATCTGGTTGCTGTAGTTTGGGAGGCCGAGACAGAGGCTGTTTGTATAGTCCAGTATTGACAGAACTTGTGATATTACAGCCATTGTCCTGACGGCAACGAACAGATACGGCATAATACACCATAGATTGCAAAGTTGGAAAAAGCAACTTCTGACATTGGCTCTCACTGTGGTTCAAGCATGAGGCTGCATGAGACAGCATGAGGCTGCATGAGACAGCACGAGGCTGCATGAGATAGCATGAGGCTGCATGAGATAGCATGGGGCTTCATGAGACAGCATGAGGCTGCATGACATAGCATGAGATAGCATGGGGCTGCATGAGATAGCACTGGGCTGCGTGAGATAGCATGAGGTTGCATGAGACAGTAGGAGGCTGCATGGGACAGCACGTGGCTGCATGAGACATCATGGGGCTGCATGAGCCAGTATGAGGCTGCATGAGACAGCATGAGGCTTCATGAGACAGCATGGGGCTGCATGAGATAGCATGGGGCTGCATGAGATAGCATGAGGCTGCATGAGATAGCATGAGGCTGCATGAGACAGCATGAGGCTGCATGAGATAGCATGGGGCTGCATGAGACAGCATGAGTCTGCATGAGATAGCATGGGGCTGCATGAGACAGCATGAGGCTGCATGAGATAGCATGGGGTTGCATGCAATGTCATGGGGCTGCATGAGATAGCATGGGGCTGCATGAGATAGCATGGGGCTGCATGAGACAGCATGGCGCTGCATGAGATATCATGGGGCTGCATGAGATAGCATGAGGCTGCATGAGACAGCATGAGGCTGCATGAGATAGCATGGGGCTGCATGAGATAGCATGAGATAGCATGAGGCTGCATGAGGCTGCATGAGGCTGCATGAGATAGCATGGGGCTGCATGAGATATCATGGGGTTGCATGAGACAGCATGGGGCTGCATGAGACAGCATGAGGCTGCATGAGATAGCATGGGGCTGCATGAGATAGCATGAGGCTGCATGAGATAGCACAGGGCTGCATGAGATATCACGGGGCTGCATGAGATAGCATGGGGCTGCATGAGATAGCACAGAGCTGCATGAGATATCATGGGGCTGCATGAGATAGCACAGGGCTGCATGAGATAGCATAGGGCTGCATGAGATAGCATGGGGCTTCATGAGATAGCATAAGGTTGCATGAGACAGCATGAGGCTGCTGTCTATTGTGGTTCCTAGGTTGTTCATTCAGGATGATGGTTTAGGGCCTCAGCCCACTTCATCGGGATAAGAGATGTGGACGGTGTTTGATGTAGCCGCATGGTAGATCATGACTTCGAGAGATATGTTTTGGTGGTGTTAAGCTTTAGTCTGCTTGCTGTCATCCACAAGTTTACGTGTGCGAGGCAAGGTTTTAGGTCTGGTGACTTTTGAGAGGTTAGTTTTAAGTTTATAGATAATCTGTGCTCCATCTGAGTAACCATAGCAGGTTGAAACAGCCAGGCTGATGAGGTTCATTAGGCGAGTCATATAAAGGTTCAATGGCGGAGCCAAAAAGGTGTATCCTTGGGGTACTCCACAGGTCAGCAGGCGTGGCATGGATCTGCGATGAACCATGATGGTGGTTTTGGTTCCCCATGTACGAAAGTAGCTGACTCAGCATAGCACAGCTCAATTTATGCCACTGTCTTCGAGTCTCCTTAGAAGAACGTTGTGGCTGATGGTGTCAGCCGTTGCCGAAATGTCCGGTGGGTGGACAGCGCTCTCAGAGTTTGTCCGTATTGTTCTTTCCCATGTCCGTGACTAAGTAGAGATAATGATTCTCTTCCGCTCATTGGCATAGAACCATGCCGGGCCTCGTGAAGTATGTCATTGGTTGCTATGTAGCTCAGAGCTTTAGGTATTTGAATTTTTCTAGAACATTTCAAATAATAGGGGTATTTGAGATGGGGCAGTAACTTGCTGGGCCATGTGGGTCAGGTGTGGGATTTTGAGCAGTGATTTGAGAAAAGTTGACTTTAAAGCTGGCATGACACACACACAGAAGTGTTCGAGCGACTGAGGAAGAAGAAGCATAAGAAGAAAGGTGTCAGTGCTTGTCATTTTATGATTATTTTGTATAAGTTGGGGGCGAGGGGTATGGGTCTTCTGTACACTGGGTTGCATCAGTTGATAGTAGACAGCAGGTCTTGTAAGGTGAATAGGTGGAATGATGTGATAGATTGATGCAATGAGCGTTGGCTGTGGGATTTTAGGATCTTTAATATGAAATGTGTAGCAATGTGGTCACAGAGTTCATGGGTCGGTATTGGGGTTGTGTGTTGAATCCTGCACAGTCATCACAGAGTCCCAGCCTAAAGTCTCCTCCCATGTGGCATGGGGCAGGCAGCCGCTACCTGATCCTAACCCTGGGGGTGGTACCAGGGGGGAGGATCACATGGGAGCCGAAGGCTTTCAAGGGAATGTTGTGACTCCGTCAGGAGGGACACAGTATTCATCCTCTTTTGAGAATGAAGGTTTATTAATGCTTGAATATTTTATAGCACATTGTTACCTTAGGATGTCTCCTCCCAGACTTACCCGAAGTACCAAGTGTAAACCACTTCTTTGTAAGCATAAAGATTATATATACCAGAGTCAAGGTATTAAGGTTACTCTACCTTTGGTAGTGTTGACCTTCCCAAATGTTCAAATAGTAAACTTAAAAGAGAACCTATAATTCCCTTAAAATCTTCCTTTAGAAATGTATCACATACAATCCCTAAGCAAAGTGGAGTAAAAAGAGCCATTAAAGAAAGTAGGAACCTTATAGACTTCAAGTCCCATAATGCTCCTAGTACTGAGATGAGGAAGAGGCACACACGTGACTATACCACAGCGAGTGGTCTGGTTGTTCTAATGACCCACACCTGAAGGGGACCTTTAAATATTTAAAGACCTGTCAGGTGCAAGTCAAAAGAATGCCATGGCAGCAGAAGCAGCAGAATGTTCTGAAGCAGCAGGTGAAAGTAGAGGCCGGCACGCCCGTGTTACCAGAAGCGGGACAAAGTACGGAGGGTTTGTCAGAGGTAAGAGTATTCTGGGGATGCAGAGGAAGTGCAGCGGGAAGCAGTGGTGATTCCAGCTGTCCCGAAGGAGAGACTCACTCTCTGTGTCCGATTAAGCACTCCGGTGTGAGCATTGCCCTGTGTGAGTGCGTGTGGAGCCATGGGAGCTCCAGTGAGAGGCAGCACGTACAGCAAGAGGCTGATGGTGACTGTCCACTGCGAGGGAAGACCCGACGAGCATCAAACCACAATAAGCGGGTCCAGAGGAGATGCCATGAGAAATCAGTGAGTTGTCCTGAACTAGGTGACCATGGGGTGCTCCATCCTAGATTGCTTCAAAAGAAAGCAGTTTTTGAATACCAAACATTTAAAAGAAAGCAGATTGAATGTAATTACCGAAAAGGGAGAGGGCCGACAGAAGGAAATGGTAACCCACATTACCCACACCAAAAGGGGGCAATATTTAAACAAGGTGAATGTAACTTGCCTGAAAAGAGAAACCTGATAAGAGAACGTTGGAACCAGCATTGCCCAAGCCAAAGAAAGGCAAATATAAAACAAAGGCAATACAGTTTTCCCACAGAAAGAAATCCCAAAAGAGACATTATTACCTGCATTGCCAAAGCCCAGAGATATCAAGGCAGATTGAAGGTCACAGTCATGAGAGTTGAGAAACATATTGCCAACAGACAACAGGTTGTGGGGAAGTGTCATGCCTACACGCTCATGTGCCCTTTCCCGGCCTCACCCCAGAGTACGTATTAGTGCCCAAACACTTCCACATCCCACTTACACATACAGGGCTAAGATTCCCGCTGTTGGGAGGGGTTGGGGAAGCCAATTGGAGAGAACGTTACGAGAGGAGCCATTATCTCTATCACAGATGGCTACTCCCTTGGCGTATGCATGCGCTGAGCAATGGAGCCGCTTCTGGAGGACGGCACCTGCAGAATCCAATTTTGCGCGGCGCACAGGCCATCACCATGTCCCAGAAAACGGCGCCAGCTGCCATTGTTGTGCGGCTTTGGAATCGGTCAGCTGTTCACGGGGACACAGCATTGCACGTCGACATGGCAACCGCTATGCCCCTTATGGAAACAGCACCTCCATTGGCCACAGGAATCAACAACAGTCTAGCTCCTAGCAACTGTAACGTTCACGTGACGTGCAGCGCTTCCCAGGAGCTCACGTGACCTGCCTCACAGCATAAAACAAACACCAAGAATGCAGACGGCGCTTCTCAGCTGTTCGCTGACGGCGTTTGCAGTTCAGTTCCTCGTTCACGTTGGTTCACCTTGTCTTCGACCCTCGGATTTCGACTTAAGGACTTCTTTTGGCTTCCTCCTTTGGTACAGTGCATTGACTTTGGGGATCTCCTGGCTATTTGACCTTGGACTGCTTTTGGACAAGTTATTGATTCTCCCTTTGCTCAGTTGAAACCAGAACTTTTCACTTTGCATCCTGGTACTCCTCGATCCACTCTCAAGGCTTCTTATCCTCAGGTACATCCAGTGTGGCAAACCTCCCTCATTCTTCCTCTCCCCTGGCTTCCCTGCTCTAGCCCACTGAGGGAACAGGTATTACCCCACCATTTCCTGCATTTCATCTACTGGTCCCTGGTAGGTGACTTTCTTTCTATAGATATTCTACCATTGCATTATCCTGCCTGTTCTTTTCCTTACCTACCCTTTTTTCCTTACAGCAGCCATTTGGACCACCTGGGTATCCTGCTCCTACCACCTGTGGCCCTAATCCTCGAACAGCAAATGTTTACTGTCTTGCTGTTGGTTGCTTAGGGACGGAGGTATTCTTGTTCTTTGCGATCTTCAAGCCTTGACAGGAAGGAGATAAGAGACAGCAGGGGCAATGTTAGCCTTGTGAAAGGAACCTAAGGAGGTTGGGGGGGCAATTGTAACCTGAATTACCAATGGCAAAAACATGCATATAAGAACCATTGTCCTTCTGTGCTGCATGTGTTTGATGAACTAGAAGTTGGTGTTGATATAACTTTTCCTATTGAGGAGACAAGTGTGGAAAGCTGGGAACAAACCTTGCCATTGAGTACGAATAGTAGTAGTAGTAGGAGGAGTTTTTGTCCTGTCAGGCGAGTATACCAGGAAAGTGACAAATATTGGTTAGCCCTGGCGGGCAAGTGGGCCAGGAAGATGAAAAGCTGAAGTTCTTTAAATGTAGTAGAAGGTTGTAAGTGATTATGGTGGAAAATAGTTGGTAATTCCACTTCTGTGTTTGATGAACTATTGTTTAACCATCCTGACTGAAGTAGAACTCTTACATTAACATTTTCAAAAGTGTGTATGAAGAAAAGTCTTTGTGAACTGTCAAGTGGACGCTTTTAGAGTTGTTGCCAAGTGAAGGATACATTGGGGACAAATAACTGTGTATTCCACCTGGAGTAGAACAAGGCGAAAGAAAAGAATGTTCTTGAAATTAACTTTGGTCTATTCTGAGTTGATATAGGGGACGGGAACCCACCCCTGATCATAAGAGTTTCTGTTTTTCTTATGTTTGAATATATGTTGATTACAAAGTTGTTGTTGTATGTAATAGTATGAGGGACATACATTTTGGACACTAGGTCAGTTTTCTTTAGTCTAGGTTTCATTAGGTTAGGGAAAGATAGGCATTTGTCTCACCCCTTATTATTTTAATAAATGGCAAATTGTGAAAAAACTCCCTCTCTGTGTCCTTCTCCCATGATATATAGCCACTCAAAGACATAAGGATGAGTATAATCCAAATAGGGAAAATGTTCAATACATCGTAATAACAATTACCCATACTCATCAAACGATAGGTGTTGGTAGGGTGATACGATAGGGTGATAGGTGTTCCCCTGATGGGGTTGGCATCTTTATTTTGAACACCAGCACCCTCAAACACTAGAAATGTCATTTTCCAAAATCAATACTCTCACAGATAAATCAGCAACAGCGTTGGCATTTTCGGACAAAGAAGCTACCAGGATATTGGGTCTCATCGAAGATACCAGTAAAGAGACTACAAGCACAGACAACCCTCAGAACTTAATTCAGAGACTGGAAAGACTGATACGCAGGGAGATTTCCCAAAAACTCCACACCACAACACTTGCGCAATACTTCAGAGCTAAGAGAATACCAAGAGGACTTCGCGTTTATCTATGCCCTACACTCTGCAAAGATAACCAAGCGTTCTTAAAACGTTGGGAGCAGATAATTAACAAATGCTCTCTGGATCTCATCCTACTTACAATAGAAGAATTGGCAAAATCATTAAACCAGATCAACCACGAATTTGATAAAGAATCAACACAACTGTCCAAATTGAAAACAGCAACTGAACTACAGGCAATTCTTGAGGATACCAACCAGAATTAGACAGTTACAAAAAAAGAAATTGAACAGCGAAAAATTAGGAAATTCAGACGTGACACACTTGATTACGCACGGGATATTGTTTACTCCTGGCAAGAGTATTACAGTAGAAACAGACCTACTCCTATGCCAGCCAGACCTCCTAAACAACCATCTAATAACAACAATACTAATAGCAGCAAAGTTACCAGTGGGGAATTTGAGGAAAGACTGTCAACAAGTGGTACAGCAGTCCCAGCTCCAGCCATCACCAGTGTACTACCAACACACTCAATTACAGCTGCCATACCAGCACCAGCACCTATTTTAGAAGACGGAAAGCCAGACAAGGCAAAAAGAAAGGCCAGGCAGTAAAACAAACACTGAAAGAACCTGTAATTATCAATATTTAGTCCAAACAACTTTCACAATCTCAAATGGATACCTTGAATTTGGGAATATGGTTCATACTGACAAACAAAACAAGCTTGTTCGAAGAGGAAGTGAACTTATTTAAACTTGTCCACAAGATGGAACTGAAAATCTGACAGAGGACACACAGGAAAGAGAGACCCCACCATATCTGGAAATGAAAGGCAAAAGTAGCTTCCACCCGCAAATCAACCATCCTTTGGTGAATGTATTCAAAACTAAAACTACAAAAGCACTAAAATGTCTTAAATATGCCACTGCCAATAAACAAAACATAAGGAAACATCAGTTGAAAATTATCAAAGAATTAGCAGATAACAGCCTAACTATCAAACAAGTGGACAAGGGGGGTGCCTTGGTCATCATGGATACTACCCTATACAAAGAAGGATGTCACAAACTATTAACAGACCATGGCGCCTACTTGAAATCTGACCATGAGCCCATTCTTTCCATTAAAAGAAACATTAAAAAAAGTCATATATAAAGCTTATGACATGGATTGGATTACAGAAAGAACAAGTGAATTTCTGATCAATAAACATCCAGTGACTCTGGTATTTTATGGCCGGCCTAAAATAAAAAATTTAAAAAAACAGACCCACCCCTAAGGCCGAAGGTAGCAGGGACAGATAGTATTTTTCAGTGGTATACTCGGACACAGCTCTACAACCTTTGGTACAAAAGACATAAACTTACCTCAAAGACACGACCCATTTTTTGCAAACAATCAGACTAATAAATACAGATCAGTCTAATTTACTACTGTTCACCATGGATGTTAGTAGTTTATATACCTCCATTCCACACAATCAAGGTATCGAAGCTCTGGAATGGTTTTTGTTGAAATACAAAGAAATCAACTTCCACAAAACCTTTGCAATCAAACTTATCAACATCATTCTGTACAACAATTATTTCCGATTCAACAACCAGTACTATCTAAAGACATCCGGGACCTTCATGGGCTCATCGGTGGCCCCCTCATATGCGAACATTTTCATGTACTATTTTGAATGTACTTTTCTTTTGGAAAATCCCGTTTGCAAACAAAAAATTAAGAGCTGGTTAAGATACATTGACAATGTGTTTGGCATATGGATTGGTACAGAGACAGAGCTTTTGCTCTTTTGGGAATACCTCAACAGCTGTACCAATAGGATAAAATTCACCATTGAAATTGGCAAGCCAACTATCAACTTCTTGGATACGACAATTGAAATTCCAAATCAAGGTCTCAAAACCTATATTTTCA